>NC_136263.1:8201277-8606277 GCF_964187855.1 Myxine glutinosa | reverse complement strand
ACGAAATTCAAAACACCTCACCACCAAGTAATTCAAAACACCTCACCACCAAGTAATTCAAAACACCACCACCAAGTAATTCAAAACACCTCACCACCAAGTAATTCAAAACACCTCACCACCAAGTAATTCAAAACACCTCACCACCATGTAATTCAAAACACCTCACCACCAAGTAATTCAAAACACCTCACCACCATGTAATTCAAAACACCTCACCACCACATAATTAAAAACACCTCACCACCACATAATTAAAAACACCTCACCACCACATAATTAAAAACACCTCACCACCACATAATTAAAAACACCTCACCACCATGTGATTTAAAAACACCTCACCACCATGTGATTTAAAAACACCTCACCACCATGTGATTTAAAAACACCTCACCACCATGTGATTTAAAAACACCTCACCACCATGTGATTTAAAAACACCTCACCACCATGTGATTTAAAAACACCTCACCACCATGTGATTTAAAAACACCTCACCACCATGTGATTTAAAAACACCTCACCACCATGTGATTTAAAAACACCTCACCACCATGTGATTTAAAAACACCTCACCACCATGTGATTTAAAAACACCTCACCACCATGTGATTTAAAAACACCTCACCACCACGTCATTTAAAAACACACCACCACATAATTCAAAATACCTCACCACCACGTGATTCAAAACCACCACAACGTTATTAACAACACCACAACCACGGAAGCAAAAGTTTGTGGGAGTCGTTAAGTGACAACACAGACACTGCTCAGATGTGTAGATATATAGATAAATGACTGTACCCGAGTTGCCGTTTTGTCATTGTTTAAACCAATCATAATTCAAACAATTATTTTGCACAAATGTATTTGTAATATACGTGACATCACATTTTAAAAACAACTGAAGTTGAAAAAAAAAGTCTCAAAAAAATTCAAAAAAAAAAATTGGAAATTTTTTCAAAAACAATACCCTTAGGACATACCGACGGGAGAGATATGTGCATACCAGAAGTTTGGTACGATTTCACAAAAGTTTGAGGGAGTAGTTCAGTGACGAGACAACACAACACAGGACAGATGCTGCACAGATATATATATATATATATATATATATATATATATATATATATATATATATATATATATATAGATAGATATATATAGATAGATATATATAGATATATATATATATATATATATATATAGATATACATGCTGTTTCACTTCCTTCTTTCTCTTGCTGTGATTTACCTTGAGGAGTACAGCACGAAAAACGTTGGTTATTCTTATTGTCATGTTTGTTTTCTTGTATTTTAAAGTTCTGTAATAACAAACATTTGTTCATATATATATAATTTTTGATGCTTATGTATCGTACTCTGTTACAGAGAATTGGTGCTGCGAAAGGAGTTTCTTAGCAAGGATTATACTGGGTGGTTTACCTGGTGCCTCCCGAGCAGTAGGTATGGCAGGAATTTGGAATTTGCCCATGGTGCAGGTGATAGCTCGCTTGCTCTTCGAGAAGGACATGGTGGTATCTTTAATGGCCACCAACTCATGCCGGCAGATGGGATGCCAAGTGTAACGTGCAACTAAGGGATGGTACACACAACGATGAATCACCCAACCTGTGAGTGATGACAGTTTATAGCTGAATCTAGATCCAAACACAGGCGAGACTGTGTGTGTGTGTGTGTGTGTGTGTGTGTGTGTGTGTGTGTGTGTGTGTGTGTGTGTGTGTGTGTGTGTGTGTGTGTGTGTGCACATATATATGGCACTCAGTTATGTGGCATATATAATATATACAGAAAAAGTTACCCATGAATAGAGGTAAAGGCCAGGGTCATTGAGAATAGAATATTAAATTGACTTGATTTGACAGTCAGTTGTCATATTGAAGGAATGCATTGTGCAGCAAGAGGGCATTGACTCGAGAACTTATGCAGCAGAGTGGAGAAAAAAAAAGGACAATAGAGTGAAGGTGAGCAGTTGTGCTATGTTTGTCAAATATACGAATTTTTGGATGAGCAGTTGTATCCTCGCTGGGTTGTGGAACGGAAATTGACAAACTCCAGAGGAGGCAAGACCAGATTTTAGACGATGCAAGTTTACAAGTAATCAACCTACTGCCGGTGGGAATGAAGCAGGCCCCATCCTCTTCCTCTCCACACCGTTTTTCCAGCCTTCAGCTGAAAGAGACAAATTGCCCACAGGGCCTTGCATTTTGCTGCCTCCCGAAGTAAAACAAGGGGTGCAGCGGCACTAGCTAACGGAGGAGAACCATAATTCATGCATTCCAAATAAATGTCCTGAGCATCATGAAGACCTGATAACATCCCCATAAGGACTTAGCCCCAGAAAGAATTCCAAGGTGACTCTCGACGTTACTTAAGAGATCTGACTGACCCATGTCAGATCATGGGGGATTTGTCAAGTCAAGGAACCTCAAGGTTAAAAACCCCTCCATATACTTCTTCTTTCTGTTTATCCTTAAACGTCAAACAAAACAAGACGACATTTCATCGTCAGTAAAAGGATTTTGTTTTTTACCCACAAACATTCCTATCAATCCACTTCTGCTTAATATTCCAGGTGCTTGTATTATGAGTCCGAAAAGCAAATAGTGCGATTGTAAAAAATTCTATAATCCTCAACCTAACTCCAACAAGGTCTATGTTATATGTAGGTATCGATGAACAGCTTCCACCGTTTTTATTCAAAAAGGAGAATATGATGCACATTTTATTCAAAAAGGAGAATATGATGCACATTTTATTCAAAAAGGAGAATATGATGCGCATTTTATTCAAAAAGGAGAATATGATGCGCATTTTATTCAAAAAGGAGAATATGATGCACATTTTATTCAAAAAGGAGAATATGATGCACATTTTATTCAAAAAGGAGAATATGATGCACATTTTATTCAAAAAGGAGAATATGATGCACATTTTATTCAAAAAGGAGAATATGATGCACATTTTATTCAAAAAGGAGAATATGATGCACATTTTATTCAAAAAGGAGAATATGATGCACATTTTATTCAAAAAGGAGAATATGATGCACATTTTATTCAAAAAGGAGAATATGATGCACATTTTATTCAAAAAAGAGAATATGATGCACATTTTATTCAAAAAGGAGAATATGATGCACATTTTATCTTCAACAAGCTCCCTCTGCTGGTGATTTGTGTGCACACCTCTGACAGCCTGTTTAAAGTAATAGGAAAATTGGTTTTGTGCTCGAATTTCGATTTTCTTGCCGAACACACTCTCGCTGATTCAAGAAAATTATTACTTCTTAACATATATTGATGAGTTTAACTTTTCGCCTGTTATTTTATCAATCCATTTTGTTGTGCAGCACTTGAGTGTGTGCTTTAATCTGTATGCACAAAGGAATACATGTGGAGCTTCTGATGGAGATGCTTTCGAAGCAATAAATTGCATTGGGAGTTAGAGGGGGGTAGGGGGGGAGGTTGAGGTTAATTTGAGAGAAAGAAGATTGGGGGGGGGGGTTCTTGAAATATATAGAAAAGAGAAAGGAGGTTGGAATCTTTGAGGAGCATATTTAGGGAACAACAGGTATAGAGGGTTGGGGTCAAATTGCCTTAATTTTTAAAATAAACATAAGCCTCGTGTTGGTTTAGCGGTTTGGGTGCCGGCTTGGGATCCTAGGATCCTGGGTTCAAATCACGGGATTAACGCCAGGGGGGTTGACTCAGCCTGTCATCCTTCCGAGGTCGTCAAATTGAGTACCAGTTCACTGGTAATTCCCTGTGTGTCGCAAGAGGCGACTAACAAGGTTGGTGGCAGGAAGGGCATCCGGCCGTAAAACATTGCTTCAAAAAAGGGACCACCGTGCCCGAAAAAGGCCAACTCTTTTTTGGGGAAAAATGGCCTCCAAAGGTGGTTCTTATAGTAAGCATATGGGCGCATGGAATGGATGGGAGCATGTTGGAAAATTTTGCTGAACTTTATATATTATTACTAGAAACGGCCTTTCCGACCTATTAATAGCAATGGCATGATGTAAACGTCATGCTGCGCATGCACCGTTTATGGGCATAGCGAAAAATAGGAACTATGACCTCAAAATATACGGTTAGGGCCAATTAGTCACGTGATCTCCAATTGGTGTTCCTTCTTTTCCTAGTTATCGAAATCAAATCTGGATGAATGATATTGTAGGAAGTGAATCCAGTGATGTTCAAATCCTGCTTTGCTATGCTTCCAATCAATGAGTTTCCTTTGCTCATCTGTACGCTGTGGGGTTCTCGTGTACGCGCGTTTACTTTGACCTCTCCTGGTTCAACTCTTGTCCTGACAGTGTCCTTGTAGATTGTAGCATCTTGGTCCTTCTATGACCCTTGTGAGTCTGGGAGTTGTTTGCCTGAAGCTTTTTCTGCTAATTTGTTTTTCCACAATGCTGCAGAAAGACACCAGTACAATTTTGAAAAATGTCGATAACTGTGAACTTGATCGTTAAACTAAGCTCATCATCCTTTGTCAGTCGATGGAGGTAAGAGGTGGAAGGGAGGAATTTTAAGGATGGACTTTGGCGAGGGGAGGGGAGGTGAGACAGAGGGAGATGATTATATTTTCCTATATTGTGCTGATGACTTCTTTTGAAAATCTGAATTCATCTGTGCCTGATATAATAATTTTTTATACATGGTATAGGCTCAAGGAATAGCAAGATGACAGAGGGCAAAAGGCAACGCATTGATGCTGCGGCTTTCGGACAATTCCAGACACATTAATAGGATAACGGACCAGGCGTAGGATACAGGAGAGGGAAGGAAACATATGAACTTGGAAATAGTTGAAGGGGAGAGGAGGATTAATTATGATGGAAATGATCATGTTTATTAATGGAGGATTACCTGAGGTGGTGGTATACTGCCAACTCGAATCCCTGAAGGAAAGAGTGGGATTTCACGGAATGAGTGAGAAAGTTCCACAAGCAGGAGAAGAGAAAAATACAGGAGGGGAATTGAGTGGTTGGAAGGAGTTAAATTGTTAGCTTGGATTTTAGGAGTTTCACAAGTGGGAGTTTGCTGGAAGAATGCTTGTGATCTGGGGGGTATGGAGCAAGGAGGGATGAAATCTCAAAAAGAGCGACACCAAAGGAAAGGTGGTACAAAACAGAGAGGCCATCATCTATCTATAATGGAAATCAAGTCCTGTGCTTTTGCCTTCTTCGTGGGAGATGCCAATGATGTTGAGAGCTTTGAATTACACAGCACACAGGAGTGACCAGTGTAACCCAGGGGTCCAGCTCAAACGTGAGTGTACTTCATTGAGCCATGGATAAATTCTGCAGGTAGTGAGAGGTTAAGACTTAAAAGAAAGGATTTGCTATGTCAGAGGATTTCCATTCTGTGGTTGGCTTTGGAGGCCAGATTTTATGTACAGTATGCCCAAGAGAGATCGTAGCCGATAGTACGACTTTGAGAGACAAAGTCTTCCAGTGGTTGATTCTGGAAATAGAGGGCAGGGTTTATTTGATGAACCTTCTGGAAAGACAAAGTAAGGATGTGAGATTTTCCTGGATTTAAATATATGTTCCTAGTATTAGACCAGAATCTGATCTTTCCCAGCACAGCAGAAGTTGTTGTTGTTGTTGATGCATAGCACCAGACAGTTCTCTCGACGAAACCTGCAGCACGGAGACAGCCAATTGATCTCCCAGGAGCGACCCAAATATCCCCCACATCTAAGATGCTGTACCCACCCGCCTTCACAAATTTGGGACCACGACAGATTTAGGGAGAGAGAGAGAGAGAGACAGACCGACAGACAGACAAGAGGGAAACAACTATGGGCCATGGTGACCAAACGGCACTCTGACCGTGACCGTGCTGCCCTGACAAATCCGGGCAACAGGGAAGAATTGGGAAGATTTGGCCCTCGACTTGCATTGTATGGTACCCTCCATGAAGAAGTGTCCCCGACAGATGTTACAGCAGAAACTGTGGCCACTGCTGCCAAAATGTCAGATGCAGAATCGTACGTTATAATGTGGAGTTATCCGCAAAGAGGAAAAAAGGGTTTTTCAGTGCATCATAGAAGTCCTCAATGTGTAATATGAATAGTTATTGGTCTAGGAAACTGCCCATAGACACATCAACTTGTAGTGGAAGAGTTGATGAATGAGCTGGTGACTTTGTTTTTTTTTAACGATTGCTTTTGGACCGATCACTGGCCGAATGAGCGAAGGAAGTCAGAAAGCCCAGGAAGAAGGTATCCTTGCATTCCACAGACACATAGACACAAGCAGATAATGTTGCCAGCTTTTGTCAAATGTGTGAGATATGTTTAGAGATGGGGCCTTGACCTCTTGCTTGAGATTCAGGATCTCATTTCACTGTTGAGACAAACAGCAGCAGATCTAAAGTGGAGTGACTGCGATGGAATCCAAACGAATGCTCAGTGGTCGAAGCATCGCTCCAACTTTACTCCTGCAGTGACGACCTGCTGTTCCTTGCTGCTTATCTGTAGTCGATATGTTCCCAGCTCTTGCAGTTCATAATTTTTGAAAGAAATGTAATTAAGGGACCAGTCGATTTTATTTTTCCGGTTAAACACACCATTAACGTGTGCAGGCATCTTGTCATCAGTTGTCGGTATAAAAGGCATCCGGTCGTCGGGCTGTTCCATTTGGTTTCTTCGAACATAGATTTTGCGCATTGTAAATATGATTTCATCCATGGCGGGCCTTGTGATGCATGGTTTTGCTGCAAAGAGGCATCGCTTAATTTAATCCCAGTGTAAAGCACCTGAGGCGAATCTGATTACTGTGCCATTCTTGCATAACTGTGCTCCACATAACTGTCTTATTGCCTGTGTGCAAAGGTGTGCACACAAAATTGTTTGGATGGAAAAGTTCATCTTGTGGCTTTTGATTACCTCCACCACCGAAAGTGGACGTCGGTTAGGTTTTCACTCCTGTCTGTCTGTGGGCAGGATTTCTCAAAAGGTTATGGACGACATTTGATGGACAGGTTGGTTGTGTGAAAAGGACTAATTGATTCTGGATTTAATTCATTTTTCACCAATGAGTGATAGGGCCAAAAACGAGACAGAACATGATACTGAAGGAACTGCGCTCCAACGCGAGTCGAAAGAATTGACGCGACCAAAGACGGAATTCGTCCGAGTTGCTTTATTGAAACAAAACAGCTCAGGTATTCTCACAAGCCCGTTTATCGGGCAGCAATCTATATACACATTTATGTCGGGAAGTTTGCCCGGCAAAAGCTATACCGGGCATGCCCGGGTGTCAAGGGCGAGCCTTGGAAAGGCGAGTCTGGACCTGCCCGGGCGTGTTTGGCTGCGGCCTGGCAAGTCGAGGCTGGGCGTGCCTGGGCGCTCTGGACGAGCACTGGAAAGGCGATAGCGGGCATGCCCGGACGCTCTGGGCGAGCCCTGGAAAGGCGATAGCGGGCATGCCCGGACGCTCTGGGCGAGCCCTGGAAAGGCGATAGCGGGCATGCCCGGACGCTCTGGGCGAGCCCTGGAAAGGCGAGAGCGGGCATGCCTGGGAAAGACGAGACCGGGCGTGCCCGGGAGGTTCGGGCGTGCCCGGGAACAGTGAGTCCGGGCATGCCCGGGAGAGGCGCGTCTGGCCGTGTTCTGGCCGGTGCAAGGCGATTGTGTGCATCCAGCGGTAACCGCTACACACGCCCCTCCAGAATCGACCTGCACCGGCAGGGTCAATTTAAGGGGGGTCCGGATGACCCGGCCAAAGCGACCCCTGGAGGGTCGTGGGGAGGGGTCCGACGTGGTGGTGGGTAGTCGAGCGGGGGGAACTGTGGACGGGGGGCGGCCTCGCCGCGGAGGAAGGGCCAACCGTGGTGGTCGGTCGACGTCCATGTGCGCCGGTTTGAGGCGGTCCACAGAAATCCGGTCCGGCCGGCCGCCGAAGTCGACGATGAAAGACTTGTCGCCCCGTCGCAGGACCCGGAAGGGCCCGTCGTACGGCGGCCGGAGTGGCCCCCGGTGCGCGTCATGACGCACAAAGACATACTCCGCTGTGTGAAGCGCCGGGGGGACGTAGGACTGGGGACCACCGTGGCGGGACGTCGGCACAGGGGCAAATCGTCGGGCGGCCTCCTGGAGGTCCGAGCGCTGGCGAGCGGCGGACCAGGGACTGGTAGCATCGGGCACGAATTCGACCGGGACGCGGAGCGGCTGGCCGTAGACGAGCTCGGCGGCGGACGCCTGGAGGTCTTCCTTGGGGGCCGTGCGAAGGCCCAAAAGGACCCACGGCAGCCGGTCGGCCCAACCGTCGTCCTGAAGGCCGGCCATGAGTGCGGCCTTCATGGAGCGGTGAAACCGCTCACACAACCCGTTGGCTTGGGGGTGGTAGGCCGTGGTGCGGTGCAGCGTGACCCCCAATGAACGGGCGACCGCGCCCCAAAGCTCAGACGTGAACTGTGGGCCGCGGTCGGACGAGATGTCCGCTGGTGCGCCGAAGCGCGCGACCCAGGTGGCGATGAATGCCTGCGCCACGTCGGCGGTGGTGGTGGAGGTGAGGGGCACGGCCTCCGGCCACCTGGTGGTCCTGTCCACCATGGTGAGCAGGTGGGTGAACCCCCGCGAGGGGGGAAGGGGACCCACCAGGTCCACGTAGACGTGGTCGAAACGCCGTTCAGGCACGGCGAAAGGTCCCAGCGGGGCCTGGGTGTGGCGGTGGACCTTGACCCGCTGGCAGGCCGTGCAGGCGTTGGCCCAGTCGCGGATGTTTCGTCGAAGGCCGTGCCAGACGAAACGTGCTGACACCAGCTTCTGAGAAGCTTTCCGGCCCGGGTGAGAAAGGCCGTGGATGGAGGCGAAGATGCGGTGCTGCCAGGAAACGGGCACGATGGGGCGAGGCTGGCCCTGGGAGACGTCGCATAGCAGGACGGTGCCCGCGAAGGGAATGTCGGCCAGGCGGAGGCCTGTGTCCGCCGCACGGAGTGCCTGCACTGAGGCGTCGGTGATCTGGTCGGCCGCCATGAGCGCGAAGTCCACGCCGAGGTGGACCGCGTTCGCGCTGGCCTGAGAAAGACAGTCGGCCACGGCGTTGTCTTTGCCGGCGACGTGCCGGATGTCCGTGGTGAACTCCGACACGGCGGAGAGGTGGCGCTGCTGGCGGGATGACCACGGCTCCGTGACCTTAGCCATTGCGTAGACCAACGGCTTGTGGTCGACGAAAGCCGTGAACGGGCGGCCCTCCAGGAGGTGTCGGAAATGGCGAATGGCCAGGAATAGCCCGAGCAGCTCGCGGTCGAACGTGCTGTAGTTTAACTCGTTCGGCTGGAGTTGCCGGCTGAAAAAAGCGAGTGGCTGCCAAACCCCGTCCACCCATTGCTCATGGACGGCGCCCACCGCGTAGTTGGAGGCGTCCGTAGTGAGGGCGATGGGCGCGTTGAGCACCGGGTGAGCCAGCAGATTTGCGTCGGCGAGGGCCCGTTTGGCGCTGGCAAAGGCCGCGTCCATGGCCGCGGACCAAACAATGTCATGCTTGGCCGGCTTGCCCCGGAGGGCCTCGTAAAGGGGCCGCATGAGCTGAGCTGAGCAGCACGGGGCACGAATCGGTGATAAAAATTCACCATGCCGAGGAACTTTTGGAGGGCCTTGATGGAACGGGGACGCTGGAACGTGGTGATGGCCTCGACCTTGGTCGGCAGCGGCACGGCCCCGGTCTTGGTGATGCGGTGGCCCAAAAAGTCAACGGTTGTCGCGCCGAAGTGGCATTTGACCGGGTTGACAATTAAGCTGTGCTCGCTGAGGCGACCGAACAGTGTTCGGAGGTGGAGGAGGTGCTCGGTGCGGGACGTGCTGGCGACGAGGCTATCGTCCAGATAGACGAAAAGAAACGGCACGTCGCGCAGCATGCCGTCCATCAAGCGCTGGAACGCCTGGGCCGCGTTCTTGAGGCCAAACGGCATCCGCAAAAATTCGAACAGGCCGAACAGCATGATGACGGCCGTCTTCAGGACGTCGGCCGCCCGGACAGGTACCTGGTGGTAGCCCCGTATCAGGTCAATTTTCCAAAAGATGACCCGTCCCGCCAAACGGGCAGAAAAGTCCTGAATATGCGGGATCGGGTACCTGTCGGGGGTGGTAGCGTCGTTGAGACGGCGGTAGTCGCCACACGGGCGCCATCCACCCCCCGGCTTTGGCACGATGTGCAGTGGCGAGGCCCACGCGCTATCGGAGCGCCGCACGATGCCGAGGTGCTCCAACGCGTCGAACTCGGCCTTCGCCACGGCGAGCTTGGCCGGGTCGAGGCGGCGGGCCCTGGCGTAGACCGGCGGGCCCGTAGTGGGTATGTGGTGCTCGATCCCGTGCCGCACCGCGACAGCCGAAAACGTCGGCCGCGTGAGGGTCGGGAATTCCGCGAGCAGGCGAGCGAACTCGTTCGCTGCCGGGAGGGCGCACGCCAGTTTGGTCGGCACGGAGCTGCTCATTGTGCACGCCAGGGAGCTGAAGGTCTCAGCGTGGACAAGGCGACGTCGTTTGACGTCGACCAGCAGCCCGTGCGCGCAGAGGAAGTCGGCGCCCAGCAAAGCCACGGGGACGCTGGCGGTAACAAAAGTCCATTGAAAATGCTGGCTGCCGAAGCAGAGGGTGACGACGCGTGGGCCGAAAGTGCATATGGCCGAGCCATTAGCAGCGACCAAAGAGGGGCCGCAAACGGCGTCCCGCCTGTCCTGCTCGGAGGCGGGTATGACGCTCAGTTGGGCGCTGGTGTCACACAGGAAACGCCGCCCAGACGCTTTGTCCCGAATAAACAGCAAGTTGCCAGAGTGGCCGGCGCTCATGGCTGGGAATGAACGCCGGCCCGGCCGTTTCCCGACCTGCCGAAAGTGCACGGGGGCCGGCACGTCCGAGCCTTGTGTCCGAACCTGGCGTGGTAACACCACGCCCGGTCAGGTGGAGGCCCCGGCCGTCGTGTCGGAAGCGGGCGGTGCAGCGTGGCGGCCGGCAGTTGCACCGGCAGTTCGGCCTCCAACCGCGCAGGGCGCTCGGGCATCGTGGGCGTCGCCTCGGACGGCGGCGGGCTCCAGATAACCGCGCCGATGTGCTGGCCCACCGAGGAGATCTTATCGGCTTCCCTGGCGAGGGCACGGGAATCTGTGATCAACGTGCCAGCCAGGGCGAGGCGTACCGGGTGAGGCAGCTGGCGAAGGAACAGCTCGCGGAACAGAAAATCCGGAGAGTGCTCACCGAGCAACGAGAGCATATAGTCCATGCGCTCGGACGGGCGCGTGTCGCCGAGCTCGGGCAGAGCGAGCAGGCGCCGTGTGCATGCTGCCGGTGAGAGGGCGAAAGCGTTGAGGAGGAGTGTCTTCAGCACGTCGCATTTGTCAACAGCCGGCGGGTGCTCGAGGAGGCTCGAGGCGCGGGCCGCGGTGGCGGAAACGAGCGCCGCCACAACATGGTGGAAGCGGGTGTCGTCCACGGTGATGCCTTGCAGGGCGAACTGGGAGTCCGCCTGGGCGAACCAAACAGCCGCGTGAGCCTCCCAGAAGGTAGGCAGTTTAAGCGTCACTGCCGTGTCCATGTCGGTAGGTCACCAATGAAGGAACTGCGCTCCAACGCGAGTCGAAAGAATTGACGCGACCAAAGACGGAATTCGTCCGAGTTGCTTTATTGAAACAAAACAGCTCAGGTATTCTCACAAGCCCGTTTATCGAGCAGCAATCTATATACACATTTATGTCGGGAAGTTTGCCCGGCAAAAGCTATACCGGGCATGCCCGGGTGTCAAGGGCGAGCCTTGGAAAGGCGAGTCTGGACCTGCCCGGGCGTGTTTGGCTGCGGCCTGGCAAGTCGAGGCTGGGCGTGCCCGGGCGCTCTAGGCGAGCCCTGGAAAGGCGATAGCGGGCATGCCCGGACGCTCTGGGCGAGCCCTGGAAAGGCGAGAGCGGGCGTGCCCGGGAACATGAGTCCGGGCATGCCCGGGAGAGGCGCGTCTGGCCGTGTTCTGGCCGGTGCAAGGCGATTGTGTGCATCCAGCGGTAACCGCTACAATACTGTATTTAAAAAAGTTGTGGACAGATTGTAACAAAAGTTGGTGAATGATATGTGTAGGTGACGAGAACAAGCCCATTAGCTTTTGGTTCAGGTTCGAATTTTGATCTATCAGTGGAATTCAAAATAATAATTTTGTGTAAAGGTCAAAGGTCAGCATCACATAGAGTCAATTTTCATCCAATTGACATGAAAATTAAAGAATTTGCATTTTGGGTCACTGAATTGGTTCACTAATCAAAAGCTAGAAGCTGACTGTTTTTTGGGGGGTTTTATTAGAGCTAAAGCTCAATGGTCAAGGCTGCATAAATAATCAATTTTCAATTTTGTATTTTTTAAAACTGGTTTCAAAGAAGATGTCTGAATACAAACGGACGTGGACTGGCTTTGCATTTTCAGATGCTTTCTAGTTTATTTCCTGTTTCGAACATTGATCTGAGGCTTATCGAGAAGCTTACACACGAATCACGTGCAAGACAAGGATGTTAACATGAATCGCAAGGACACTTGCAGACGATGGACAAACACCTATCCGAAAGGGCACCGGTACCTGAGTTATCTATACCAATACATCATGATCCAGTGGTTCAAATGGGAACACCAGAAGGTCAGCCCAAGCTTTTAAACCCATTGACAACATTGCTGGTTTGGCCTTTTTACGAGTATTAACGACTTTGGCGAGTCGATCCAAAAAATTATATATATATATATATATATATATATATATATATATATATATATATATATATATATATATATATATATATTATATATATATATATATATATATATATATATGTATGTATATATATATGTATATATGTATATATATATATATATATGTATATATATATATATATATATGTATATATATATGTATATGTATATATATATGTATATATATATATATATATGTATATATATATGTGAAGAATCAGCTCTTCGTTTGCAAAGAAGTCCACAAATAGCCTGAAAAATGGCGCAGCTTTATTAATAACCAACTTATACGGATCCGGAGGAGGCCGACGTCTACAGCAATCTACAGCAAGAACATGCCACGTCAAGCCTTCCTGAAAACACATTGATTCCCAGTCCATTTATATAGGGACACGTTTTATCAGGAAATCTCCGAGGGAACAAACAACACTGGGAGAGGTTCCTCCCACCGTTATCATTCGGGGGAGTCAGCCCGTCCTTATCAATTGTTTTTCTGGGCTCCGAGAAAACAGAACTGTAACTCACAAAGAGAAGAGTGTATGCTTAGCCAAACAAACCCATATATTTTATGGGTTTGTGTACATGAGTAATCCAAAGCATGTTTATACAGAGTCATGCGTTTGCTGAGATTAAAACAAAATATATATAGTTAACGATAGGTTCATGTCATTCTACTTGCATTACGCTAAAACAAGCGCATGTGGGCGTGGTTTTACGACCAGCCTCGAAAAAAGCACACGTATACAATCTGTTCAGCATGACCTCATTTTAAGCTTTTCCTCATCCAAAACTAAAACGAAGCAAAAACCCTTTATTTACTTTATGAAATAGCATTTTTAGACATCATATAAATCATAACACATTAACATCCAACGTCTATAACTGAACTTTAGGCAATAACAAATCTACTACTTGACATTCCTTCCTCTTGTCTCGTCGAGACAAAGTATCTTAAGAGACAACGTGCCACATCGGGCTTTATTGAAAAATAATTGTGTAATGCGGGTATTGAAAAAATAATTGTGTAATGCGGGTATCTCCCAAGGGCATATCGTGCGCCCAAAGCGCCTCGCCCGTGCATTTGGCGAACGTGTCGTGTGGTGCGTGCTCGGAGCCTGAGGGCTCAGAACATGAAAGTCCATTAACGTTTCGGATCCACAACGAAGAGGTCTGGTCCAGATGAGGTTCTGCTCCGCCAGAGGGTGCATCACTTCCCCTGCGGAACTGGCTCCCCCCACCCTTTGCAGACCCAGTCCTTGCAGATCTTTGAAGTTAATCAACGGTCATGCCCATGAGGTCCCTCACGTGTTGCTGTTCTGGGGAATACAAAATGTCGTCAGTATCTTGTGTCTCAATTTCCTGGTCAGGGTACAGAGCGTAAAAATCCGAATCCGAATCACTTGAAGCAAAGAGATCCGCAACATGTGGATCAAAGAGATCCGAAACATTTGGATCAAAGAGATCCGAAACATTTGAAGAAAAGAGAGGGACTTCCTTTATGTCAAAGTCTCCCATGGGCGCCTGGTCGGCTTGCGGGTCTAGGACATCCGCGTCGGGTCCCTCAACCGCCAGACCCAGTGTCGCAATCAGATCCATAGTTGGGTCGGAAGGGGGCGTGCAGCTGTCAGCTTGTAATACATAAGCAGCGTTAGCCAGTACACGCAAGGGGTTTATAGCACAAGTATCACAGTCATCACATACACCGTTACAGGCAGCAGCCAGTTCCCACATGGGATCCACACAAGTATCACAGTCGTCACAAAATTCAATACAATTTTCTGGAGCGCTGGTCGCAACTGCCTTGTTGAAGGACCCGTTCAGGTCGACGGCCTCTGTGGTCAGAGCCATAGTTGTTGTCGGCGGCTTCTTCACTTTCCATCCTGTAAAATACTTTCTCATATAGAGGAGGACTAGAGATTTCATTAGTGCCCCCCAAATTACTACCCCGATTATCACAGCCAGTGCGGTCAATAACCACTTCACTATGGTGCCCGTCCATCCCTGGAACCAGTCAGTGAGCCAGCTAAATGTATAAGAATTTTCGCGCGCGATCCGATCGATCCAATAGTATGTCATGAGCCGTAGCGGTGTCGTTTGCCACCTTTTCTAGGGCCAAAGCCAATTTGTCTATCCGGAAACTATCCATGACTGTGCCCGCTCCTGGGAAGAAGAAACCAAACACCTTTTCCCCTAGGCTCCCGTGTAGTTTAGTGGTTCCATCTTCGTTCATGACTGACCTCTTATAACGCCTGTCCAAGGACTTTGGGTCTAGCTCATCCAGTATCTCAACGTCAGGAAGGACTGAACCCAGATAACATGTGCCCCCCCAATTATTTGGTAAATAGGGGTAAGCCTTGTCGCCGCATATAAACATTGTCCCATGGGGTGGGACCAGGTGGGTGGATAAGCACTGGAGTCCCTTTACCACCCCATTAATCCTACTAACCCCCCTAGAGAATGTTATAGCCGTTATGTTGTGGTTGTGTTTATCTTGCAGTACTATTCGTAATGTAATCCCCGAGCTCCCTTGTCCCAGCTTTCCGGGGAGAGTGTAGGCGCATTCTGATTCTCCCATACGCAAGTGGCCGGAACCCTGGAGGCAGACCCTCCCTTTCTGTGGTTTGACCCAGACGGGGGCAGGCCTCTCGGCCACATGGGCAATCATTGACGGGCGATAATTAAATTGTCGATTGCAACTCTTGCCGTTGTCAACCCCTTCTCTTTCCAGCGTGGTGACTAAACATGGGGAATCGATAGGTTGTGAGCAGAGGTCATTGAGGGACAGAGGTAGCACTATCATGTGTATTCCTGTGGTGCCTGCTTGGGGAAAGCGCATGCACGACCAGCAGTGTGTCCTATTTTGAATTGTTGCCACCTCCCTGGCCACTTTCCAATATGTGTTTTCCCCCCTCTTTGGGGCCTTATCCTGGGGTTGTGGCGTGAGTATGTATTCGATGCATGGTATGTAGTTCCTTTCGCCACCGGCCGCGCCAGGGGTCCAGACGCTGCACCGGACCTGCATAGTCATGCCTTTCTCTAGGCGCGTGCGTGTTTGTAGCTTAAAATCAGGGGTTCCCCATTAGTATCCTGGTTGGGCCAAGGTCTTAATGCTAGCTTGCCCGTCTTCCCGGAACTCTCGTTGCTTTTGTAGTATCATGCCAACGCGTCCAGGCCCTGCCGACAGTGCTAGCCAATTTATGTTCACCCAATTTGTGTGCAGGGCTTTCTGTTCGAAACATGGTAGTGATACTCTTTGTCCCCATGTTACGGTGAGGTGTCGGGTTTCGTTTTCGCATCTATTGGAATCGGAGTTTCCCCTAGCTGCTGTCGCTATCAATAGTATTGTACCTATGATTAGGCCCATCCTTACTGTGTTCTGGGGGTGTGGTGTCTGGTGCTTGTATGGCCAACTTACAGTGCGTGGCGTGGATCCACGAAGTCTTGCCCTTGCAAAAGACTGCCGTTGGTGTAGTCAGCAACACCTGGACTGGTCCCTTCCACCTTGGTTCCAAGGCGTTCTTGCAGGTGAAGTGCTCCACGAACACCTGGTCTTTTTCCTCTGGTGGAACACCTGATCCACAAGTCTCCTGGGAGCGCCTGGTCTACAGGTCTCCAATTTCCTAATCCACTTTTTTCCAAGTGGATCCAATTTTATTCAATATTCAATTTTTAAATTCAATCCCATTTAATCCAGTCCAATTCAAATTAAATTCCATCCTTCTCTCAGCATCCCATTACCTGTTTCCAACATCAATAAAAATAAAATTATAAAATTAATAAAAAATCAATCATCTCAACTCTCAAATCGAATCAAAAAATAAAAATAAACGAAAATTACTTCAGCGAGAGTTTCCACTAGAATTAACACAAACCAACCACCTTTAACCTCCATTAACACAAACACAAACCACCATTAACCTCGATTAATACAAACAAACCACCATTAACCTCCATGAACACAAACAAACCACCATTAACCTCCATTAACCTCCCCCTATTATTTATTTATTTTCACGAATAAACAAATAATAGAAATAACCTGGTCTACTTCCAATTTCAATTCTGGTCAGTTCTGGTGTCTGGTCACACACAATGTTTTCCTCACCCACTGTGATTCGCTCAAAATAGATTCTCACTGTTATGTCTGAAATTCGTCTCATGAAAACCCATTCAAGAGTCCGGTGTGACAGACAGCCAAACACATAGACACGCCAAAGACCCCAGGGTACCCATCAAACTAGCTTGTCCCCAGATCAACAACACAGCGAAACATGTAAGTTTACTAAAATAATCACTTACTCATAACTAATACTCATACCACTAATTACTCATAATAGCTCATAATTACTTATGTAATTACTCATACCAATACTTACTTAAAATAATGTAATATCCCAATCTTCACCCTTTATGCAAATCGAAGCACCCCGGACAACCCACAACCAATATCAACCACTGTAGCCGCCTTCCCCTCCAGGCAGCCACACACAGCCTCATACATCTCCATCCACGTCACACAAGACAACAGCCAACGAGTGTGTCCACCACACAGAAACCTTTGGCAATGCAACAACCGAACTCCCAGACAACCAACAACAAAACCCAATCCATCTCCATGGCTCATCAAGCAGTTCCAACTTAATCCAGCTTCACATACCGATTTCCCCAAAATTCGTGAAACTTCACCCCCATTCTGGAAAAACCCTGGACTAAACCCTGACACCCTAAATAACTTCAGACCCATCTCCAATCTACCCTTTCTGTCAAAAGTTTTGGAACGTGCTGTGGCCACTCAACTCAAACATCACCACTCTGCCAATAACCTGTATGAAACATCCCAATCCGGATTCTGCTCCAGCCACAGTACTGAAACTGCTCTCCTCAAAATCACCAGCGACCTTTTCTCTCCTCTGATGCCGGCAACCTCAACATTTTCATCCTCCTCACCTCAACGCCTCCTTTGACATCATCAATCACGCCATCCTCCTCACCCTGTTTAGACCAGCTTGTGCCTATTAAACCCAAATTAGTTCACCCCCAAGCCCACAAGGACCACCTACAGCACTGCAAAGATGTCCTCTACTCCACCTACTACCCTCAAATTATCCACTCTGGCTCCGGAATCCCAAAAGCACTCTTCTCTACAATAAACAAACTAAATAAACAAACTTTACAACGTGAACAAACTCCTCAGCTCCCTGGATACCACCACCTTGCTCCACACACCTGTTGGTGCACACCTGTGCACTCACACCTGGTGCCACCTGCACCCTCCTTCCTTCCTGGACCATTCATCCAAAGCAAAATTGACAGCATCTACAACAGCTTAATCGCCACAATTCATTCCCCCTTAAGGTGTCCCCCAAGGTTCAGTTCTTGGCCCCCTCCTCTTCGTCCTGTACCTATCCCCCCTTGGTCACTTAATCCGTCATGCACCATAGCCAATGCACCATGGTCTCCAATTCCACTGCTTCACCGATGACATCCAGCTTTTTCATCTCCACCAAATCGTGCTCCACCACCACCCACTCTATCCTGACAAACTGCCTAACTGAAATAAAATTCTAGCTTCAGATCAGCTTCCTCGAACTTAACTACGCTAAATCTGAATTAATCTTCATTCCCCCCAACATCGATGGTTTCCCAGTATCCACATCCGGAATCTTGGCATCATCATTGACCAAAACCCTCTCCTTTGAAAAATACACTAAACAGATCATAAAGACCTTAAACCTTAATCATAAAAACTGAAAAATGCTTCGCCATGGAATAGTCCACCACTCATATAAATAATCATAAGAGTTCTGCGAAACATCTCCATCTTTAAAACTTAGCCAACCATTTTTAAACCACATGTTTTCCCCCCAGAAACAAGTCACATTCTTTGTATATTGCCAACATTGTTCATCGTTTAAGTATCATCCAGAACTAAATTTTTATAAACCATCAACTTGTAGATGCATTTATTTATATCCCATTAACCCAAGAACTCTCAATTGCTTGGTTATATTTTAGTAATGTCATATATCCATATTTCTTTTCCAAATTGTTCCTGATATACACATTAATCCCATCTGTCTTCGTTTCCAGATGAACTCAAATCAGGAAATCAACACAAATCCTTATTACCTCCAATCAATTCAAAATTAAATCAAACATTCAAAACCAGATCGGATCAGCGATCAGAAATCACTTTTCCAATCAACAATTCATTCAAAGACCAAGCTTAAAAACACAACTCTCATCTTACTGTGACAAATAAGCAACCAACCTACTTCACACTAAAACAAATAACTTCATAATTACTCACTCATACACTATTGCCCATCACCCAGTTGCCCCAGACCCAAACACAGGTTTGAAATCCCAGTAGGTTGTTCTTCAATCCCAACCATCATGTGATCCCAACATCTCTCCATTTATTTCGTTCCTCAT
The DNA here is from genome assembly GCF_964187855.1 of Myxine glutinosa. Classification (NCBI taxonomy): domain Eukaryota; kingdom Metazoa; phylum Chordata; class Myxini; order Myxiniformes; family Myxinidae; genus Myxine; species Myxine glutinosa. Next base: position 8,587,084 of record NC_136263.1, on the reverse strand, counting down.
GGGGTTGGTGTTTTATGGCCTTTACCTCTTACCCAATCACACTGCACATTATTCCCCGTCCTTGATGGATAATTTTACATCCAGATGGGCACAGCATCCCATTTTTGGCGACCCAGCCCTAAAACAAGCCCCTGGACTCCTTGCAGGCTGGACCAAAACCCCCGGACCTGCCTCCATGGAACAATGACGCCTAAGCACTCAATTAGCCCTCCCAGTACCAAAGACTTACAATCAGACCGACAGACAGACAAATAACAGAGGCATGTCGTCAGCCCCAGCACAGGACATCCCCTTTCCGGGCAGGTACAATATAATCCACAGCATCGAAATGCCAATTTCTATCCGGGGCCTCGCAAAGCCAAAATCCATGCCTGCGTGCTCCATCATGCAACCCGATCTGTACTCGGTGCGCCCGGCGCCCCCTATAATCAGTGAGTTATAATAACCACAATATCTCTGGCACCCAACTCGTGATACCACAATTTAATCCACGTTACTTGCATCTCTTCATCCTCACAAATGTCCTCCATTTTTAACGTGACTTAAATTAAATTCCAGCGTACTGTACCTGACGCGTCCAGTCGGCACCGGAAGTCTGTTTATTTCTTGAGACCCCTGAATCGGGACATCAACGACAATTACAACGACAAACAGGACTCGATATTCTCTGTTCATTAATTACGTACATGATTTTGGTTTTACCCACAATATATGTCCCGATATTCTCTCCAGATTTAGGTTCTATATCCTGTCGTTAAAGCAACACCCTGTAGACTGACTCCGCCTGTCGTTCTTCCAAGGTTAGTGAATTCCCTCTGACCTTTCCCTTGCATATCTCGAACAAAGGTCAACTAAATTTTAAAAGGTCAAACTTCGAATAGGGACCACATCCAGACAGACAAATGACCCTTATTGGGGCTCTACATCGCAAAATGCTAGCTTCTACGAATCCAACAACCGTCACACTTCGTCCAAGGACCTTCCGTACGAGGCGTGCTTCACAATGCCCATCGCACATCCTTCCTCGTTCGCACAACGCTTCATCAACGCACCTCCTCGCGCCCACACCTTGGCACAAGCCACACCACATACCGACAGTTGAAACCTCGACCGTCCTCCTTCCTCGGATCAGCGTTCTGTTGAAAACGTGACATTTCTGCCTACCTCAATCAGAGATCTCTCTGAATCTCATTTATTCGCACTGTATCTCACTTACTGTATGAACAAGACCTTTTGGCTCCGGAAATTAATTACTCTGTCTAGAAATCGTTTAATTTAACCATCCTAAATAAATCCATCCATCTATCCATCTTATAAATCCATCTTAAATAACGTATTCGTCCTGTGACATTGCCTGGCATATATGTCACAGCCGGCCACTATTCCGACATGGCTCATGACTCATGTCTAATTCTGACAAGAAGATGAAGGATGAAGGACATGATATGAAGAAGAAGATTCTGACAAGATACTGACATGTGAACGTCCGACATCCAGCAAAGTCGAAATGACCCACAATGCATTTGGGCACACACTTCCTCTGAGAGTGGGCGAGTTATCGCCGGCACTCTGAGCAAATCTCATACAGCACACCCGTGACTCGCGGCTCGCTCGGCTCCTGCCCCGTGACATCGCCAGAATTCTCGGATAGACGCTAAAATTCACAACACACATGACAAAAATCCGATTTAAATTCAGAGATCGCCGATCGACTTGGCACAACCATCTCAACGCGACGACGCCACGCCGCCCCCCGTCTTGGCGCGCACCCTCGTGCCTCCACACGAATCCCAACACTCCCTGCACGCCGCTCTATTCGCGTTCGCGGCGGGGTTTACCTCGCGTTGGGACATGCAGTCGGCTGTCATAACAAAGTGCTGTCATAACAAATCTACTACCTGACATGTAGTGAGCTGTCAGAACATTGAGCTGTCAGAACTCATCCCTAGCTAACAGGATCTCCGACGCTTGACCTCCCTGACCCAAAATGCACTATATGACACCAATTCCAAAGGTGAGCTGCCTCAGCGATACATCCCACACATACAATCCACAATATCTGCCATTGAATGAACTCTTCAATTCAAGTAAAACACACATATTGATTCGAATTCTGCAACCATCTCCTAGAAACCGCTTCATATCAACAGTAGATCGACAAGGGCACTCCGGGTGCTTTCCTGACCCAATTTATATCAATTCGCTTCCCAAACAACTCCCAAACAGATGAAAATCCGGACTCAGTTCAGGACCTCGCCTGTTCTCTCGGATAGACGTTAAAATGGACATTCCCGGCCTGAATTTCCCCCAAGTCGAGCAGATCGCTTACAAAGTTTCACACCGAAACCCTCTGCTTTGCACATGACACACAGACAAACACATTGGCCAGACACACACGTCAATTAACATCCCAATATACATTCATTCTTCATTCATATACTCATAGAAGTCTCCCAGACTTCGCGCGAAACTCAGATCGACCCAAATCATGCCTTTCTCCAGCCACTCCCAAACAATCTTTGCTCATTCATGTTACGTCTCTCATTCAAGGAAAAGGATTGTTGGGGCTGGTTGGACGGGGGGTGGGTTGAGGTGGAAAGGGGAAGCAGGGCGGGGGGTGTTGGGGTGTTGCCTAGAGCCCCGGGGCTGAGCTCAGGTCTTGGGGGGGGTGGGGGCATGGTGGCTACCTCCCCTTTCGCGGGGTCTTGGTCCGGATTATGGACGAGCGGCATTAGCCGCTGATTTGCTTGCTTAACTACCTCCTTAATTGTTTCACCTGGCCCATTTCCTGTGAGCTTATTTATTTTCTCTTGTCCACCAGATCCTGGCCTGCTTTATCTGGACCTCTTGTCTAGAACTTAGTCTAAAGCTTCCTGGCTTGACCTCGTAGTTGTCACTACCTTCTTGTCAAACCTACCTGGTACCTACGCATTTCACCCTTCCTGGCCATGTCCCTTTGGCCGTCTAAGTTTAGCCACAGCCCTTCGTTCCCTGGCATGCAATGGCATACCCCATCTTGTCTCTGGGCTGTTCCTTCCTGGAAAAATCTTGGCCACCCGGTTTCAACCTATATGGCTGTCCGACCTCATTTTCCCCTCCTGGTGCTAACTGTAACTTTAAGCTTCCTGTTAAATCCTTACTGATATCCTGCGCAAAATCTATCCTTAGCTTTTTACCCTTAATGTTTATCCAGCGCAAATATTGTAACGTTACTCTTACTATCCTTACTTGTTTATCCTGGCTTTAACAAAGCTACGCCATTCTGAGGCCTAAATGAGCCTCTACTTACAATTTCTGTTCGAGTGCAGACAGCGGGGAAGACAAGGAGACTGAACCCGCGCGAGGGAGGAAGGTACGAATTTGGAATAATAGCCCTCTGATATAAAACAACTCCCACCTTTAGTCAAATCAACGTGCCGGCGCCGGCCTCAGGTCAGCCTTCCTCCTGTCCCTCGGGCTCCGTTTCCCGTCCTCCGCGTCTGTTGACACCCCACTCCTGGTACCATCTGTGAAGAATCAGCTCTTCGTTTGCAAAGAAGTCCACAAATAGCCTGAAAAATGGCGCAGCTTTATTAATAACCAACTTATACGGATCCGGAGGAGGCCGACGTCTACAGCAATCTACAGCAAGAACATGCCACGTCAAGCCTTCCTGAAAACACATTGATTCCCAGTCCATTTATATAGGGACACGTTTTATCAGGAAATCTCCGAGGGAACAAACAACACTGGGAGAGGTTCCTCCCACCGTTATCATTCGGGGGAGTCAGCCCGTCCTTATCAATTGTTTTTCTGGGCTCCGAGAAAACAGAACTGTAACTCACAAAGAGAAGAGTGTATGCTTAGCCAAACAAACCCATATATTTTATGGGTTTGTGTACATGAGTAATCCAAAGCATGTTTATACAGAGTCATGCGTTTGCTGAGATTAAAACAAAATATATATAGTTAACGATAGGTTCATGTCATTCTACTTGCATTACGCTAAAACAAGCGCATGTGGGCGTGGTTTTACGACCAGCCTCGAAAAAAGCACACGTATACAATCTGTTCAGCATGACCTCATTTTAAGCTTTTCCTCATCCAAAACTAAAACGAAGCAAAAACCCTTTATTTACTTTATGAAATAGCATTTTTAGACATCATATAAATCATAACACATTAACATCCAACGTCTATAACTGAACTTTAGGCAATAACAAATCTACTACTTGACATATATGTATATATATATATATATATGTATATATGTATATATATATATATATGTATATATGTATATGTGTATATATATATGTATATATATGTATATATGTATATGTGTATGTATATGTGTATATATATATGTATATGTATATATATATATACAGTGTATATGTATATATATATGTATATATGTATATATATGTATATATATATATATATATATGTATATATGTATATATATGTATATATATATATATATATATATGTATGTATGTATATATATGTATATATATATTATATGTATATGTATATGTATATATATATTATGTATATGTAAAATCCAATTTTTTTTTTTGGGGGGGGGATTTTTTCGGCAAACATATTTTTTTCAACTTCAATTGTTTATAAAATGTGATATCACATATATTGCAAATACATTTGTGCAAAATAATTGCTTGAATTATGATTGGTTTAAACCATGACAAAACAGCAACTCGGGTACAGTCATTTATCTATATATCTACACATCTGGGCAGTGTCTGTGTTGTCACTTAACGACTCCCTCAAACTTTTGTTTCCATGGTTGTGAAGTGTTTTGAATTACGTGGTGGTGAGGTGTTTTGAATTACGTGGTGGTGAGCTATTTATAATTACGTGGTGGTGAGGTGTTTTTAATTATGTGGTGGTGAGGTGTTTTTAATTAGTTGGTGATGAGGTGTTTTGAATTACGTGGTGGTGAGGTGTTTTTAAATGACGTGGTGGTGAGGTGTTAGTAATTTTGTGGCTGTAAGGTGTTTTTATTACGTGTTTTATGGCTGTGACGTGTTTTCAATTTCGTGGTGGTTATGTGTTTTTAATTACTTGGTGGTGAGGTGTTTTGAATTACTTGGTGGTGAGGTGTTTTGAATTACTTGGTGGTGAGGTGTTTTGAATTGTGGTGGTGAGGTGTAATCGTCCCAAACTTCCAGTCTGCACCGACCCCTCCCCTATGTATGTGCTGAGGGGTTCTTTCTTGAAAAAAAAACATTCAACCTAAATCTTCAACCTAAATTGCTTATAAAATGTAATATCACAAACACAACAAATACATTTGTGCAAAATAATTGTTTGTATTATGATTGGTGTAAATCATGACAACACAGCAACTCAGGTACAGTCATTATCCTCAGCTAAAATAAGCCCGTTCCTCAGTAACGACGCTTGGTTGAGGCGAGTGCAGCGAGGCGAGCCAAGCTAGTACATATATATATATATATATATATATATATATATATATATATATATATATATATATATATATATGTTGATCAAGGCACCTCCTAGCTTTAATGGTGAGCACCAGCCACGAATTATGTCTTACACAGTAAATACCGCATAACCCGCAAGGAACCAAGAGCCTGTCTGCCACACAGACCATCGTTCCCGCCAGTGCAAACCAAAACCAGGGGGTGCGGTGCAATCGGTGGGGATAATAATCAACGACATAACAGCGTGACAAGCGCTGTCCCGATCCCCTGTGGACCGAAGTCCGAGACCAAAGCGTCACCTCCGACCCGGAGGCCTCAGCCCGGCCACTCTGTCAACAGACAGAGATTTATTCATTGGTCCCCATTGGCTAAACATCAAGCAGAGCCGCCAATCCAGATTTCGGGCTTATTAACCCTGTTTTGGGGCCACAGGAAAGGCCTGCCTTTTTTGCTTGTGAAAAAAGGTAAAACGTCAAACATTTGAACAGCCTTGGACGTGCACCTTGACCCCATGGCCAAGGCACAACGTCAACAAGGCTGTTCCAATAACATTACACATGCGCCTCAACCCCAAGGGGGAAGCACATGGTCATTCAAACGCATGCATCATGCCCCCGAAGGGCCACAATGCATGGTCATACAATTGGGACCACTCCTCTTAATAGGAGTAAGACCCCTTAATCCACCAGCAGGGCATTACTCCTGCCAGGTCCGATTTGCATGCAGGTCTACTGCGCTTTTAGGGCCTGCGCAAGGCCTGCCTTTTTTGCTTGTGAAAAAAGGTAAAAAGTCAAACATTTGAACAGCCTCGGACATGCACCTTGACCCCATGGCCAAGGCACAACGTCAACAAGGCTGTCCCCATAACAATACACATGCGCCTCAACCCTGAGGGGGAAGCACATGGTCATTCAAACTCATGCATCATGCCCCCGAAGGGCCACAATGCATGGTCATACAATTGGGACCACTCCTCTTAATAGGAGTAAGACCCCTTGATCCACCGACAGGGCATTACTCCTGCCTAGAGTCCCTGTATAAAGAGTTGCGCCATGCGCTGACCCGAGATTTCTGGTCACGTGATTTCGTGGCGCCATTTTGTGTCTAACTTCACCGTGCGTGAACGTCAGCTTGGTACGGGAATGTTGTTTATTGCCAAACAAAATGACTGGTTGTTCTGCTTTTGGTTGTTCAAACCAATCTGGGAAATATAAGATGTATAGATTTCCAAGTGATAAAGTCAGAAGACAAATTTGGGAAGCAAAAGTCAGACGAAAGAGCTGGAAAGCGATCGACTCCTCGAGACTCTGCCAGGTAGGCCCACGCCGCTTGATGATCGATGTTCAAAAGCAATTCTATCTGCTCGGTTTTTTTTTGGTTGTCTGTCCGTTGAAAACCCTTTTAAAGGGAAGTGATTTGTGTTTGTTTATAATCTTCAAGGAGTTGACCAAAAATGCATTTCCGTGGGAAGAACCCTGCTCAATTTTTTTCGGGTAGTCCTAGCGGACCGCATATTGTCATTAATTAATGAAATGTTCCGGTACAGTGACATTGCCTGGTCTGCGGTTGGGTAGTCTGTGGGCAATGTCACTGTACTTTTTCAGAGGGAATTAATTTTGATTTTATAGGGGTGGGAAACCCATGGTCCGTTTTGTTTTCAGTTGTCTGTCCGTCCATTCAAAACTTATTCCGAGGCAAGTTATTTTTTTGGTTTAAAATATTTGGTCGACCTGCCCGACTGCCACGGCCTGAAGCAGAAGATACTAGCAAAGTAAATCAATGTACGACTTCGCATCTACTGCCAGAAAATGAACGATGAAAGTAAAAAGAAATATGCAAGAACAAGGACTGGCAGTGAATTGGGCAGCAAGAGCATGGGAATGAGGAAACTGGTAGATAATTTAAAGTAAACCCTGTTCATGCAGTTCCAGTCTGACAATATTGTGACACTTGTGCCATTGACAGTACTTCTGATTGAGCTGATCGCATGCTGGTTTACTCTTCACTGCTATGACAAGATTGCATGCAAGATCCCATGTTACCACATCACTTGCAGCAATTAATGTGAATCTGAATTAACTTAAGTATATTTAGGGTTCTCTAAAGCCTTCGATCATATTCAACGAGACATGTTGTGGAACAAACTTCAAATCTTGGCCGACATGGCAATATTATGAAATTTCTCATTTCTGTGTATGATAATGTAAAATGCTGTGTAAGAATTAATGGTAAATAATGGTTTTTTAACAGACTGGTTTCCGATAGATGTTGAGTCAAACAAGGCTGGAATTTAAGTCCGCTCTTATTCTCTATGTATATTTGTTATATAGTGGGAAATAGACTGGTTTGTCGCCTGTGTGAGCTTCCTTGTGTTGGGCATTTGAGTGGGGGAAATGGTGTCGTGTGCAGTCAGGCGCAGAGAGCGCTTGTGAGTTGACAGAGGACATTGAGCTCAAGTTGTGTGATGTTGGTCATGTGACCAGAGTGGCAACCTGTAATTGGTTGAGGCTGCAATATAGGTGCAAGAGATAGGAAATACTGTCTTTTCTACACGTGTTGTCGAGGAAAGCAGGCTGTGTGTGTGGTGTGAAAGAAGTGAAATGGTCATGTGAACTCCCGGGGTCTCTTCTCTTCGTACGGGGTCTCTTCTCATCCACGTGGCTGTCGTGAGGTCTCTTGCACTCATCGCAGAAGACAGATGAGGTCTCTTCTCGCCGTATCGTGAGCAGTCTCTCCGTCTGTAGTCATATTCAAGTCTTCACTTGTCGGAGTAGTGATGAGTTTCACTTGTGAGGAGTGAACGGAGTGGTGATGAGTTTCACTTGTGAGGAGTGAACGGAGTGGTGATGAGTCTCACTTGTGAGGAGTGAACGGAGTAGTGATGAGTCTCACTTGTGAGGAATGAACGGAGCAGTGATGAGTCACTTGTGAGGAGTGAACGGAGTAGTGATGAGTCTCACTTGTGAGGAGTGAACGGAGTAGTGATGAGTTTCACTTGTGAGGAGTGAACGGAGTAGTGATGAGTCTCACTTGTAAGGAGTGAACGGAGTAGTGATGAGTCTCACTTGTGAGGAGTGAACGGAGTAGTGATGAGTTTCACTTGTGAGGAGTGAACGTAGTGGGATGAAGTGTTGGTCTGGTCAGAGTGTTGTATTACGGGCAGAGTTTTCTTACGGTCTGAATGTATGAATCATGTTCTGTACTGAATGTATGAACCAAGTTTTGTACTGAATGTTTACTGTGTTGGCCTCATCGTGTTCCTGGTGAAATTAAACAAGTTATGGTGAATACGACGTCTTATCTGTGCTTTTCCATATCTGTTCGACTAGACGAACCGTGCACACTGCAGGTATTTTAAAAAGTTTTTTCTCTGTTTAATTACGGCTTGGCGCAGTCGAAAATTAAGTGTTAATTAAGTCGCCAGCTATGAAACATATTAATCGATCAGGCAATATCCATCAGAGTTCTGGGCAAGGGATGTAGTAATAAATGAACGTTTCAATCTTACTAGATGCCGATGACGTTTTCCTTATGTCAGAGACAGAAGCTGACTTGCAGCTTGTTAAATCATTACAATGGAAATTGAATATAAATGTCGATAAAACTAAAGTTGTACACTATAGAAATATGGCAATACCACGTACAGAATTTGTTTTAAATGTGTTAGACTATATGTCGGCTGGAAGTCCTACGCCGGAATTGCTCTCGGCACCCTTTAAAAAATATTGGATATGCCCACACTCCTTTCTAAAAGTTATTAAAATTCAGAGAACGACAGCATTGGTTTGTCTTACTTATAATGTTAGCTCTTATATGCAGTGTTGGCTTGTAATATGCATTGCCATACCACTTTTAATATCACCACACAGCTCTTTTTCACGGCAATAGCTGAGTTTTTGACAAAACAAATATCACCTGTATGTAATAATAAGACTAAATATGTGTAGTAAATTTTTTTTTAGCAGGTTTAGAATATATCACCCCATATCGCGAATGTACATGCATATCTAATCCGACACACTTAGACACAAAATGGCGTCCAAATTTGAGTTGACACAACTCTCTTTATACAGGGACTCTACTCCTGCCAGGTCCAATTTGCATGCAGGTCTACCAGCGTTTTGGGCCCGCCGGGAAGGCCTGCCTTTTTTACAATGAAAAAAGGTAAAAAGTCAAACATTCGAACAGCCTCGGACGTGCACCTTGACCCCATGGCCACGGCACAACGTCAACAAGGCTGTCCCCATAACAATACACATGCGCCTCAACCCCGAGGGGGAAGCGCATGGTCATTCAAACGCATGCATCATGCCCCCGAAGGGCCACAATGCATGGTCATACAATTGGGACCACTCCTCTTAATAGGAGTAAGACCCCCTTAATCCACCAGCAGGGCATTACTCCTGCCAGGTCCGATTTGCATGCAAGCCTGCAAGCCCGTTTTAGGGCCCCGGACAGGGCCTGCATTTTTTACAGGAAAAAAGGTAAAAAGTCAAATATTTGAACAGCCTTGGACGTGCACCTTGACCCCATGGTCAAGGCACATCGTCAACAAGGCTGTCCCCATAACAATACACATGCGCCTCAACCCCGAGGGGGAAACGCATGGTCATTCAAACGCATGCATCATGCCCCCCAAAGGGCCACAATGCATGGTCATACAGTTGGGACCACTCTTAATAGGAGTGAGACCCCTTAATCCACCGGCAGGGAATTACTCCTGCCAGGTCCGATTTGCATGCAGTTTTATTTACCTGTATTGGGGGCCACAGGGAAGCCCTGCCTTTTTTACAAGAAAAAAAGGTAAAAAGTCAAACATTTGAACAGCCTTGGACGTGCACCTTGACCCCATGGTCAAGGCACATCGTCAACAAGGCTGTCCCCATAACAATACACATGCGCCTCAACCCCGAGGGGGAAACGCATGGTCATTCAAACGCATGCATCATGCCCCCCAAAGGGCCACAATGCATGGTCATACAGTTGGGACCACTCCTCTTAATAGGAGCGAGACCCCTTAATCCACCTGGCAGGGAATTACTCCTGCCAGGTCCGATTTGCATGCAGTTCTTATTTACCTGTATTGGGGGCCACAGGGAAGCCCTGCCTTTTTTACTATGAAAAAAGGTAAAAAGTCAAACATTTGAACAGCCTTGGATGTGCACCTTGACCCCATGGTCAAGGCACAACGTCAACAAGGCTGTCCCAATAACAATACACATGCGCCTCAACCCCGAGGGGGAAACGCATGGTCATTCAAACGCATGCATCATGCCCCCCGAAGGGCCACAATGCATGGTCATACAGTTGGGACCACTCCTCTTAATAGGAGTGAGACCCCTTAATCCACCGGCAGGGTATTACTCCTGCCAGGTCCGATTTGCATGCAGGTCTTTAACTGGTTTAGGGCCACAGTCAGGGCCTGCCTTTTTTACGTGTGAAAAAAGGTAAAAAGTCCAAACATTTGAACAGCCTCGGACGTGCACCTTGACCCCATGGCCAAGGCACAACGTCAACAAGGCTGTCCCCATAACAATACACATGCGCCTCAACCCCGAGGGGGAAACGCATGGTCATTCAAACGCATGCATCATGCCCCCCAAAGGGCCACAATGCATGGTCATACAGTTGGGACCACTCCTCTTAATAGGAGCGAGACCCCTTAATCCACCTGGCAGGGAATTACTCCTGCCAGGTCCGATTTGCATGCAGTTCTTATTTACCTGTATTGGGGGCCACAGGGAAGCCCTGCCTTTTTTACTATGAAAAAAGGTAAAAAGTCAAACATTTGAACAGCCTTGGACGTGCACCTTGACCCCATGGTCAAGGCACAACGTCAACAAGGCTGTCCCAATAACAATACACATGCGCCTCAACCCCGAGGGGGAAACGCATGGTCATTCAAACGCATGCATCATGCCCCCCGAAGGGCCACAATGCATGGTCATACAGTTGGGACCACTCCTCTTAATAGGAGTGAGACCCCTTAATCCACCGGCAGGGTATTACTCCTGCCAGGTCCGATTTGCATGCAGGTCTTTAAGCCACCCAGGGCGGCACACTGCGAAAAATCTAACCAATGAGGACCAAAATCCTCTATTAAGTTGATCAAGGCACCTCCTAGCTTTAATGGTGAGCACCAGCCACGAATTATGTCTCACACGGTAAATACCGCATAACCCGCAAGGAACCAACAGCCTGGTTTTGGTTTGCACTGGCGGGAACGATGGTCTGTGTGGCAGACAGGCTGTCGCAGTGTGCCGCCCTGTGGCGTTGGCAAAAACTGCATGCAAATCGGACCTGGCAGGAGTAATGCCCTGCCGGTGGATTAAGGGGTCTTACTCCTATTAAGAGGAGTGGTCCCTACTGTATGACCATGCATTGTGGCCCTTCGGGGGGCATGATGCATGCGTTTGAATGACCATGCGCTTCCCCCTCGGGGTTGAGGCGCATGTGTATTGTTATGGGGACAGCCTTGTTGACGATGTGCCTTGACCATGGGGTCAAGGTGCACGTCCGAGGCTGTTCAAATGTTTGGACTTTTTACCTTTTTTCACACGTAAAAAAGGCAGGCCCTGACTGTGGCCCTAAACCAGTTAATAAGCCTGAATTCTGGATTGGCGGCTCTGCTTGATGTTTAGCCAATGGGGACCAATTAATAAATCTCTGTCTGTTGACAGAGTGGCCGGGCTGAGGCCTCCGGGTCGGAGGTGACGCTTTGGTCTAGGACTTCGGTCCACAGGAGATCGGGACAGCGCTCGTCACGCTGTTATGTCGTTGATTTATATTTATATATATATATATATATATATATATATATATATATATTAGGGTGGTGCTCAAAATAATTTTTTTTAAATATTTACTGGGACATGGCTTTATTTTGTTCCTTTTGTTCCAAAATGAAAAGACACCAAATATGAAAGCAATCTGATTTTATTTAGGGGTGCCACATCAGCCTTCAAACTAAAGGTGTCTACAAAACTTTTCTATGTATGGATCGAAAGCAAAACCAGAAGTTTGTTTTATGAAAATCCACCCTCCACTCACTTTCTATGTATTCTAGCAAACACAAGTTACAATAGCTGCACAAATAGCACTATATTGCTATGAAAACTCAAATTCAATGATAACAATCCAAATGTTCAGTTCATAAAATGAAGAGACACCATATCACATAATATTAAAAAACCCAAATATAATGAGAAATGTAACTCCTATTTCTGGGCCTGTTTCACCACTGTTGCCTTCTTGGCATCGGGGTACATCTTCCTGTGAGCAGCAACAACTTGGAGCAGAGCTTGCTTTTGCTCTTCATCCTTTGTAAGGAGCTTATTGTAGTCTTGTATCAATGCGACACCCCTTTCTGCCCTGTCGTTCACCACGACTAAGGACTGGCGGCTTTCTTTGCTTCCTGAAAGCTGGTTTCTTGCTCCCATGAACCAGGATCCTTATCCATCCAATCAGTTGGGGTCCCTAGGATGCTGAATAAATGCTTGGTGTGTTTTGTTATGAGGCCAGCGATTGACAGGGCGGTTCCTCGTTTGATAGCTGGTCTCTTTGGAGAGGGGTTTTCACCGTCATTTTTCAATGCTTCAATCATATTGATCTTGCTTTCTTTGTCAATTCTGGTGTCAAAGAATGCAAATGCCACTAGTACTGGGCTCATGTACCACGTGTGGCGGCCAAGTGCCTTCAAGGCTGCCTGAGCCATCTTCTGATTGATTTGTTCAAACTTTTCCAACTTCTTGAAGAGGTTAATGTCATTCAGGGGAGCCTCAATAGCTTGTGGAGCCCGAAACCAAGCCTGTACATACACAAGGCAGACAAAAATGTTGAAGGCTCGGAGTTCTCTCGCCTCTCGAAGTGTCAAGTGGAACTCTGACCGAAACATGAACACCTGTAGTGAATATAGTGCTTTTGCCATCCATCTGGCTCTGTGCATTGCTCCTGGAGCCATGATCCGGATTCCACGAGGTGGGATTCCTCCCATGTAGATGACAGTCAGTTCTAGGAGTTCACGATATTCATCTCGTGGCTGCTGATCTTTCAAACACACAAGAGCAAATTCCAGAGCTTCATCCATCATGTCATTGTTCTGTGCAAACTCAGCTGCCGTATCAGGATCTGTGAATCCATTTTTTGGTTGGTGATGGGCAATGGACGGCCACTTCGCCTGAAACCGCTTAAAAATCTGGATGTCAGGGCCTGATGAAGGACCGAAAAGAGTGGTGAAAACATCTCCCAGAATGATTTCGTGCGCATGATGGCGGCAAGCCATCGGGTAGGGGAAGTAGTTCAGTCTGTAGCTTCTTTTCAATGAGGACAGCAGCCCCTCCACGAACACCTGAATTGCTGGCCGTTGTGTCAAAAGACAAAGCCTTCACCTTGCCCACAAGGTTCCAGCTCTTCAGTGTGTCCACTACAGCGGTTGCCATAGCTTCTCCTCCCCCGTCAGGTAACTTGGGAACATTCAACAGCTGCTCCATTCCATGGTACTGATTGGACACAAGGATTGGAAGACGATCCACCTTCACATGCACAAAATCTCCAGTGACATCGGGAAGAAGCTTTCCATCCCAATGGACCACTAAAGGACCCTGCACATTATGATGAAATGCTTCTTTTATTTCGTCCATGGTTTTGCATCGATGCATCATGCGATTCCGCCGCACTGTCCATCGGTTCAGTGCCAGCTCTGCAGGATCCCATCCTACTGCTCTACAAATGGATGCCAAGTTGTGGACAGCCATTCGGTCACTTGTTTTCGTACGATCCAAAGAAGCTGCGACTTCAGGAGTGACAATGTTGATAGGCCTTCTTTTCTTGGGACGACATATCCCACCATCAGATGATGAAGAACCAGCCTGTGCCGTGGTCTCAGAGTCAGAGTCTGAGTCTGTGACTTCCATAGCAGTAGCACCCTTCATGACCATTTCCTGTCTCTTATTTTCCTTCTCTGCCTTAGTCTTCTCCTTTTCTTCCCTTTCTTTCTTTCGCTTCGTTTTTGCTTCCAACACAGTGTCTACAGATCCCATTGAAGCCTTCCTCTCTGAGAATTGATCGTGAAGAAACTTCCTGTCCTCGGGGTTGGTGATTATGGCCTCCGAATCTGCATGCCTAAGATCAAACGTCTTCTCCAAGGAGGCCTTGAAGGATGCTTCCTTTTTCTCTTGGGTCGCACCACCCCGCTTTGCACCTTTTTGGAGGCTCCTCCATTCTTCATATAGCCTCTCCAAACGATGGATGCAGTGCTGCTTCGTTGTTGTAGGTAGGTGAGCTTTTTCCCAGAACTTCACAACCTCTTCAATGGTGAGGGTTGCACTCTCCCGGGCAGTGCGATTCTCCTTCTTCAGGTGATGGAAAAACAGGACAAGAGATTGATGCACAGTCGGGAGCTTGGCACCTTTGATGGCATCTCCAGAAGTGGACCCAATGAGATACACATTATCCTGAGCCCGAGTTTGCAATGAAACACTGGTACTAGCACATGCCATATCTGCAAAATAAGCAAGAATGTGGGTAAAATCCTGTTAATTCTTACTCCACAGGGTCACTCTCTACAAAAGAGCCACAGTCAATAAGTTAGGCCTACATATTACACACTAAAAAAGCGTACCCCTGACCCCGGGAACCTGTACAAAACATGCATGAAAATTGCCCAGATAGTGATCATAGGAAGTCTCAAAACTGTATGTATAATATATTGTATATAACTATATATATAATGTATAATGTGTATTTATGTATATTTATTATTTAATGTATATTTACGATATATTTATTTTTAATATTATATTTAATGTATATATATAATTATGTATTTATTTTGTGTATATACAGCCCAAAAAATGGGAATTCCTATTTTTGCATGGGGGAAAATTCATCACTGATGTGGCACCCCTAAATATTATTGGATTCCATTCACATTTTGTGTGGTTTCCTTTGACACCAAAAGAAACAAAAATAGACCATGTCCCGGAGAACATCTGCATTTTGATTTTTTGAAGCCCACCCTAATTATATATATATATATATATATATATATATATATATATATATATATATATATATATATATCTATATATATATATATATATATATATATATATATATATATATATATATTGTTGCGGATATGAGGATTGCATTTTTTTGATTGTGTGTATTGTATTGTGGTAAATTGTTGTGTAACATTGGTTGGATATGGCCCCTCCTGCCTCCAGAGTTGTGTAAAGGTAAAAAGGGCGTCCCGGTAGTTAATTCCATGAAACACCACATTGAAGGACACGATAAAACCCTTGTTCAGTAGCTTATATCTTATTATGTGTTTTAGAGTAAGGCCTTGTCTTCCATTAGAATGACACTCCATTGCACCGGGTGAAAGAGATAGATTCCCTTCATTCCCATTCCCAAAACCTCCATTTCCCCTTTCGTCATTGCCAAGCCTCGATTGCCAATTACATCCCCTCCAAAGCCGCCATTGGACCATGAGGCAGGGTTGGGGAAGAAAGCCGGGTCCCCACCTCGTCAGAGAGGGGAGGAGTGAGTCAGCCCCACTCAACCAACCACGAACAAGGGGTTGGACTTGGAGAGAAAGATCAAGGAGGTTCGCGAAGGTTGAGGGGCGGGGCCTATATAACCCGCTGCGGGACGTTCCCCAACAGATCGCAGATGAGCTTTTACGGAGATGGGTCCAGGAGATGTGCTGGAGACGAGCAGGTGTGACCGAGCCGCCGTGAAACGTGCCGCGCTGCAGGAAAAGCGGACTGGGGCAATGCAAGGAGCGCACGAGGCAGCAGTACAGAGAGAGGAACTTCGCCCGCGCAGTTTGGGACCAAAGCTCGGCTTCTTGACGGCGGTGCCTTCTGGCCCGACCGTGCCCAGTACCCGCTGAACCCTCCTTGCCTCTAAAAGCCACCCATCTCCAAGCCATTCCTTCCTGCCTGCATTTCCCCGTGTAAGTGTGATCGTCCGTCTGTCTTTAACGTTGTCCTGGGGTTTATTAATTAAGCTTGTATAGGTAAGCTAAAGATTTCACTGTGTCTGCTCCTTCCATTTTCTGTATATAACCAACTGCTCTCTTTGCTTTGGCTTGTGTAAATAATTAATAAAACCTGTTATTCCTCCGTACGTCTTCTTCTTCCTCTTTACATTCGGTCACTTTAGAGGTTTCCATATTGAATAGCTGTGGCGCGATACGGCCAACGTCTGGGTGAATCAGGGAAACTGTTAGGCCGCGGTGCCTTCGCTCGGCAAATATAACATCCTTAACCGCGGACCATAACAATATATATATCTATACATATATATATATATATATATATATATATATATATATATATATATATATATATATATATATATATATATATATATATATATATATATATATATATATATATAATTGGGTGGTTAAATCAGACGCGGACGTAGCTTCAGGACGTCGATCTTTAATTTGACAAGCTTTCGACCAACAAAGGTCTTCTTCTTAGTCGTCCCCAAGTTCAACGGAAGTGTATATATATACACATACATACTAGCCGAAAGCACCCGGCGTTGCCCGGGTTCTTTTTGAATGAATTTACTACTATAATTCATCTTTTACCTGCGGCCGTAGAAGATTGACTACTATAAATCAGCTCAGGTTTTAATTGCGAAATGGGCCAAGCCCGGCCGAGGTGAGTCTCGACCGGCCTTGCCACCTAGCCTATAGCCTTCCCGGGGCCCGTCCCGACATTTTTTGTTTAAGAGGTTTCCTCCTATCTTTCACCGTTCAGGAGATTAGCACGTGCAGACAAACAAACAAATAAACAAAAACTTTCTTTTATATATATATATATATATATATATATATATATATATATATATATGTTTTCCTCGACGCTATCAACTTTTATTACACTTTATTTGGCTTTTGAAACGCGTTTTATTTGGCGTCATCGGAGCACGTTTTTATGGGTGACAGTAAAATTACTAATAAGAGGTTAAGCTTTTGTGAGGCTGTGGATCACTTACCGGCTAAATGCTATCTATTTTTACCTCTTTCTACAACATAAAGGTAAGTGTGCACCAGGAGGACTCGACACTGCCAGTAAATATTGCTCACATAAAATTGTAGAGTTTGTCTGTGAATAATGTCACCATCCTGTCCACTACTTCATTTTATTTCTCCCCTTAAGAGACTAATTTGCTGCATGGATCCTTGGTGTTGGAATGGATCGTGCACAACGGAGAGCCATTCCTCTAGGTTATCACTGCCGTTGTGGTTCGATGGTCGATCGTTCCTCAACGATGGTTCTAGCATCTGAGTTGCAACCCCAAATGTCAGGTATTAGATGTCTCATCAGGTGTCAAGATTGTTACTTCCATCACCAAAGGTACACAGAAGTTGTGTTTTCACCATTTTTTGTCTCTATGTCTGTTTGTCTGTCTGTCTTTGAGCAGGATATCTGAAAAAATAGTGGATGGATTCGGTCGAAACTTGGTGGACAGGTTGAATGTGTGCCAAGGATGAATTGATGAGATTTTGGTTCAGGTTCCAGATGAAGATCCAGCCTATCAGTGGATACAAAAAGTAAACTGATCAGCCTGGCAGAGGTGTATGCTCTTCCGGGTGCGGGTGCCGTTCTCGTTGATCACGCGTTTGTAATTTTTTGTTTATTTATTTACACCCCTCTTTTGTTTTGTAGTGTACCTTCCTATAGGATGCTTAAATCTGATTTTGTAAAATTATCTGATGTTGTCATACTTTGACAATATTTGACTTCCGTACTGTATTGTGACTTATGGAGGCATTACATTGCGTCGCGGGATCTCAATGGAGTTGAGCACATTGTCCTGTGTATATTTATGTCGATGTAATATTGTCATGGTAGATTAGTAACCCTTTGTCCTGGTTAGCATAACCATATTGATATTGTGCATCGATAATGTAAAATGTGATCGGAATTTCAAAAGTGTACAAGGAAAAATATCTCCAAAGTTATTTTAAATTGATTTAAACCTCACGTGACAAGCCTGGTGTTGGCTTAGCGGTTAGGGTGCGGCTTGGGATCCTAGGATCCTGGGTTCGAATCCTGGTCGATCGCTGAATTAACACCAGGGGGGTTGACTCAGCCTGTCATCCTTCTGATGTCGCAAATTGAGTACCAGTTCCCGAGTAATTCCCTGTGTGTCTCAAGAGGTGACTAACAGGAAGATGCATCCGGCCATAAAACATTGCTCAAAAGTGGGACCAGGGTGCTCGAAAAATGCCAACCCCCGCTCAGTGGGGAAAAATGGCCTTTAAAGGTGGTTCTTCTTTTTTCTTCTAAACCTCACGTGACCAAGAAACCGTTTTATTTAAAATTTGTCGATGTTTATTAGATGACACTATCTGTGTTGTGTGACACTGGAAGGAAGGATCTTGAGGGTGTTGTGTACACTGGATATTGAAAGCAAGCTTGTACTGCAAGCTTCTGAGAATTCAGCAAGTTTTCAAGTCGAAATACATTTTAAAAGTAGAGAGTTCAAAGAACGTCTTGCCCAGTTCAACAAGGACATGGGTGTGGTCTGCGAGCGACAAATTTGATTGGTGGTAATGATGTTAAACTTTAAACTCTGTAATACTTTGTCCAAATACTGCTAAACAGAAGGGTTTTGAAAATGGCAAAAAGTCGATTTGTGTTCCCCACTGTTCAAGTATATAATTCAATTGAAAATATTGGAAAAAAAAAAGATTTTAAAGGTTGTAGAAAAAGAAAATCCTGAAGTTTACTGCCATTTTACCCATCTATATGTTGGAACCCATCTGTGGATCGGTCCCATCGGCCGATGGGTCTGACCCGTTTGCGGATCCGCAGATGGGTCGCCCATCTGTGGATGCACGAGAAATGACAATGCAGACCCATCGGCCGATGGGTCTGCGCCATCTGCGGATGTGTTGTTCACCTTGAAGGAATCAAGATCCAATCTATAAATATCAAGACCCATCTATCAAGACCCAATATAAATATCCGAGACCGAATTTGCCTTCACATCTTGTTCACATCTTGTTCAAGTTCATCACAAACTTGACGTTGTCGTATTGTATCCATGTTGAATGCAATGATGGGAATGATTGAAAACGTGACCCAGGCCATATTTATACCATGTCTATTCACACGCCAGACACGAGACGTTTTACATAAACACTGAGGGCCTCATAGAATCACATAATGCGTTATTGTGTTTACATAATTGACAATGCCCCGATTACGAAGCCACACCTTCATCTTTAGCTTTGGGGTGATTAAGGCATGCCAGGATTTGCTATATAAACAATGGAGAGCTGAGTCTGCCAGTGCCACCAGCGAAGTAGACCAGCGTTTTTAAATGGAGCGACATTATCTTATTTTTATCTTATCGACAAACGGTTATCGACAAACCACATGTCACGGACTGCTTTATAAACATTTATGACATCAATTGCTTATTTTTAGGTTCAAATAAACATACTCATCCACCATTGATGCATACACATTCCTTCAAGGTGAACAACACATCCGCAGATGGCGCAGACCCATCGGCCGATGGGTCTGCATTGTCATTTCTCGTGCATCCACAGATGGGTCGCCCATCTGCGGATCCGCAAACGGGTCAGACCCATCGGCCGATGGGACCGATCCACAGATGGGTTCCAACATATATATATAAAACAGTGTGTGTGTGTGTGTGTGTGTGTGTGTGTGTGTGTGTGTGTGTGTGTGTGTGTGTGTGTGTGTGTGTGTGTGTGTGTGTGTGTGTGTGTGTGTGTGTGTGTGTGTGTGTGTGTGTGTGTGTGTGTGTGTGTGTGTGTGTGTGAGTGATGTTACCGATAGACTCTTAAACGGAGAGGCTCACGTACTTGATATTTGGCACAGACATGGCCATTGAGCCTGGGAAGAACATGGCCGACCAAAAAATTTATTTCATAATATGTTTTTACCATATTTTTACCTCAGCGCATTTCAGCGAGGAATATTATGCACGGAATCTGACCTGTGGCAGAGCAGCGCGCTGATTCGCTCAGAGCGATCACGTGATGTTCCTTGCCGCCATTAACTCAGTTACGCTTTCGCACGTATTTCAGAGCGAAAAGCGAATGCGTTTTTTCACATTTCAGCGAGGAACATTGCCATTCACACCACATAGGTTTTGGTAATGTCGGAGTTTACGGGCGTAAACTGGATAGGTGGTTGTTATGTCGGAGTTTACGGGCGGATAAGTTTACTTAATAATGTCAGGTATTAGAGCCAAAGAAGTGATATTATGATTAATACCTGACATTATTAAGTGGTGTGCACGTCGCAGACTCATCAATAATTATTGTATTTACCCTTGATGTAATGTCCATTGTGGTTTTATTACTCGTGGTGATGTATCAGACGGGAAGACATGGTACTGCTCTACCTGTAAGACTCGACAAAGCATTCGGCAAGGCAGTTGGTTTTAAGGCAGCCACCTATCCAGTTTACGCCCGTAAACTCCGGCATTACAACCACCTATCAAGTTTATGCCCGTAAACTCCGACATTACAAAACCACCTATCCAGTTTATGCCCGTAAACTCCGACATTACCTAGGTTTTTTTTTTCTTTCATCTTTAGATCCATATTTTTTTCAGCGAGGAATATTATACACGGAATCTGAATCGGTGGCAGAGCAGCGCGCTGATTCGCTCATTTGCGCTCATTGATGACGATCACGATCACGTGATGACGTGATCACGAATGATGTTCGTGACGCGATCACGTGATGTTCCTTGCCGTCATAAACTCACAGCACGTAGCATAGATTTTAGCATGATTAGCATTTAGCATGATTTAGCATAGATAGTAGCATGTTTCACACAGATTTTTTTTTCAGCAAGGAATATTATACATGGATTCTGACCGGTGGCAGAGCAGCGCGCTGATTCGCTCAGAGCGATCACGTGATGTTCCATCCCCACCGCCAGTTGGTTTCACTTTTCACTGAGTATGAGCGTTCTATATATTTTCAATTCAGTGCGCCCGACTCGCTCACGTACTTGATTTGTGGCATAGACATGGCCATTGGGCCTTCATGGTGTAATTTTTGCGAGGCTTTTCCTGAGTGAGCTTGAGTCGAGAGGGTGAATGTACGGGTTGGGAATGTACGGGTCTCCCTTCCCCCACCCGGAAACGCCGGTACTGGAGGGCGTCACAGGATTGGTGAGTCTCCAAAATCCGCTTCGTGCTGTTGCGAAGATTCAGGACGATGTCGCGATTGTTGTGCTGCTCTCCGACCATGAGAAATGCAACGTCATTGTTGACTGGCCCTCCCATTCCTTCCCCCTTCCCCTTCCCCCCTCCCCTCCCCCTCCCTTCCCCCTCCACCCTACCCCCTAGCCTTCTCCCCTCCCCCTCCATTTTCCCCCTCCCCCTCCCTTTTCCCCCTCCCCCTCTCTTTTCCCCCTCCCTTTCCCCCCCCTCCCCCTTCCCCTCCCCCCTTCCCCTCCCCCTCCCCCTCCCCCTCTCCCTCCCCCTCCCCCTCCCCCTCACCCTCCACCTCCCCTCCCCCTCCCCCTCCCCTTCTCCCTCCCCCTCCCCCCTCCCACTCCTCTCCTATCCCTCCTCCTCCCCCCCTCTCCTCCCCTCCCCCCTCCCCCTCCCCCCTCTTCTCCCTTCCCCCCCTCCCCCTCCCCCCTCTTCTCCCTCACGTTTATACACGGAATGCCGGGTACTTCCCCCCCCCTCTTCTCCCCTCCCCCCCTCTTCTCCCCTCCTCCCCTCCCCCGTCTCCTGATTGTCATCGGAGCAAATAGGAGGAGATGAATCAAATTTGTTGATTGCTGAAATGTCACACCTTATTAATCCAAAACACAGTCTCCAGGCTGGCAGATTGGCACACTCACCTCTAAGCTGTATAGCCAGGGTTTCAATCAATATGTGTGCAGTCCTTCGGAGGGACGTTAAGCTGGGCGACCTGTCTGCCAGAATTAGTTGATGGACGTTAAAGATCCCAAGGTGTCCTTCACGAAGAGTAGGCGAGCTATCGCAGGCACCCTGAACAAATGACCACTTCCTGCCCTAACTACTACGGTGATAGTTGATGCAAACAATCCAGTATAACCATTGCTCAGGAAACTGTTTTGATGGCACCGACACTTTTTGAAGTGTATGGTACATCGGAGAGGCGAGGACGGGGAGGGAGAGGAAGAGGCAAAGAGAGAGGGTGAAATGGAGAGGGAGAGGGGAGAGCGAAATATAGGGGGAGAGGAAGAGCGAGGGGAGGGGAGGGGAGGGGGAGGGGGAGAGGGAGAAAGTGAAAGAGAGGGGCACCATGCACAATTGCCCATTTTCCTGGTACCATGTCAGCAATGTTTGTAGTTTGCCCATTTTCTTATCACGTGTTTGGTTACGTCTCCATGTGTCACCATCACACTGGGTGTTGCCATTCCAATGATCTCATCGAATAATGAGCCATCTATAATCGCACAAATTCGTTTTTGGAATACTTCTTCAGCCTGGAGGAGGTGTTGAAGGTATTATGAATTCTTACCTACAGAAAAGTAAAAACTGCTCCATGCATAATGTTTCTTGTCTCACAGCTCTTCACTGGAGGATGAAAACTCCTTGAACTTGGCAGGAGTTTCTCTTGGAGGCACACGTGTGTTTGATCCGTTGAATGTAACTTTGTACCGTGTCGCTTGTGTGAGCTTATCAAGGAGTTATAAGGTTTTTTGACTCTACTCCATGAGCATCGTTGATTATATAATGTCAGATTATGGGGTTGGAATTATGCAGAGTTAAAGACTACATGGTGTCCATCGCGAAACCAGCATCATGAACAAATTCCTACCTTCACTACTGCTGGGAGAGGGATGGAAAACCATTCGGCATGATCCCAGGCCTACAAACTGCGTCGGGAGAACCAACGCTCTCATTCCGTCGTTCTCTGACCTGGCAAACACTGTGACGCTACCGTCTCAATGATGCCACGACTACGGCCCTTAAAGTGCTTCTCACAGCGCGAGTGAAGATGTTAAAGTCAAATACTTCCACAAGGTAGATAAAAAGCAAAATTACCGACTACTTTTGCCCTGCTTCATCTACTTGTGGTTTTGAAGCCTTTTGACTTATGGATACAACCCTAACTCTGATTGCATGGATGTGGGAGCCAGATGAAGTCCCATCAGAACTATTACTGCATGATCTGGAAACACCAAGTTTAGTCTGCCATACCTACAATGTCTTCCGCTCTACCGATCACAATCAGGAGACATCACTGTTTGTGGTCACTGGTCAGGAATTATGATGGGGATTTCCTTGTTCTGCGACCAGGTAGCGTTGGCGTCCTACTGAGAGCAGGAGGAAATGATACGTCAACGTTGAGAAGAGCAATTCGAAGGAGAGATGACCATTAGCAGCCAACCCCACTACGAGAAATGCTGTGGCAAATGACGAGTCATTAGCATTGTGAAAGAGCCCTGAGGATGATCAAAGAGTGCAACATGACAGATCATGCTGTAAGGAAGCCTGGAAGTCTTTCCGTAGAAAAGGAGAATCAGGAAGACAGATTTAAATGAAGATATGTCCCTGTTCATGACTATGTATCACTGTGCTCTGCGGCTGTTCGACAAACCAACTCTGAAAACTGGATGTGACTCCTCTCCTCATGACCTTTTCTCCAATCCAGTCTGATTCTGATAACTAACGATAAACACCGACTTATCGTCATTGTTTCCCATAGCTCTAAAGCTGCCATAACCTAAAACACTGGCAAGAATGTTAAGGTCAGCGACTTATCAAACTGCTTCACTACAAAGCTACTGTACCATCACTGCAAAATTGTGACGTTCACATCTTGTGCTCATCAGCCGATATCTTCTTATCTTCTTTGATCCGCATTCAATAATGAACGAAATGCATCCCCATGCTCGTTTGAATTCAACCAAGACTCATGGACATCGACAGCTTGTTGAGTTATAAAGGTTTTACTATCGACCATGGAATATATACATCTTCGGTGCAATTTTGTCATGAAACAACAAAAAAATGACTGTTGCAGCTTCATTTAAAAAAAACAAGTACAAAAAGTTTTAATTAAAACAAAAGCCGCGTCGATGTTACACAATGCCTAGATGCAGCTGTGCCTATAACGTCGATGTTATAGGCACAGGACATTCCTATTGATTCGATTACTTGATGTTATTTTTGTGCAAAGTGAAAATATATCTCGGCAATTTCCCGTGTGTGGCGACGAATTTTTAATATATCTCGGCATTTTCCCGTCTGTTATTCCAGGCGGTGTATGACTGACCATGCCGCGATTTAAAAAAAATATATCTCGGCAATTTCCCGTGTGTGGCGACACGTGAACGAAGCTATGCTCCTCTCTCCACATTATTGTGACGACGTATAAATTAAATATTTCATCGTGACGATTGTCATCAAATGGACGAATTTTTAATATATCTCGGCATTTTCCCGTCTGTTATTTCAGGCGGTGTATGACTGACCATGCCGCGATTTAAAAAAAATATATATATATATCGGCATTTTCCCGTCTCTTATTTCGGGTGGTGTATGACTGACCATGCCGCGATTTAAACAAAATATATATATCTCGGCATTTTCCCATCTCTTATTTCGGGCGGTGTATGACTGACCATGCCGCGATTTAAAAAAAATATATCTCGATGGACTTGAAGTTACAGGCCTTTGAGAATTCATTTCGTTCTATAAAGGGCAACTTTCATCGGATTTTCTTCCCGTTTTTTTTCAACCGAGTCTAAAACTATGTTAGCGACTGTGACAAATGAAATGATATATCGAATTTGATTTGAAATAAAACTGTGTGAGAGAGGAAGACACCACGGGCCTACAAAACAGGCCTCAAAGCTATGCGAGTTAATAAAATGGTGGATATTTGTTTATATGAAGGCTCTCCCAGAATGGGTGGAGCTTTGAGGTTTTGTCTTCTCTGCAAGAACAAGAAGAACAAGAGGAAGAAGAACAACAACAACAACAACAGCAGAGGGCACTCTATGAGCAGCGTCTGCGACGCGGCTAAAAATTCACCAAAAGCTATTGCAACTCAAGATATATATCATTCAGCTTTACAGATGGGACTATTTTGTCATCCATTTTCATGTCGATTACATAAAAATGGTGGACATTTTATTTTCCCCTTCTATTAATCTCGCACATCCTTCACAACTACTTTTTCCTTCCATGTTCTCCCAATTATTTTCAGGTTTTTATTTTCCTCTTTCCTTCCTCCAATTACCTCTCCTATTGCCTGTACTCACTTACCTTCTCCTTACCATATCATATCTAGATAGCCATAGTTCGGAAAAGTTTACAGCTATGTAGGTGTATGCTGATAATTTCCCAATAATTTGTCGGGCACATTTGTATTCATAGTGCAAAGCCTTAAAGAACAGCTTGAGTCTCCCAGACTGTCACCCACCCACGCAGACACAGAATGCTGGTTGTGTCTGAGGTCTGGGATGCGTCATCTTTCTGCACCGACAGTCCTGTAACCCCCGTGTTTTTTGGGGTTTTTCTTAAATACCGGGATGTTATTTGTTTTCATCAAAGCCTCCATTTCTTGGAGACTTTGGAATGCATTATTCTGTTTGAGTACAATGTCAAGTTGAACTTTTTCTTGGCAAATATTCACCCAAACTGACAGGTGGTTGTAGACGTACTACTTCATGGAAATGAATACGTCAAATTAGTCACTTTTGGAAAATCCTGGAAACATCTTTTGGGGATTTTGAAGGGGGCCAGGATTTTATGATAACATGTAACTGTGAATTATCTAAGAGTTTTTGAGTGATCGTTGGGGATCACCCAATGACTTTCCTGTTTCTGAGTGGGAAATATTATGACCAGAGCCAGAGCCATGAGATTCCCTCTCTGCTCTGATGTAAAGAGGTTTTCCCTCAATGTGTGCAGCCAAAGAACACCGCCAGGCATGATGGTTTATTTGAGGTCGGTCATGACTTGACCCAATGCTTATTTGTTATTTACACAATTTTTTCCTGTTTTTTTCATTGACTGCCAAGCTTTTTCAAAGGAAAAGTTTGCAATGACACATTTTCATCTGCTTTGTGAATTAATCCAGAAATCAAATGGATGCAAGAAATGCTCTGGATGAATGCATGGATTAAGAATTGCAGGTTTCTGCCACAACATTGGCCAATAAAATTGGATTGAGTTTTATAAAAAGCAAACATGTGGCAGGGTGAACCGTTTCATTAGGCCATGGCTGAGACAAGAGAGGTTGAACTCGTTTATTCCCACTAATAAAGAAATTTCAAAAATGAAAAATGAAATGAATTCTTTGCTGATGACTCCACTCTCTGCTGCTCCATACCTCATCCCTCAGATCGGCAGTCTGCAGCCTCCTCACTCTCTGCAGACCAGGACAAAATCACAGACTGTTCAAACAAGTGGAACATGCCTTTCAATCCCGACAATTCTCACACTCTTACGATGTCTCTCCGAAAAGACCGACTGGACAACCCTCCCATCTACTTTCTGAATAATCCTCTCCAAGAAGTTCTGTCACTCAAGGTTTTGGGTCTCACTATCTGCCATGATCTTTCCTGGGAAAACCACATTTCAAATCTGGCCTCCAAAGCCAGTCGCCGACTGGGCATCCTCCGTCGTGCGAAATCCTTCCTTGGCACACCTGAGCTCCTCAGTGCATACAAGGCTTTCATCCGCAGCTCAATGGAATACTGCTCTCCCCTCTGGGCTGGTGCCCTAGCTCACACCTAGCTCGTCTTCACACTGTTGAAACCAAAGCATTCAGAATCATTGGAATCTCCCGCGATGAAGCTAACTCCAAGGGCCTCTCACTCACTCACTGCAGGCAGGTTGGTGGTCTTTCCATCTTCTACAGAATCCTCTCTGGCCTTGCCCCCCCAGCTCTCTCTGGGCTCTGTCCCGCAAATATTCCTACAGGTCGCACAAGATCTGCCTGCAACCCTCTTATGGTCAAACTGCCAAAATCAAGACTCTCTGCTCACCTTCACTCCTTCATTCCTCTTTTCTCCCACCTCTGGAACAAACTCCCTCACTCTCTTCAATCCCACTCCACCCTCCAGGTCTTTAAAACAGCTGTTCACCACCATCTCTTATCTTCCCCCATCCAAAACCTTGATCTTTTCTACCCCCGCTAATTTCACCCCAAATTCCACTTTTTTGAAATACCAACTTCTGTCCTGGAAGTCCTTGGTGTCCTTGTGTTTTATACTTATCCCTCCCCCCCCCCCTTCCCACACCTCCTCCCCCCAAGCCCTCTCCCTTCCACACATCTCCCTGCTCTCAAATGTTGTGTTTGTGTGCTTCCCCTTCTCTCCCCATCTTGTCTTCCGCTCCCTCTTTTTATATATTTTGTTTGTCTGGTTGATTTGTTTGTGAAGTAAATGTTAGCTCTTTCACGAGCCTCGATTCAGTATACAAAAAAGAAAGAAAAAAAAAGACTGGTTGGAAACCACCTTTGACAGAGACAAAAATGTCACCTTTGATGGAGACCCAGCTCTCTGACACTGGGTTTAACATTGTGCACCACAATGCCTTGGTAATCTCCTTATTTCATGATGCCATGCACACATTCAATGCACCCAGTGCCAGAGGCAGCACAGCGACTCCAACACACCCCCTGAACCTCCTCCATATTTGACTGTAGGGAAGGTGTTCTTTTCTTTGAAGGCTTCAATTTGTTTTCTGTAAACATAGAGATGATGTGCTTTATAGAAGTTCAAATTTGGTCTCATCTGTCCATAGGACATTCCTCCAGAAGTATTTTGGCTTGTTCAGGTGTGTTTTTGCAAACTCCAGTCGGGTTTTCTTATGTATCTCTCTCAGCAGGGTGTCCTCCTGGGTCTCCTAACATAGAACCCCCTTTCATCGAATTGGTGATGGATGGTGCGAGTTGAAACTGTCGTACCTTGTGTGTGTGAAGGTCAGCTTGAATCTGTATGGAAGTTGATCAAGATGCTTTCTCCACCATTCGAACAATTATTCGCTGCAATCCGATCAAGTTTTCTCTTGCGGCCACGTCCAGGGAGGTTGGCTACAGTGCCATGGGCCTTAAAGTTCCTGATAACATTGTGTATGGTGGACACATGAACATCAAGGTCTCTGGAGATGGACTTGTAGCCTTGAGTTTATCCATGCTTGGCTACAATCTTGTGTCTGACCTCCTAAGACAAGTATCAGGTTTTCTTTAATTTTCTCCATGCGCTTTGCTGTACACAGTGACACAAAACAGCAGAATGACTCCTTTTCTCTATTTAAACTGGTTGAATGAGTGATTTTTATATTGCAAGCACCTGCAACTCACCATAGGTTAGTTTACTTTCAAAGTAAAGGAGAATCACTTACTTGAAATTTAATTATTTCTAACAACTTCTAAAAGGTGCCAATAATATTGTCCAGGCCATTTTAGGATTTCTGTGTGGAATAAGTTATATTTAGTATTTTTTTTCAGCTTTTTTTGTTTTGTTCCATTGCAAACCAAAGAAATACATTTGTGGATACCAAAATATTTTTTAATTTCAACAATTTTCTGGAAGAATTGGTGCATTATTTTTTTAAAGTGCAAGGGTGCCAATATTTTTGGCCTGTATGTGGAATACTGCAACCCATGCCTGCAGAAAACGGACTTTTTGGAACGCCGGCCGAGTTATCCATCCAATCATCATGTAACTTTGTACGAAGCTTTTACCATTGCAAGCATTTCTTATTTTGCCAATCGTCAACTTGGTTGTGGGATGACTTTGAAGGCCATAAAATACCAGTTGAGTCTTTCCTTTGTGTTGGGAAAGGATGTGCACAGAGCACACTACACAAGCACACAAGCACATCCACCAAGTCCAAACCTAATAAACTGGGGAAAAGCAGGAATCCCAAATCGATTCCTGCAATTTTCCAGGAATGTCATTAAAGCGTATCAAAAGGCACATCTGATTTGTTTTTTTTGTTTTTTTTATCTCAAAAAGCATATGAAAAGGCATATTTGATTTGTTTTTATTAATCTCCTAAAAGCATATCAAAAGGCATATCTGATTTGTTTTTATTAATCTCCTAAAAGCGTATCAAAAGGCATATCTGATTTATTTTTATTAATCTCCTAAAAGCATATCAAAAGGCATATCTGATTTGTTATTATTTTTTAATCTCCTAAAAGCTTATCAAAAGGCATATCTGATTATTTTTTATTTATCTCCTAAAAACGTATCAAAAGACATATCTGATTTATTTTTATTAATCTCCTAAAAGTGTTTCAAAAGGCATATCTGATTATTATTTTTATCTCCTAAAAGCATATCAAAAGGCATATCTGATTTATTTTTATTAATCTCCTAAAAGTGTATCAAAAGGCATATCTGATTTTTTTTATCTCCTAAAAGCATATCAAAAGGCATAGCTGATTTGTTTTTATTTATCTCCTAAAAGCGTATCAAAAGGCATATCTGATTTGTTTTTATTAAACTCCTAAAAGCGTATCAAAAGGCATATCTGATTTATTTTTATTAATCTCCTGAAAGCGTATCAAAAGGCATATCTGATTTGTTTTTATTAATCTCCTAAAAGTGTATCAAAAGGCATATCTGATTTATTTTTATTAATCTCCTCAAAGTGTATCAAAAGGCATGTCCGATTTGTTTTTATTTTTTATCTCCTAAAAACGTATCAAAAGGCCTATCTGATTTGTTTTTATTTATCTCCTAAAAACGTATCAAAAGGCATAGCTGATTTATTTTTATTAATCTCCTAAAAACGTATCAAAAGGCATATCTGATTTGTTTTTATTTATCTCCTAAATACGTATCAAAAGGCATATCTGATTTGTTTTTATTAATCTCCGAAAAACGTATCAAAAGGCATAGCTGATTTGTTTTTATTAATCTCCTCAAAGCATATCAAAAGGCATTTCTGATTTGTTTTTATTAATCTCCTAAAAGCGTATCAAAAGGCATATCTGATTTGTTTTTATTAATCTCCTAAACGCGTATCAAAAGGCATATCTGATTTGTTTTTATTTATCTTCTAAAAACGTATCAAAAGGCATATCTGATTATTTTTATTTATCTCCTAAAAGCGTATCAAAAGGCATAGCTGATTTATTTTTATTTATCTCCTAAAACGTATCAAAAGGCATATCTGATTTGTTTTTATTTATCTTCTAAAAGCATATCAAAGGGCATATCTGATTTGTTTTTATGTTTTATCTCCTAAAAGCGTATCAAAAGGCATAGCTGATTTATTTTTATTTATCTCCTAAAACGTATCAAAGGGCATATCTGATTTGTTTTTATGTTTTATCTCCTAAAAGCGTATCAAAAGGCATAGCTGATTTATTTTTATTTATCTCCTAAAACGTATCAAAAGGCATATCTGATTTGTTTTTATTTATCTTCTAAAAGCATATCAAAGGGCATATCTGATTTGTTTTTATTTATCTCCTAAAACGTATCAAAGGGCATATCTGATTTGTTTTTATGTTTTATCTCCTAAAAGCGTATCAAAAGGCATAGCTGATTTATTTTTATTTATCTCCTAAAATGTATCAAAAGGCATAGCTGATTTGTTTTATTTATCTCCTAAAAACGTATCAAAAGGCATATCTGATTTGTTTTTATTTATCTCCGAAAAACGTGTCAAAATGCATATCTGATTTGTTTTTATTAATCTCCTAAAAGTGTATCAAAAGGCATGTCTGATTTATTTTTATTTTTTATCTCCTAAAAACCTATCAAAAGGCATATCTGATTTGTTTTTATTAATCTCCTAAAAACGTATCAAAAGGCATAGCTGATTTGTTTTTATTAATCTCCTCAAAGCATATCAAAAGGCATATCTGATTTGTTTTTATTAAAATCCTAAAAGCGTATCAAAAGGCATATGTGATTTGTTTTTATTTATCTTCTAAAAACATATCAAAAGGCATATCTGATTATTTTTATTTATCTCCTAAAAGCGTATCAAAAGGCATATCTGATTTGTTTTTATTTATCCCCTAAAACGTATCAAAGGGCATATCTGATTTGTTTTTATGTTTTATCTCCAAATAGCATATCAAAAGGCATAGCTGATTTATTTTTATTTATCTCCTAAAACGTATCAAAGGGCATATCTGATTTGTTTTTATGTTTTATCTCCTAAAAGCGTATCAAAAGGCATAGCTGATTTATTTTTATTTATCTCCTAAAACGTATCAAAAGGCATAGCTGATTTGTTTTATATATCTCCTAAAAACGTATCAAAGGCATATCTGATTTGTTTTTATTTATCTCCTAAAAATGTATCAAAAGGCATATCTGATTTGTTTTTATTTATCTCCTAAAACGTATCAAAAGGCATAGCTGATTTGTTTTATATATCTCCTAAAAACGTATCAAAGGCATATCTGATTTGTTTTTATTTATCTCCTAAAAATGTATCAAAAGTCATATCTGATTTGTTTTTATTTATCTCCTAAAAGCGAACCAAAAGTCATATCTGATTTATTTTTATTAATCTCCTAAAAGTGTATCAAAAGGTATTTCTGATTATTTTTTTTATCTCCTAAAAGCATATCAAAAGGCATAGCTGATTTGTTTTTATTTATCTCCTAAAAACGTAACAAAAGGCATGTCTGATTTGTTTTTATTAATCTCCTCAAAGCGTATGAAAAGGCATAGCTGATTTATTTTTATTAATCTCCTAAAAGTGTATCAAAAGGCATATCTGATTTTTTTTTTATATCCTAAAAGCATATCAAAAGGCATAGCTGATTTGTTTTTATTTATCTCCTAAAAGCGTATCAAAAGGCATATCTGATATGTTTTTATTAAACTCCTAAAAGCGTATCAAAAGGCATATCTGATTTATTTTTATTAATCTCCTAAAAGCGTATCAAAAGGCATATCTGATTTGTTTTTATTAATCTCCTAAAAGCGTATCAAAAGGCATATCTGATTTATTTTTATTAATCTCCTCAAAGCGTATCAAAAGGCATAGCTGATTTGTTTTTATTAATCTCCTAAAAGTGTATCAAAAGGCATATCTGATTTGTTTTTATTTTTTATCTCCTAAAAACGTATTAAAAGGCCTATCTGATTTGTTTTTATTTATCTCCTAAAAACGTATCAAAAGGCATAGCTGATTTGTTTTTATTAATCTCCTAAAAACGTTTCAAAAGGCATATCTGATTTGTTTTTATTTATCTCCTAAAAACGTATCAAAAGGCATATCTGATTTGTTTTTATTAATCTCCTAAAAACGTATCAAAAGGCATATCTGATTTGTTTTTATTAATCTCCTCAAAGCGTATCAAAAGGCATATCTGATTTGTTTTTATTAATCTCCTAAATGCGTATCAAAAGGCATATCTGATTTGTTTTTATTTATCTTCTAAAAACGTATCAAAAGGCATATCTGATTTGTTTTTATTCATCTTCTAAAAACGTATCAAAAGGCATATCTGATTTGTTTTTATTTATCTCCTTAAAACGTATCAAAAGAGCATATCTGATTTGTTTTTATGTTTTATCTCCTAAAAGCGTATCAAAAGGCATAGCTGATTTATTTTTATTTATCTCCTAAAACGTATCAAAAGGCATAGCTGATTTGTTTTATATATCTCCTAAAAACGTATCAAAGGCATATCTGATTTGTTTTTATTTATCTCCTAAAAATGTATCAAAAGGCATATCTGATTTGTTTTTATTTATCTCCTAAAACGTATCAAAAGGCATAGCTGATTTGTTTTATATATCTCCTAAAAACGTATCAAAGGCATATCTGATTTGTTTTTATTTATCTCCTAAAAATGTATCAAAAGTCATATCTGATTTGTTTTTATTTATCTCCTAAAAGCGAACCAAAAGTCATATCTGATTTATTTTTATTAATCTCCTAAAAGTGTATCAAAAGGTATTTCTGATTATTTTTTTTATCTCCTAAAAGCATATCAAAAGGCATAGCTGATTTGTTTTTATTTATCTCCTAAAAACGTAACAAAAGGCATGTCTGATTTGTTTTTATTAATCTCCTCAAAGCGTATGAAAAGGCATAGCTGATTTATTTTTATTAATCTCCTAAAAGTGTATCAAAAGGCATATCTGATTTTTTTTTTATATCCTAAAAGCATATCAAAAGGCATAGCTGATTTGTTTTTATTTATCTCCTAAAAGCGTATCAAAAGGCATATCTGATATGTTTTTATTAAACTCCTAAAAGCGTATCAAAAGGCATATCTGATTTATTTTTATTAATCTCCTAAAAGCGTATCAAAAGGCATATCTGATTTGTTTTTATTAATCTCCTAAAAGCGTATCAAAAGGCATATCTGATTTATTTTTATTAATCTCCTCAAAGCGTATCAAAAGGCATAGCTGATTTGTTTTTATTAATCTCCTAAAAGTGTATCAAAAGGCATATCTGATTTGTTTTTATTTTTTATCTCCTAAAAACGTATTAAAAGGCCTATCTGATTTGTTTTTATTTATCTCCTAAAAACGTATCAAAAGGCATAGCTGATTTGTTTTTATTAATCTCCTAAAAACGTTTCAAAAGGCATATCTGATTTGTTTTTATTTATCTCCTAAAAACGTATCAAAAGGCATATCTGATTTGTTTTTATTAATCTCCTAAAAACGTATCAAAAGGCATATCTGATTTGTTTTTATTAATCTCCTCAAAGCGTATCAAAAGGCATATCTGATTTGTTTTTATTAATCTCCTAAATGCGTATCAAAAGGCATATCTGATTTGTTTTTATTTATCTTCTAAAAACGTATCAAAAGGCATATCTGATTTGTTTTTATTCATCTTCTAAAAACGTATCAAAAGGCATATCTGATTATTTTTATTTATCTCCTAAAAGCGTATCAAAAGGCATAGCTGATTTATTTTTATTTATCTCCTAAAACATATCAAAAGGCATATCTGATTTGTTTTTATTTATCTCCTAAAAGCATATCAAAAGGCATATCTGATTTGTTTTTATTTATCTCCTAAAAACGCATCAAAGGGGATATCTGATTTGTTTTTATGTTTTATCTCCTAAAAGCGTATCAAAAGGCATAGCTGATTTATTTTTATTTATCTCCTAAAATGTATCAAAAGGCATAGCTGATTTGTTTTATTTATCTCCTAAAAACGTATCAAAAGGCATAGCTGATTTGTTTTTATTTATCTCCTGAAAACGTATCAAAATGCATATCTGATTTGTTTTTATTAATTTCCTAAAAGTGTATCAAAAGGCGTCTGATTTGTTTTTATTTTTTATCTCCTAAAAACGTATCAAAAGGCATATCTGATTTGTTTTTATTTATCTCCTAAAAACGTATCAAAAGGCATATCTGATTTGTTTTTATTAATCTCCTAAAAACGTATCAAAATGCATATCTGATTTGTTTTTATTAATCTCCTAAAAGTGTATCAAAAGGCATGTCTGATTTGTTTTTATTTTTTATCTCCTAAACACGTATCAAAAGGCCTATCTGATTTGTTTTTATTTATCTCCTAAAAACGTATCAAAAGGCATAGCTGATTTGTTTTTATTAATCTCCTAAAAATGTATCAAAAGGCATATCTGATTTGTTTTTATTTATCTCCTAAAAACGTATCAAAAGGCATATCTGATTTGTTTTTATTTATCTCCTAAAAACGTATCAAAAGGCATATCTGATTTGTTTTTATTAATCTCCTAAAAACGTATCTAAAGGCATATCTGATTTGCTTTTATTAATCTCCTCAAAGCGTATCAAAAGGCATATCTGATTTGTTTTTATTAATCTCCTAAACGCATATCAAAAGGCATATCTGATTTGTTTTTATTTATCTTCTAAAAACGTATCAAAAGGCATATCTGATTTGTTTTTATTTATCTTCTAAAAACGTATCAAAAGGCATATCTGATTATTTTTATTTATCTCCTAAAAGCATATCAAAAGGCACAGCTGATTTATTTTTATTTATATCCTAAAACATATCAAAAGGCATATCTGATTTGTTTTTATTTATCTCCTAAAAGCGTATCAAAAGGCATATCTGATTTGTTTTTATTTATCTCCTAAAAACGCATCAAAGGGCATAGCTGATTTGTTTTATTTATCTGCTAAAAACGTATCAAAGGCATATCTGATTTGTTTTTATTTATCTCCTAAAAATGTATCAAAAGGCATATCTGATTTGTTTTTATTTATCTCCTAAAAACGTATCAAAAGGCATATCTGATTTGTTTTTATTTATCTCCTAAAAACGTATCAAAAGGCATATCTGAATTGTTTTTTCATCTCCTAAAAGCGAATCAAAAGGCATATCTGATTTGTTTTTTTTATCTCCTAAAAGCGAATCAAAAGGCATATCTGATTTGTTTTTTATCTCCTAAAAGCGTATCAAAAGGCATATCTGATTTGTTTTTATTTATCTCCTAAAAACATATCAAAAGGCATATCTGATTTGTTTTTATTAATCTCCAAAAAATGTATCAAAGGGCATAGCTGATTTGTTTTTATTAATCTCCTCAAAGCATATCAAAAGGCATATCTGATTTGTTTTTATTAATCTCCTAAAGGCGTATCAAAAGGCATATCTGATTTGTTTTTATTAATCTCCTAAATGCATATCAAAAGGCATATCTGATTATTTTTATTTATCTCCTAAAAGCATATCAAAAGGCATATCTGATTTGTTTTTATTTATCTTCTAAAAGCATATCAAAAGGCATAGCTGATTTGTTTTTATTTATCTCCTAAAAACGCATCAAAGGGCATATCTGATTTGTTTTTATGTTTTATCTCATAAAAGCGTATCAAAAGGCATATCTGATTTATTTTTATTTATCTCCTAAAAACGCATCAAAGGGCATATCTGATTTATTTTTATTTATCTCCTAAAAACACATCAAAAGGCATATCTGATTTATTTTTATTTATCTCCTAAAAACGCATCAAAGGGCATATCTGATTTGTTTTTATGTTTTATCTCCTAAAAGCGTATCAAAAGGCATAGCTGATTTATTTTTATTTATCTCCTAAAACGTATCAAAGGGCATATCTGATTTGTTTTTATGTTTTATCTCCTAAAAGCGTATCAAAAGGCATAGCTGATTTATTTTTATTTATCTCCCAAAACGTCTCAAAAGGCATAGCTGATTTGTTTTATTTATCTCCTAAAAATGTATCAAAAGGCATATCTGATTTGTTTTTATTTATCTCCTAAAAACGTATCAAAATGCATATCTGATTTGTTTTTATTAATCTCCTAAAAGTGTATCAAAAGGCATGTCTGATTTGTTTTTATTTTTTATCTCCTAAAAACGTATCAAAAGGCATATCTGATTTGTTATTATTTATCTCCTAAAAACGTATCAAAAGGCATATCTGATTTGTTATTATTTATCTCCGAAAAACGTATCAAAAGGCATATCTGATTTGTTTTTATTTATCTTCTAAAAACGTATCAAAAGGCAGATCTGATTTGTTTTTATTAATCTCCTAAAAGTGTATCAAAAGGCATGTCTGATTTTTTTTTTTTATCTCCGAAAAACGTATCAAAAGGCATATCTGATTTGTTATTATTTATCTCCTAAAAACGTATCAAAAGGCATATCTGATTTGTTTTTATTTATCTCCTTAAAACGTATCAAAAGGCATATCTGATTTGTTTTTATTTATCTCCTTAAAACGTATCAAAAGGCATATCTGATTTGTTTTTTTTTATCTCCTAAAAGCATATCAAAAGGCATATCTGATTTGTTTATTTCTCCTAAAACCATATCAAAAACCATATTTTATTTGTTTATATATGTTTTTATCTCCCAAAAGCATATCAAAAGGCACATCTGATTTGTTTTATTTCTCCTAAAAGCATATCAAAAACCATATTTGATTTGTTTTTAATTTTTTATCTCCTAAAAGCATATCAAAAACCATATTTGATTTGTTTTTATTTTTTTTATCTCCTAAAAGCATATCAAAGGGCATATCTGATTTGTTTTATTTCTCCTAAAACCATATCAAAAACCATATTTGATTTCTTTTTATTTATTTTTATCTCCTAAAAGCATATCAAAAACCATATTTGATTTCTTTTTATTTATTTTTATCTCCTAAAACCATATCAAAAACCATATTTGATTTGTTTTTATTTATCTCCTAAAAACGCATCAAAGGGCATAGCTGATTTGTTTTATTTATCTCCTAAAAACGTATCAAAAGGCATATCTGATTTGTTTTTGTTTATCTCCTAAAAACGTATCAAAAGGCACAGCTGATTTGTTTTTATTAATCTCCTCAATGCATATCAAAAGGCATATCTGATTTGTTTTTATTTATCTCCTAAAACGTATCAAAGGGCATATCTGATTTGTTTTTATGTTTTATCTCCTAAAAGCGTATCCAAAGGCATAGCTGATTTATTTTTATTTATCTCCTAAAACGTATCAAAAGGCATAGCTGATTTGTTTTATATATCTCCTAAAAACGTATCAAAGGCATATCTGATTTGTTTTTATTTATCTCCTAAAAATGTATCAAAAGGCATATCTGATTTGTTTTTATTTATCTCCTAAAAACGTATCAAAAGGCATATCTGATTTGTTTTTATTTATCTCCTAAAAATGTATCAAAAGGCATATCTGAATTGTTTTTTCATCTCCTAAAAGCGAATCAAAAGGCATATCTGATTTGTTTTTTTATCTCCTAAAAGCGAATCAAAAGGCATATCTGATTTGTTTTTTATCTCCTAAAAGCGTATCAAAAGGCATATCTGATTTGTTTTTATTTATCTCCTAAAAACATATCAAAAGGCATATCTGATTTGTTTTTATTAATCTCCAAAAAATGTATCAAAAGGCATAGCTGATTTGTTTTTATTAATCTCCTCAAAGCATATCAAAAGGCATATCTGATTTGTTTTTATTAATCTCCTAAAAGCGTATCAAAAGGCATATCTGATTTGTTTTTATTAATCTCCTAAATGCATATCAAAAGGCATATCTGATTATTTTTATTTATCTCCTAAAAGCATATCAAAAGGCATATCTGATTTGTTTTTATTTATCTTCTAAAAGCATATCAAAAGGCATAGCTGATTTGTTTTTATTTATCTCCTAAAAACGCATCAAAGGGCATATCTGATTTGTTTTTATGTTTTATCTCATAAAAGCGTATCAAAAGGCATATCTGATTTATTTTTATTTATCTCCTAAAAACGCATCAAAGGGCATATCTGATTTATTTTTATTTATCTCCTAAAAACGCATCAAAAGGCATATCTGATTTATTTTTATTTATCTCCTAAAAACGCATCAAAGGGCATATCTGATTTGTTTTTATGTTTTATCTCCTAAAAGCGTATCAAAAGGCATAGCTGATTTATTTTTATTTATCTCCTAAAACGTATCAAAGGGCATATCTGATTTGTTTTTATGTTTTATCTCCTAAAAGCGTATCAAAAGGCATAGATGATTTATTTTTATTTATCTCCCAAAACGTATCAAAAGGCATAGCTGATTTGTTTTATTTATCTCCTAAAAACGTATCAAAAGGCATATCTGATTTGTTTTTATTTATCTCCTAAAAACGTATCAAAATGCATATCTGATTTGTTTTTATTAATCTCCTAAAAGTGTATCAAAAGGCATATCTGATTTGTTTTTATTAAAATCCTAAAAGCGTATCAAAAGGCATATCTGATTTGTTTTTATTTATCTTCTAAAAGCATATCAAAAGGCATATCTGATTATTTTTATTTATCTCCTAAAAACGCATCAAAGGGCATATCTGATTTGTTTTTATGTTTTATCTCCTAAAAGCATATCAAAAGGCATAGCTGATTTATTTTTATTTATCTCCTAAAACGTATCAAAAGGCATAGCTGATTTGTTTTATTTATCTCCTAAAAATGTATCAAAAGGCATATCTGATTTGTTTTTATTTATCTCCTAAAAACGTATCAAAATGCATATCTGATTTGTTTTTATTAATCTCCTAAAAGTGTATCAAAAGGCATGTCTGATTTGTTTTTATTTTTTATCTCCTAAAAACGTATCAAAAGGCATATCTGATTTGTTATTATTTATCTCCTAAAAACGTATCAAAAGGCATATCTGATTTGTTATTATTTATCTCCTAAAAACGTATCAAAAGGCATATCTGATTTGTTTTTATTTATCTTCTAAAAACGTATCAAAAGGCATATCTGATTTGTTTTTATTAATCTCCTAAAAGTGTATCAAAAGGCATGTCTGATTTGTTTTTATTTTTTATCTCCTAAAAACGTATCAAAAGGCATATCTGATTTGTTATTATTTATCTCCTAAAAACGTATCGAAAGGCATATCTGATTTGTTTTTATTTATCTCCTTAAAACGTATCAAAAGAGCATATCTGATTTGTTTTTATTTATCTCCTTAAAACGTATCAAAAGGCATATCTGATTTGTTTATTTCTCCTAAAAGCATATCAAAAACCATATTTGATTTGTTTTTAATTTTTTTATCTCCTAAAAGCATATCAAAAACCATATTTGATTTGTTTTTTTTTTT
The DNA here is from genome assembly GCF_964187855.1 of Myxine glutinosa. NCBI lineage: Eukaryota > Metazoa > Chordata > Myxini > Myxiniformes > Myxinidae > Myxine > Myxine glutinosa. The sequence continues at coordinate 8,547,108 of NC_136263.1, read as the reverse complement.
TTTAATCTCCTAAAAGCATATCAAAGGGCATATCTGATTTGTTTTATTTCTCCTAAAACCATATCAAAAACCATATTTGATTTCTTTTTATTTATTTTTATCTCCTAAAAGCATATCAAAAACCATATTTGATTTCTTTTTATTTATTTTTATCTCCTAAAACCATATCAAAAACCATATTTGATTTTTTTTTTTTTTTTTTTATCTCCTAAAAGCATATCAAAAGGCATATCTGATTTGTTTATAGCTCACCTGGAACGAAGTTCAGGGGAGCTTATGTGATGGCGCGTTGTCCATCAGTCCATAAACACTTGAAACTTCTCCGAAACCGCTGACGGGATTGTGACCAAATTTGGCAAAAATAATATTTGTTGTGCTGTGACTAAAGTTTGTTCATGGGTCCAGGTTTGACCCCCAAAATAGGTATTTGCTGTCTTTTCTGAAACTACACACACGATTTCGATGAAACGACCACAACCTTCACCACCCATGATTTACCAAAAGTATGTTCACGACATTAAAAAAACTGCCCCTTTAGGGGTCTATGGGGGGTGGGGGGAGGCGGTTGGCCCCCAAAATAGGTATTTGCTTTCTTCTCAGAAACTACACATGCAATTTCGATGAAACTTCACCATAACCTTAATCACCCATGATGTACCAATTTTTGTTCAAGGCATTAGAATAACTAGGACGTGCCCGTATGTGGGTGCCCGTTCCTTGCCAAAAAAAAAATAAAAAAATGTCTTCGCCCATGCATGCATGGGCGTGCCCATGGGCCCATGGGCGTGCCCGTAAGTGCGTGATGTGACCGTACAATGAATGTATCGTCCCGACGCCGCAGCTCGGATGGCGCTGCAGTTAATCGGGCCTGTATCGGCAGAGTTATTATAAACGTGTACTACAATCGATCGTACCTTACAGCGTCTGCTCGCCACGTTCAGCATCAGTACGTCGTCACTATGACTATCCGTAAGTCCGGAAGTGACGTCCTCATTTGACTGTCCGGAAGGTCGCATATCGCAGTTACGATGAATCGCAAATTAGTTTTAATTAGTTTTAAAACATAGTTTAACGCCAACATAGTTTGCCAACGTGAAATAAATGAATACGCTCTCAAATGTGCCGTCCGAGGCAGAGTCTGTTCGGCACGTTCGGCACACGTGATAGCTCGCTGCTCTCTGATTGGTTGAATCGTTTTTTGGACATAGCTCGGTAACTACTTCTCCGATTAATATGAAACCTTGAAAAGGCACATCCTCAGGTCCCCAGCAATATACCTGGCAAGTTTAAAGTATATCGGACCCGTGGTTGTCGAGAAACAGCGGTCACAGACACACAGACATACACACAGACATACACACAGAGATTACTGGAATTATAGATAGACTAGGACGTGCCCGTACGTGGCGTACCCGTAACCGTACCGTACCCGGTACCGTAACCGTACCATACCCGGTACCGTACCCGTACCGTACCCGTACCCGTGACGTGCCCGTAATGAATATGTACAAAATATAAATATGTATGTACTACAATCGATCGTACCTTACAACAATCAACACAGATTGCAACATCAAATAAATGAATACGCTCGAGGTGCCGTCCGAGGCAGCATCTGCTCGCCACGTTCAGCATCAGTACGTCGTCACTATGACTATCCGTAAGTCCGGAAGTGACGTCCTCATTTGACTGTCCGGAAGGTCGCATATCGCAGTTACGATGAATCGCAAATTAGTTTTAATTAGTTTTAAAACATAGTTTAACGCCAACATAGTTTGCCAACGTGAAATAAATGAATACGCTCTCAAATGTGCCGTCCGAGGCAGAGTCTGTTCGGCACGTTCGGCACACGTGATAGCTCGCTGCTCTCTGATTGGTTGAATCGTTTTTTGGACATAGCTCGGTAACTACTTCTCCGATTAATATGAAACCTTGAAAAGGCACATCCTCAGGTCCCCAGCAATATACCTGGCAAGTTTAAAGTATATCGGACCCGTGGTTGTCGAGAAACAGCGGTCACAGACACACAGACATACACACAGAGATTACTGGAATTATAGATAGATAGTGGTCTTTGGCGGTATATGGAGTTGGGGGAGGGGGCGTTGCCCCCCAAAAATATATTATTTTCTTTGTTTAAAGTCTTATGATTATGCTAGTATGATTCTACGTGCTGCCCTGTCTTCTAGCAAACATTGAAATTGGTTTAAAATACCCTTAGTCGGTGCTGTATACTGTTTATTCTACCAGGTGAGCGTCAGGGGTATTGCCCCTACGTTTTATCTCGTAAATGCGTATCAAAAGTTATATTTGATTTGTTTATATTTTAAGCTCACCTCGAACGAAGTTCAGGGGAGATTATGCGATGGCGCGTTGTCTGTCCGTCTGTAAACACTTGAAACATTTTCTCCGAAACCGCTGATGGGATTGCGACCAAATTTGGCACAAATTATATTTATTATGTTGGGACTAAAGTTTGTTCACGGCATTAAAAAAAATCGGGGTCTATAGGTCTCAAAATCGGGGTCTCAAAGTGGACCCAAGTTTGACCCCCCAAACAAAATAAGAATTTGCTTTTTCCTCTGAAACTACACAAAATATTTCGACGAAACTTGACAACAACCTTTATCACCCATGTTGTACCAAAGTTTGTTCACGGTATTAAAAGAAAATCTACCCCTTTAGGGGTTTATGGGGTGGTTGCCCCCAAAATAGGTATTTACTTTCTTCTCAGTAATTACACACACTATTTCGATGAAACTTCACCACAACCTTAATCACCTGTGTTGTACCCAAGTTTGTTCACGGCATACAAAAAATCTGCCCCTTTGGGGATCTACGGGGGGTGGAGAGGAGGGGGTTGTTCCCCAAAATAGGTATTTACTTTCTTTTCAGAAACAACACATGCGATTCTCATGAAACTTGACCACAACCTTGCTCACCCATGTTGTACCAAAGTTTGTTGAAGGCATTGAAAAATTGGGGTCGGAACGGGGTGGGGTTGGGGAGGTTTTCCCCCAAAATAGGTATTTTTTTGTTTGTTTGTTTAAAGCCTTATGATTATGTTAGTATGATTCTACATGCTGCCTTGTCTTCTAACAACCATTGAAATTGGTTTAAAATAGCTTTACATTGAAAATACCTTCACAGTGCAGTATACAGTTTATTCTACCAGATGAGTGTCAGGGGTATTGCCCCTATGTTCTTATTTTCAGATAGGGTATTACAATTATCTGCATTTGCTGTTATTTCTTTGTGTCGGGTTTTGTTTTTTCTTTGCATGTATACATAAGAGCTCGAGCAGAATGGAAGAGAACAAAATCGAAAGGGGATCGAGAAACACCAAGAGCAGAATAAAACAGTAGAAGTGAGAGTGAGATCTAAAGGAGGGGTAGAGGGACACATGGGGGCGAACAAGCTGCCCACAAGCTGAATGAAATACAGAAAGAAGAGGAAGAGGAAAGTGGGGATTAAACAGAAATTTATTACAAGAGGTGTCATTCGCAAAAATATAAAGAGGGCTTTCCAGAAAGTCAGAGAGATTAATTATGAAGGTTATTAATGTGACACTGCCTTGGAGCACTCCAACCCTGACAGGGCGAAGGATGAAAGGATTCCTTGATCGCCACACGTTGTCTACGAGAGTAGAGGATGTCAGTAACCCAAGAGTGGACTTGGCCTTGGATGCCATAGCCAGACAGTCCTGAAGTGCGATGTCTGTTTGCAGTTCCTGCCAATCTGCCTGAACGAAATGCCAGACTCACTGATGCTAAGCGGGCTCTCTGAGAATAGTTAGAGATGGTGACTCTCACAAGCATCTGATCAGATGAAGAGCAGGAGACATTTGTGGAGAAATTTGCTATTGTGAGAAATCCTGGCTGGAAAGATCACAGATTGAGTCCGTCACATGGAGTCGCAGAAGCCCTTTCCTGAGGTGTCATGGCTGGTGGGAGAGGCATATAGTGACTACTGAAATCCACATATATCAGGAATAGAGATTTGGGACGAGTCATTAAAGGTTGGTTCATGTTGTCAGACAGAGAGACGGAGACAGAAAGTTGTAAATATAATGTAGGTGTAGCTGCAGTCTCCATCTCTTTTACGAGCCTCGACTATGTATGCCAAAAAAATCGTCATTGTTTAGAGGATGGTACAACACAAACAAACAAAAGGAGGGAGCAGGATGGAGGAGGGAGGATGAGATTGGGAGGAGCTGCGATGAGGGGGGAAGTTGGGAGGAGGCGGTGCGAGGGAGAATTTGGGAGGGGGCGTGGTCACATAGAAGCTGGGACAGGACGGGATGAGTGGGAAGCTTTGATGGGGCGGGACGATGGGGAAGCTTTGGGAGCGTGAGGGGCAAGTTTTGATACTTTTGGGTAAGTGGGAATGTTTGAGTGGGTCGGGTGAAGGGGAAACTGTGAGGGTGAGGTAAGAGGGAAGTTTTGAAGAGGTGGGGTGAGGGGTGTATTGAGGAGGTAGCTTTGAGGCAGTGGGGTTAGGGAGATACTACAGAAAGAGGGGACATGAAGTGGAAGGATGCTGAGGACGGGGTCATATAGAATGGGAGGCATTGGAATGACGCAGGTATTGTCGGATATGTGGGTGAGGGTACTGATACCGTTTGGTTTGACATCATTAAGCATGCAAAATGAAATCGATTGCCATGAGCAGACAACCTCTGCAAACTGGAATTCTCAACATTCGCAAACTGGACATATAGAGTTGTACATCAAGGGATGGGTGCAACAATCATTTTTGAAGGCAGCGAGGAAGGTGGTGCTGCAGGCAACAGAGGAGGGTTGAATGACAAAGCGTTCAGGTGAGAGATAGGTTTGGAAAATATTCCTTTTGAAGAAGACAGGAGGAAGAGATCATGATGAAGAAGAACCCATGGGATTCTCCTCATGGAGAAATAAGGAAAGTGAAGCATTTTAAAATGTATTCAAATGCAATATTAAAGGAAGAGGAAAGATATTTCATTCAATGAAGATTTGTTTAGAAGATATTGAGAAAAGGAAGATATAAGGAATGAAGTGCAGGAATTACAGGCAGAAGGAATTTTAAGTCGAATGAAATTGTTGTTCGGAGTTGTTTTTTTATGGAGGAGGGAGTATTGCCGTATTGGGTAAAGTTAGGGAAGAGGAAGGGTCACAATTCTTGGCAGAAAATAAGAGGAACAAGGAACGTGGCATTAAATCTGAGGAAGAAGATGCATGCAAGCATTTTGAGGAGTAGGCCGAAGCCACTTCGACACTAATTTGACAATACAGCACTAAAAGATCCGATTTAACACAGATGATTGGACGAAACCACAAACAGCAACACAAATATGCAAACATAACAGAACGACAGGACAGATATGGTCCGGAAAACTTGGCTTTGAAAATTTTGGGGGTGGGAGGGAAACAAACAAAACTAGAAAGCATACCTCCGCCAGGTGAACAGGTTACATTTTGTATCCCAGAGAAGACCAGAAAATCACAATACAGAATCACATTTAATCAAAATCATCCGTCCACAACTTTTTGAGATATCCCGCTATAGGTTGGTTTTGGTCCTATCTCCCAATGGTGAAGAATCACTTAAAACTTTCTAGTAGCCGGATCCGAATCTGGATCTTCACCAAAATCTAATCATCTATTCCTTGTGACATACTCTACATCTCTGCCAAACTTTGTCCAAATCCGTCCACAACTTCTTGAGATATCCTGCTATATGTTGGTTTTAGCCCCATCGCTCAACGGTGAAGTATCACTTAAAAAATTAAATAATTCTCATATCCGAATCCATATTCAGATCTTCACCAAAATCGACGTGAACAGTCAGTCACACACCCAACCGGTCCACCAAGTTTCCTCCAAATCTGTCCACAACTTTTTGAGATATCCTGCTATGTATCGTTTTTGGCCCAATCTCCCAATGGTGAAGAATCACTTAAAAACTTCTAGTAGCCGGATCCGAATCAGGATCTTCACCAAAATCTAAATATTTACTCCTTGTCACATACGCTACGTCTCTGCCAAATCTCGTCCGAATCCGTCCACAACCTTTTGAGATATCCTGTCACAAACAAACAGACAGACATACAGGGATGAAACCATAACCTCCATCCACCTTAGGTTGCGGAGGTAAAAACAGGTGCACCCAAGACTATCCTCGCTTGAGACGGACAATATAAATAAGTAGAATGAGCATGGAAAAGTACACAGGAGTGAGCAATCAATAAGAACAATCGAAACAAACAGAGAACATAAAATCTACAGCAGAACAAACGAATATGGAGTGATAGTCACGTGATAAAGTAAGTACACGCCATGTAAAGTTTTGAATTTTTCAACATATTTCAACATCCAGCTATTTGATCTTCATTTCAACAATATTGATAGATAAAGGTGATATAATATTACAAATATCATGAAACATTTACATTTTGTAGTCCATTGTATAATTTAAATAAACATAAATGCAAATTTCGCATGTGGAAAAAGTAAGTACACCCTTGGCTCTAATAGGTGGTATTTCCCCCTTTGGCAGAAACATCCTCAAGTAGGCATTTCTTATAACTGTCTACCAGTCTCTGACATCGACGGGGAGAAATTTTTTGTCCACTCCTCCAAGCAGAATTATTTCAGCTGTGTGATGTTTGAGGGGTTCTTGCATGCACAGCTTGTTTCAAATCCCCCCACAACATCTCGATGGGATTTAGATCCGGGCTTTGAGTTGGCCATTCCAGAACCCTCCATTTCTTTCTTTTCAGCCATTCCTTGGTGGATTTACTGGTATGTTTAGGGTCATTGTCATGTTGCAAGGTCCACCTTCGGTTGAGCTTCAACTTTCCGACAGATGGCCTCACATTATCTTCAAGCACCCTCTGTTACAATGAAGAATTCATAGTGGATTCTATGATGGTGAGCTGCCCAGGCCCTGATGCAGCAAAGCTGCCCCAAACCATAATATTTCCACCACCATGCTTTACAGTTGGTATCAGGTTCTTGTGGTCAAATGCTGTCTTTGGTTTTCGCCAAACATGTCTTCTGGTACTCTGGCCAAATAGCTCTACATTTGACTCATCTGTCCAGAGCACATTGTTCCAGAAGTGCTGGTCTTTGCCAAGGTGTTCATTGGCAAACTTTAGTCTTGCCCTGATGTTCTTTCTGGACAGCAAAGGTTTCCTCCTGGCACACCTCCCATGTAGATCAAATTTGTGCAGCCTCTTTCTAATGGGAGACGCGCGCACTTTGACATCAACAGTGGCAAGAGCTACCTGTAGGTCCCGTGATGACATTCTGGGGTTCTTAGAGACTTCTTTCAGCATCTAACGGTCTGCTCTCGGGCTGAACTTGCTGGGGCGGCCTGGCCTGAACAAGTTGGCAGTTGTTTGGAATCTTCTCCACTTGTAGATGATCTTCCGGACAGTCGAATGATTGGTTTCAAATTGTTTGGAGAACTTTTTAAATCCCTTCCAAGACTCGTATGCATCTATAACATTTTTTCTGAAGGCCTTAGAGAGCTCTTTTGATCTCGGCATGGTGATGCCACACACCAACAACAAAGAGCAAACCAAACTAAATGTCTGAGGTTTTAATAACACAGGTTCCTCCAAGATCCTCTCTAACGATGTTCTAATCATTTGCACCTGAGCTGGTGCACCTGATTCTCATTTTAGGTATTTGAAGTAGTGATAAATGTCGGGGTGTATTTTCTTTTTCCACATGCGAAATTTGCATTTATGTTTATTTAAATTATACAATGGACAACAAAATGTGAATGTTTCATGATATTTGTTATATTATATCACCTTTATCTATCAATATTGTTGAAATGAAGATCAAATAGCTGTATGTTGAAATATGTTGAAAAAGTCAAAACTTTACATGGGGTGTACTTACTATTTCACGTGACTGTATATATACACACGATTGTCTCTGTCTCTTTCAATATTCCTTCTTCTTACTCTTTTATATTCACACATGTGGCCTCTTCTACCAACAATTCTCACCTACTGCATTTACAATAATCCTTAATTATATGTTAATTGTGATGCATGTTTTGCATTCTTTGTTGGGGTTGAATTTCCCTTTTCTAATTGTCTCTTTTTCATTCCGTATTCCCGGTATATTTTCAAGGTTCCAATTGATGCAGAAATGTGTTATGCTTGCCACGTGAATTTCCATTTGACAGAGTGGTATTCAACTTAAATTTCTTTTTGAATGGTTGTGATATGTCAAAACAGAGGCAGCAAATGCCTGCGGAGATCATTTGTAAAGCTCCCGGAGGCAGAACACATGGCTTTGCATCAGGCGTGATGTTGGAAACACTAATTAGGCCTATCTGCATAGTTAGGTTCACTTTACTGCTCTGCAAATGTCACAGAGAGTACACAAGTGTATTATTATGGGGAAGGACAATATAAATGCGACAAGGTTTAAGCTATACAAAAAAAAAGCTAAAAAACTGCGATGAATCTACTTGTACCATAAATATAACATTCAAAACATTTAACGATTTTTATTGGTGTTGTTATTAGGGTACCAGGCCTTACCAGGCTGGTAACCTGTTGTTTTTCTTCTGTTTATTATATTCCCGCCGTTGTATGATGTTTATTTTCGTTTAACTTCGTTTTCTTTACATCCGATTGAGCCAAAAAACGTTTTTTTTCTTTTTCTTTATTTACCAGAGGAGCGTATCGTAAAGGGTAATTGTTTAATGATGATTATGACATCATTGGTCACGTGTTGTGGCAGCCGTGTTGGAAAAAAGGAAAAATTTGGACCTCTTCTTCTCAAAAAATGCTCAAGGGGAAAAGTGAAACTTGCCACCTTTAAAATACTCCCCATGGGGAATAAGTATTGTTGGCGATGATATTAACAATGAAGTGGTATGCCTGGCAAAATTGTATATGTGGAATGCTTCATCGGATCAATATGAAAATTAATTGATGGCGGCATCGCTCACGCGGTTTGGCAGCCATATTGGATTTAAAAAAAATTAAACCTTCTTTTCCAGAATGGCTTGCTACATTGATGCAAAACTCCACACACATGATGTACTAGCCTTGAGAAATAAAGCTTGAAAATGGTGGTCATAGGTCACATGATATAGCAGCCATCTATATTTATATCAAACACAGTGTGTGTGTGTGTGTGTGTGTGTGTGTGTGTGTGTGTGTGTGTGTGTGTGTGTGTGTGTGTGTGTGTGTGTGTGTGTGTGTGTGTGTGTGTGTGTGTGTGTGTGTGTGTGTGTGATGTTACCGGTAGACTCCTAAACGGAGAGCCTCACGTACTTTATATTTGGCACAAACATGGCCATTGAGCCTGGGAAGAGCATGGTCGACCTAAAAATTTATTTCATAATATTTTTAAACCATTTTTTTACCTCAGCGCATTTCAGCGAGGAATATTATGACCGGAATGGCAGAGCAGCGCGCTGATTCGCTCAGAGCGATCACGTGATGTTCCTTGCCGCCATTAACTCAGTTATGCATTTGCACGTATTTCAAAGCGAAAAGCGATTCCGTTTTTTCACATTTCAGCGAGGAACATTGCCATTCACACCACATAGGTTTTTTTCCATTTCATCTTTAGATCCATATTTTTAGTCGCGTCGCAGACGCTGCTCATAGAGTGCCCTCTGCTGTTGTTGTTGTTCTTCTTCTTCTTGTTCTTGCAGAGAAGACAAAACCTCAAAGCTCCACCCATTCTGGGAACCATAGCTCCACCCATTCTGGGAGAGCCTTCATATAAACAAATATCCACCATTTTATTAACTCGCATAGCTTTGAGGCCTGTTTTGTAGGCCCGTGGTGTCTTCCTCTCTCACACAGTTTTATTTCAAATCAAATTCGATGTATCATTTCATTTTTCACAGTCGCTAACATAGTTTTAGACTCGGTTGAAAAAAAACGGGAAGAAAATCCGATGAAAGTTGCCCTTTATAGAACGAAATGAATTCTCAAAGGCCTGTAACTTCAAATCCATTGAGATTTTTTTTTTTTAATCGCGGCATGGTCAGTCATACACCGCCCGAAATAACAGACGGGAAAATGCCGAGATATATATATTTTGTTTAAATCGTGGCATGGTCAGTCATACACCGCCCAAAATAACAGACGGGAAAATGCCGAGATATATTAAAAATTAGTCCATTTGATGACAATCGTCACGATGAAATATTTAATTTATACGTCGTCACAATAATGTGGAGAGAGGAGCATAGCTTCGTTCACGTGTCGCCACACACGGGAAATTGCCGAGATTTTTTTTTTTAATTCGCGGCATGGTCAGTCATACACCGCCTGAAATAATAGACGGGAAAATGCCGAGATATATTTTCACTTTGCACAAAAATAACATCAAGTAATCAAATCAATAGGAATGTCCTGTGCCTATAACATCGACGTTATAGGCACAGCTGCATCTAGGCATTGTGTAACATCGACGCGGCTTTTGTTTTAATTAAAACTTTTTGTACTTGTTTGCCATAACGTAGCGCATTATGGCTCTCTCGAGCTCGAGTTAGCCAATCACCTGGGCGCATGAGGCCACGTTGGCCACGCCCACGACATGACGCAGAGTTGCAATCGATCGCTCAGAGCGATCACGTGATGTTCCTTGCCGCGCGATTGCGTTTTTTTCACATTTCAGCGAGGAACATTGCCATTCACATCACATAGGTTTTTTTTTCTTTCATCTTTAGATCCATATTTTTTTTCAGCGAGGAATATTATACACGGAATCTGAATCGGTGGCAGAGCAGCGCGCTGATTCGACGATTCGCATGCCCTCCCCCCTCCCCTCCCCCTCCCCCCTCTCCTCCCCTCCCCCATCTCCTCCCCTCCCCCCTCTCCTCCCCTCCCCCTCCCCCTCCCCCTCCCCCCATCTCCTCCCCTCCCCCCTCTCCTCCCCTCCCAACCTCCCCCTCCCCCTCCCCCCTCCCCCCTCCCCCTACCCCTCCCCCCTCTTCTCCCTCACATTTATACACGGAATGCCGGGTACTTCCCCCCCCCTCTTCTCCCCTCTTCTCCCCTCCCCCCCTCTCCCCCCCCTCTCCTCCCCTCCCCCCTCTCCTCACCTCCCCGCCGTTCCCCTCCCCTCCTCTTCCCCCCCCTCCCCCTCCTCCCTCCCCCGCCCCCTCCCCCTACCCCTCCCTCTCCCCCTACCCCTCCCCCTCCCCCACCTCTCCCCCTCCCCTCCCCCACGGTCAGTCTTTCCAAACACTTACGACCTTCACCTTTTCAAAAACCAGATTTTTTTTTTACTTCCTCAAAAACTCTTCTCTCATTCTTCACTTTTCTATCAATGCAGTTGTTTTATTTAAGGCCTGGCCTCGATGAGGACTATATTGTCCATGACTTCAGTCTTCAACATGAATATATATATATATATATGTATATATATATATATATACATATATATATATTTTTTTATACACAGACTTGTCATTTAATATGGAATTTTTTTTTTGTCAGGGTGATCTTACTTTTCAAGATGTCTTAGAACCAAAAGTTCATTGGAATTATGTTGAAATTATTCTAGATTTTGTTAATGTGACCTTTAAAAGAAACAAAAACCACATTTGACATTTCAAAACAAATAAATTGATCCTTGAAAGTGATGTAAACTGATATCGAACTCAATTCATGGACAGTACTGTCTTAAACTTCTGTACGTTTTCCAGAAGTATCTCTTTATTTTGCACATTAGCCAAATTTATTTTTAACAAAAACAAAAGTGAAATTACGACTGGGATTACGGACAGTAAAATTACAGTTCAGTACTTCGTGTAACCCCCACGAGCATTCAGGAGAGCACGTACACATTGAGGCATGCTGTTCACGAGATTTGCCAAGGTTTGGACAGGAATCGCTTGACATGCAGTGACAATAGCCTGCTGCAATTCAAGCACAGAGGTCGGCTGCTGGTCCAAGTGGTCGATGTGACACGTTAATTCTGCCCACAAGTTCTCTATCGGATTCATATCCGGGGACATGGCAGGCCACTCCATATGCTCTACACCACGGTCAGCAAGAAAGTGTTGGATCATGCGAGCTCGATGAGGCCGTCCATTGTCATCTTGGAAGACAAAGTTTCCTCCAAAGGCTGCACGATAAAATGGAAGCAATGTTTCTTCCAGAATGGCCCTGTACTTGAACTGGTTCGGGTTTCCATTCAGAACAACCAGGTCAGTTTTGCCCCCTGCATGAAAAGCAGCCCAAACGGTCACCCCACCACCTCCAGTTTGGACTCTTGGCACTATACAATCTTTGTTGAAGGCTTCATGCACTTGTCTGCACACTCGGACGTGGCCATCTTGACGATAGACCAGAAATCTAGACTCGTCACTGAAAATCACGTGATTCCAGTGTCCTGGCTGCCATTGACGGTGCTCTCTGGCCTACTGCAATCGGCGCTGGCGGTGTTGTCTGGTCAGGCGTGGCTTTCTCAGCGGACGCCTGGCATGATAGCCTGCTTGAACCAGTCGTTGGTTGACTAGCCTTCTGGATACAGGCACATTTGTCAGTTGCTGCCACTCAGCCCAAAGCCGATTAGCTGACTTGTTACGGCCATTGCAGACTAACCGGTGCAGCTGGCGATCATCCCTCCTTGTGGTTCTGCGGGGACGTCCTGGCCTCGGTATTGGAGTAGGGACACCCCTCTGAGCATTTCGTTTCAGGATCTTTGACACCTGACCTTGAGTGATGCCATACTGCCGAGCAATAGCACGCTGTTTCATGCCGTAATTTCGTAAAGCCACCACTCCATGACAAACAGCATTGTCGAGTTGACGGACCATCTCCAGAGGAAGCGGCAATAACCGTTGGAGACGTGCAGCAGTTGTTTTCCACTAATACAGAACGCAACAACCCTTGTATACTCGACTGTGAAGCCAATCATCAAATGCACCTGTCTGTACATTTTACCACGCCACCTGTGATATAATCCTGTTGTTGACTTCTTGCTGCGACAGACAATCAGTGACATGGTTCTTTAAACAAATAAATCACCAAAGTGTAAAAGAAACTCACCAGATTGATATTCTGAGTTAAGAAAGTAAACCCAAGTCAAGAAAAAAAAAATTCCATATTAAATGCTAAGTCTGTATGTATATATATTGGATTCTCCTATATATATTGGATTCTCCTGAACAGCTTGCAAGATCAATGCGAAACTTCATGTACATTATAGTCATATAAATTGGGAAATATAGGTTGTAAATTTAAACCTCGTAGGTCATATGGTCTGGCAGTCCTATTTTTTTTGAAGACTTAAACTTTAAAAATGTTCCTCTCCGAACGGCTTGACAAATCGAGGTGAAACTTCACACATATGTTCCACAATCCTCATAGTTACCATGGTGTTCATGAAAAACATTATAGGTCACATGGTCTGGCAACAATATTTGATCGATTGAAAGTCTTTTTAAAATCCTCTTGAAATGTTTTATCGATTGATCTGAAACTTCATAAATATGACCTTGCAGTAATGGGGAATATATGATAAAAATTTCATCGTGATCCCTCGCATTGCCTTGCAGTCATAATTTTTAAATTATTTGAAGAATATACCTTCGAATTTTATCTTCTCAAGAACGGCTTACGAGATAGATGTGAAACTTCACACACATAATTATCAACGAGTCTTTGGGAATTTAGTTTGATAATGTAAATGCCATATGTCGCATGGTCTGTCAGCATTTTTTGTCCCCCGTCGCATCGCGGAGCGAAAGGGGGACTTTGGTTTTCCCCTCCGTCTGTGTGTGCATGCGTCCGTCCGTGCGTGCGTGCGTGCGTAAGCGAAGGACCGAATTCAATTTGGTGTGTGGGTGCAACTAGGCATAAGGAAGAAGGCTATTGAAAATTGGGTCGCCACGTCAAAACACAAGATGGCCACCTCCATGTATGTCTGAACCTTGTGAGCGAAATATCTTGAAAAATAAGCGAAGTACCAACTTCTAATCTGGTGTGGGTGTATCTTGGCATAAGGAAGAACGCTATTGAAAATTGGGTCGCCACGTCAAAATACAAGATGGCCGCCGCCATGTATGTCTGAATCTTGTGAGCGGAATATCTTGAAAAATAAGCGAAGTACCAACTTCTAATCTGGTGTGTGGGTGTATCTTGGCATAAGGAAGAACGCTCTTGAAAATTGGATCGTCACGTCAAAATCCAAGATGGCCGCCTTGCGTCTTCCACTTTGTCAACTAACCACTTCACCGACGGGGGACCTAGGCGTAACGCTTGTTTTAAATTATTTTGAATGAGTGTTTTTTTTGTTGTTGAATTAAACCCAATTTTGAATTGAGTTTTATAAAGAGGACGTCGTGGGTCATGTATCCAATCAAAGTGGGGTGACTTGGTACCCATCCATAACTGCTCGCAGTTAGTTATAAAGTGGTCAGGCCTCTAGTTTTGGCTCCAAGTCTTCCAGGCTAGGAAACCTATTGATTTCCTTTTCTTTGTTATAAATTTAATTCTGCTGCAATTTTGTGGGTTTATTCCCTTTGAAATTCATTTTCTGTACAACTGCTTGTGTGATTGCCACAAAATTTTCACCATAGGAGCACCTCCAACTGTGTAATTATTGTTGACAATTGATTTCATAGGTCATGTGGTACTGGCCCCATCTTGGAAAATGTGAAAAAATTTACGCCGATATATAATCTCTGAAAACAATGTAGGGAAAAAAATATCGAAGCTTGGCACATTGTCAAGAACTTCCCATGGGGAATAACAGATGTTAATGATGACGTCATCGGAGCCTCCATTATGACGTCATAATTCGATACATACAATGCTTCGTTCGATCAGTATGAAAATCTAGAACAATCTAGGGATACATTGATCAAGAAAAAAAAATTGATGACGTGTTACATCATGTGTTTTGGCAGCCATGTTGGATTTTTGGAAAATAAATGTTTTTATTGCAGAAATGAGAATCTTTTCCGAACATTTTGGTGTAATTGTTTTTAAAATCGAACATCTGGAATCCATCAACTGACCTGACCATCAACATCCCCACCCCAGCACCAAGGCATTATCGCACTATCAACTTCCGTAAGCTAAACGCTCTTTCACCTACCTCATTCTCATCGATTCTCTCTGAAAAAATGTCCACTTCTCCCTTCGTTGACCTCCACACCCCTTCTGACCTCACTGACTACTACAACCACACTCTCTCCTCCTGCCTTGACCAACTTGCGCCTATAAAAACCAAAACAGTTTCTTTCACCCATTCTGCTCCCTGGTTTACCCCTGAACTCCGCCTGATGAAAACTCGTGCTCGCCAACTTGAAAGACTCCGCAATAAAATAGGTCTCACAGTTCACTCCCAGGCCTACAAGGACCACATACAACACTATAAAGATGCCCTCTCCCGCGCCCGCTCCGCCTACTACTCTCAAATTATCCACTCTGGCTCCGGAAACCCAAAAGCACTCTTCTCTACAATAAACAAACTCCTCAGCCCCATGAACACCACCACCCAGTCATTCACAATAGACAACTGCATCTCCTTCCTTTCATTCTTCCAACGCAAAATTGAAAACATCTACAACAGCTTGACCACCGCCGCACCCGCTCCCCCTCAAACCACCTGCCCCCCCTTATCCGCCATCCCCTGTCTCAATTCTCCCCAGTCTCCCCTACTGACCTCTCTGAACTCCTCATCGGAATGAAAACTGCCACCTGCACTCTTGACCCCATCCCCTCCAGCTTTGTCAAGGCCTCCCTTCCTGCTCTCTCTCCACTTATCATTGCAACAATAAACTCCTCCCTGTCTACAGGCATCGTCCCACCATCCCTCAAAATTGCTGCTGTTACCCCCATTCTGAAAAAACCTGGACTAAACCCTGACACCCTAAATAACTTCAGACCCATCTCCAACCTACCCTTTCTGTCAAAGGTTTTGGAACGCGCTGTAGCCACTCAACTCAAACATCACCTCTCTGCCAATAACCTGTATGAAACATTCCAATCCGGATTCCGCTCCAACCACAGTACTGAAACTGCTCTCCTCAAAATCACCAACGACCTTCTCCTCTCCTCTGACGCTGGCAACCTCAACATTCTCATCCTCCTCGACCTCAGCACCGCCTTTGACACCATCGATCACACCATCCTCCTCACCCGACTTGAAACCACCTTTAACATTACCGGCACTGCCCTCTCTTGGATTAAATCATACCTCTCTGACAGACCTCAGTTCATCTCCATCAATAACTGCAAATCCCCCACTGCTCCCCTCCCCCAAGGTGTCCCCCAAGGTTCAGTTCTTGGCCCCCTCCTCTTCATCCTTTACCTGTCCCCCCTCGGTCACTTAATCCGCCGTCATGGTCTCCAATTCCACTGCTTCGCCAATGACATCCAGCTTTTCATCTCCACCAAGTCCATCTCCACCGCCACCCACTCTATCCTGACAAACTGCATCACTGAAATAAAATCCTGGCTTCAAATCAACTTCCTCAAACTTAAATGTGATAAATCTGAAATAATCATCATTGGCCCAAAAACGCTCACCAAGTCCACCCATAACTTTGCCCTCAACATCGACGGTTTCCCAGTATCCACCTCCCCTCACATCCGGAATCTTGGCATCATCTTTGACCAAACCCTCTCCTTCGACAAATACACTAAACAGATCACAAAAACAGCCTTCTTTCTCCTGAAAAACATCGCCCGTCTCCATCCATCCCTCTCCTCCGTGGCTGCAGAAACCCTCATCCACGCCTTCATCACTTCCCGTCTGGACTACTGCAATAGCCTCCTTTATGGTTCACCCTCAACAATCACCAATAAACTCCAATACATTCAGAACTCCGCTGCCCGTCTACTCACCCATTCCCGGACCCATGACCACATCACCCCCGTCCTTTACAAGCTTCACTGGCTCCCCATCTCCCAGAGAATCCAGTACAAAATCCTCCTCTTAAACTACAAAGCCCTCCATAACCTGGCCCCATCCTACCTGGCTGACCTCCTCTCCAGACACACTCCCACCCGCAACCTCCGCTCTGCTGGTACCAACCTCCTGACCCCCCCCCCCCCCCACCCCCCATCCGGACCAAATTTAGATCCTGGGGGGACAGGGCCTTCTCCATCGCTGCTCCCACCCTCTGGAACTCGCTACCTCACACCATCAGAGACTCCTCCTCACTCACCACATTCAAAACATCACTCAAGACCCACCTGTTCAACACTGCATTCAACATTTAACCCACAGCATCTAACCCCTGACTATCTCCTCTCCTTCTCTCTCCTTTGTGCTTTGAATATTTCCCTATTGATTCTTCTTTTTTGCAATTGTTTTTATGTTTTGCTATGCATTATGTTTTGCACTCTGTCAAAGCGTCTTTGGGCTTCCTGAAAAGCGCTATATAAAATAAATGCATTATTATTATTATTATTAAATAAACCTTTAAAACCCCTCCAGAACAGCTGACCAGATCGATCTCAAAACTTCATGCACATGATCTACTAGCCTTAGGGAATGGAATATAGGGTGATCATGAATAAATCATAGGACACATGGTCTGGCAGCCATACATTTTTTTTTAAAGAATGAACCTTTAAAAACGTTCTCTAGACCGGCTGGACAGATCAAGGAAATATTTCACACACGTTTCCCAAACCTTGTTCATACCAGAGTGTTCACTAATAAATCATAGGTCACATGGTCTGGCAGCCATGTTGGATCAATGGAGAATAAATAAATAAAGATTTCTCTGAAACCGCTTTTGCTATTGAAGTCAAACTTTAAAATAATTATTTAGTCGCCAAGTGGAATACATGGCTAAAATTTCAATGTGATCGGTCACATAGTCGCAGCCAGAATTTTTAAATTATTTGAAGAAGAAGAAACATTACAATTTAACTTCTCCAGCCGTGTGAATATATGTCGATTAATTACATACTGTTTGAATTCGGTGGCATCCTGTCTATTAATTACGTATGTCTATTAATTACATACGAATGGAATTTACAATTCTACCCTTTGGACTACTGAGAACCCTTAGACCTTTGAAGACCCTTTAAGACCACCAAGACCCCGAAGACACTTAAATACCCCAAAGAGCCCGAAGACCCAAAATACCCCAAGGAATCCAAAGACCCCAAGGACCCCCCCCCCCTTTTTTTTTGGTTCTTTTTTCAATATTTTAAATGCAATTCTGAATTCAGATTTATAGAGAAGACGTCATGGATCACGTATCTGATCAAAGCAGGATTGTGTCAAAGTGGGGCAGCTTGGAACCCGGTCATAACTGCCCACAGTTATTAAGTAGCCCGTCTTTTGTTGTCCATGTTGCTTTTATTATTATTATTGTACCAAACTCAGGTAATTCCTTTTTAATACTTACTGCCATTGATGTAATCAAACACCACATACTCTGCAATTGATGTTAAGCCAGCTGTCTTGTCTGCACACACACATGGTTGGTATCCCATGTGGCATTTTGTGATCATGCCATGAGATTATGGCTGAATTCCTAATGGGGGTAATGTGGTCAATCAAATTGTCAAGCTAGTGGCTCGACCATCAGATTTATCATCGTGCCTCATTACCTCTGCCACCAAAAGGTGGATGGATGTCAGGTTTTCACCCCTGTCTGTTTGTCTGTGACCAGGATATCTCAAAACGTTATGAATGGATTCGGAAAAAAAATTGGTGGACAAATTGGGTGCGTGAGAAAGACAAATTGATTCAATTTTAGTGAAGGTCCGAATCCGGAACCCGATATGAGAATTTTTTATTCCTCACCATGAAGAGACGGGCCCCAAAAACTATGTTTAGCATGGTATCTCAAAAAAGTTGTGGACGAGTTATGACGA
Organism: Myxine glutinosa; assembly: GCF_964187855.1. Classification (NCBI taxonomy): domain Eukaryota; kingdom Metazoa; phylum Chordata; class Myxini; order Myxiniformes; family Myxinidae; genus Myxine; species Myxine glutinosa. The sequence goes on along the minus strand of NC_136263.1, from coordinate 8,528,285 downwards.
CCAAACTTGGTGAATGAGTTGGTTTGGTGATGTTGGTTTGGTGACAAGCCAATTAGATTTTGGTTCAGGTCCAAATCCAGTTCCGGCCTATCAGTTGCATACAAACGTAAACGAATCAGCACCTGGCGGAGGTGAGAAAATCAGAAAAATCAGAAGAAATGGCCTTTTGTATCATTCTGAACATTTTATGAGAATCATACCACATAAAGGTAGCGCCTTGTTATAAAGCCGACCTCATTTGGTGAGCCTGACGTTGTGAGCCACATCTTAGCCATGAAGGCATTAATATTTATATTCACTTTCAACAAAACATCTCCCTTTGTATTCAGTTAGAAACGTATTATTTGGCAAGAACATCACAGCAATGTTCTAGGTTGTTTTCACATGGCTGTTATTGGGGTTATAAACATGGTCTTCAAATACACAAGGGTCGTGGAAGATTGAATCAGACCTTTTCTCGAGAAAAATAATTGACGTGGTGGTTGATTAAACTTTCTCAATGAATTTTTCACACACACACACACACACACACACACACACACACACACACACACACACACACACACACACACACACACACACACACACACACATATATATACACATACTCGGCATTTAATATGGAATTTTTTTTTTTGTGGGGGTGAACTTACTTTTCAAGATGTCTTAGAACCAAAAGTTCATTGGAATTATGTTGAAATTATTCTAGATTTTGTTAATGTGACCTTTAAAAGAAACAAAAACCACATTTGACATTTCGAAACAAATAAATTGATCCTTGAAAGTGATGTAAACTGATATCGAACTCGATTCATGGACAGTACTGTGTTAAATTTCTGTACGTTTTCCAGAAGTATCTCTTTATTTTGCACATTAGCGCAAAAATTTTTGAACAAAAACAAAAGTTAAATTACGACTGGGATTACGGGCAGTAAAATTACAATTCAGTCCTGCGTGTAACCCACACGAGCATTCAGGAGAGCACGTACATGTTGAGGCATGCTGTTCACGAGATTTGCCAAGGTTTGGACAGGAATCGCTTGCCATGCAGCGCCAATAGCCTGATGCAATTCATGCACAAACGTCGGCTGCTGGATCAAGTGGTCGATTTGATGCGTTAATTCTGCCCACAAGTTCTCTATCGGATTCATATCCGGGGATATGGCAGGCCACTCCATATGCTCTACACCACGGTCAGCAAGAAAGTGTTGGATCAGGCGAGCACGATGAGGCCGTGCATTGTCATCTTGGAAGACAAAGTTTCCTCGAAAGGCTGCACGAGCAAATGGAAGCAATGTTTCTTCCAGAATGGCCCTGTACTTGAACTGGTTCAGGTTTCCATTCAGAACAACCAGGTCAGTTTTGCCCCCTGCATGAAAAGCAGCCCAAACGGTCACCCCACCACCTCCAGCTTGGACTCTTGGCACTATACAATCTTTGTTGTAGGCTTCATGCACTTGTCTGCACACTCGGATGCGGCCATCTTGACGATAGACCAGAAATCTAGACTCGTCACTGAAGATCACGTGATTCCAGTGTCCTGGCTGCCATTGACGGTGCTCTCTGGCCGACTGTAATCGGCGCTGGCGGTGTTGTCTGGTCAGGCGTGGCTTTCTCAGGGGATGCCTGGTACGATAGCCTGCTTGAACCAGTCATTGGTTGACTAGCCTTCTGGACAGAGGCACATTTGTCAGTTGCTGCCACTCAGCCCTAAGCCGATTAGCTGACTTGGTACGGCCATTGCGGACTAACCGGTGCAGCTGGCGGTCATCCCTCCTTGTGGTTCTGCGGGGACGTCCTGGCCTCGGTATTGGAGTAGGGACACCCTCTGAGCATTTCGTTTCAGGATCTTTGACACCTGACCTTGAGTGATGCCATACTGCCGATCAATAGCACGCTGTTTCATGCCGTAATTTCGTAAAGCCACCACTCCATGACAAACAGCATTGTCGTGTTGACGGGCCATCTCCAGAGGAAGCGGCATTAACTTTTGGAGACGTGCAGCAGTTGTTTTCCACTGATACAGAACGCAACAACCCTTGTATACCCGACTGTGAAGCCAATCATCAAATGCACCTGTCCGTACATTTTGCCACGCCACCTGTGATATAATCCTGTTGTTGACTTCTTGCTGTGACAGACAATCAGTGACATGGTTCTTTTAACAAATAAATCACCAAAGTGTAAAATAAACTCACCAGATTGATATACTGAGTTCAGAAAGTAAACCCAAGTCAAGAAAAAATATATATTCCATCTTAAATGCCAAGTCTGTATATATATATATATTGTTACAGATTCGTCACTTCCATTGTGGTGGTTTGCATCCACTGTAAATATTTCTGATTCCATGTACTATTATTGTTTTCAAAAGGTTTATTGTTCATGAACTGTTTTCAAAAGGTAAAAAAGTTAATGTTAAAAGAAACAGGAAACCGGATCGGGAACCGGACGACGAAAAGGAAGAAGAGGGAGAAAAATGGCGGAGCGAGTGAATCGGAAAAGAAGGAGCCAAGCTACTTGCGGTCTGGAGTGAACGTTGGCGAGCAAGAGTCATGAGAGAACTTTCGGGTTTCCGGGAAAGGGATTTCTGCGACAGAGTTGTCATCGCTGTGACCGATCAACCTGCTGGGTGCTTTTTGAAGTGTGTTGTCAGGCTTTTGGCGGTGGATTCCGATGAGAATTATCGCCGGGCCCTTACGTCTCAAGAACGGGTCGTCGGCCATTTTGACTCGCACAGGACTTGTGCTTCGCTCACGGTTTCGTCTCTTTTCGACCATTTTCACCGCATTCAGACATCGATCTGGGGCGTGTGTGTGACGTGGCTTTTTGAAGGTTAATTCGTGCATAGCCGAGGGTGTGATCTCTCAGTCACCTGGAGGGCGCCTTTGGATTTCCCAGTCGCCTTGAGGGCGCCTGTGCCCCGCGTTGGCAGCGGGACTGTTCTTGCCATCCGAATGGGATTCTGGTCTTGATGGGACATGTTCTGGCGATCGCTGGAGCACATCAACTTTGGCTTGGAGCCGGGAATAAGATACCTTGGGAATGTTCTTGGTTCACTCACTTGGAGCGCAGTGAGTTATATATTACAAAACTGATGGTACCATCATAGGATATTGATTGTACTTTTGATTACTATAATTGTTGTACCGTTATTCTTGTGTGATCTTAATACAGTATTTGTTTGTGAGTAACAATTAGGGTGGCTTCTCCATTGATCTTTGACATACAGAAAAACACATTTTTCTGCCGTGACTCCTCTCGGGGCTCCGAGGTACGCCGTGACCAGGGGGTCGGGGAGGAGCACGTAACAATATGTATACACATACATACACACTCGTTGAAATCAATGAGGTAGCGGCTTGATACCCTCTGTCTCGAAATCTTACGGACAGATAATAATCAACCATTTCAGGACACATTCACTTTGAGTTCTTCGTTTTTTGTAAACTGAATTCCAACTAGATGATCTTTCAGTGAATGAAAGAGGTGACAGATTGGCAGGTGACTCACAAGGTGACAGATTTGCTGAAGCAAGTTTCACTGGGTGACATTAAAAACATGGTGCATGGTGACAAACCTGGAGGATGATTTAGAAATTTTTATGCTCTCCACCAGAACATGAGTAGGCACATTTGCTGTTTGAGGACAAGAATTGCCAGGCAGTAAAGTCTTAAATGTATGTATAAATGTTGAAGAACTCCCTCCCAGAGAGGAGGGTAAGTCTGATATGGAATGCAAGAGCAGAGGTTGATGAGATGGAGTAGCTGTTGCAATAGGAGGAGGTGGGAATGGTACAGCTTGGGAAGCATTCCTTGGGGTGGATGAAGCATGAACTATGGGGAAAGGCAAAGGCATGTGTAAAAGAGGAAGAAGATGGTTGAGATGGAGGTGAGAAGAAAGGAGGAGGAGGGGAGATATGTGAAAGCAGTCGGACAGGCACAGCAGGGTGCTTGGACTAGGTGGCAATGTGTACAGGTGAGGACATTGAAGTGGCAAGAGATTTGGAGGATGGAGCCAATACTGTTGAATTTCCATATTGCGATGCGAGCAACATATGATGTTGTTCTGGGCAATGTACGATGTTCTTCCATCCCCGGTAAACTTGAGATTGTGTGGGTTGTTGCAGGAGGAGAGATGTTCTTTGTGTGGAGGTTTGGGAACGGTGCAGTATGCAGAGTGCATGCTCAGTAGCATTGGCATCAGCAAGATACATATGGCGACATGATCAAGTGCTGGCAGTAGAAGTGGAGATTGTGCAACAAGAGGTGATGAGATTGAGATCGTTAGAGTGGAGAGGTGAAGAAGGCTGATGGGAGAGAGGTATTATTTGTCAAAGAGGGCCAAGAGGTAAGAGGTGGAAAGAGGAGGAGGTGGAAGGCAAGAGGTCTGTCAAATGCAAGTGATTGGCAGGTTGTGGCATTGGTGTGCCCGGAGGAGATCTGCATGACAAGGTTACGGCCTGACAGGTGCAACGAACCAGTTCATCCTGGGGGAATTGTCAGTACCTTGGAAAGAGAACATGGAGAGGGTGCACTGGAGGAAAGTACCGAGAGTGGGAGGCGGAGTGTTGGGAGAAGGGTTGGCGAGTTTCTTGTCAGCCATTTGAGGTGGGTGTAGATGGTATATTGGCAATTCCTTATTCATTTATTGCATTTCTTGTTCGACTTGGAGTGTGTGGAACAGAACGGAGGAGGATGTGTGTGAGTAGCCCAGCCCAGGCAGTCATCACAGGTTGCAGCACTAAATATAAATTGTAACCATTGCTCCCAACCACATCAACGATGACTCCATATTATGCTTGGCAAAAGGCAAGAGATGATGTTCCACATGGAAGGCGGCACTTATCAGTTATCACTCACGTCAAGGTGCCACAAGGGCTGTTATGGGACATGGAACACCTTACTGGCACTTTCTCCACTCACATTATGGAGTATATATTTATACATATATATATATATATATATATATATATATATATATATATATATATGTATATATATATATATACATATATATATATATATATACATACATACATACATACATACATACATACATACATACATACATACATACATACATACATACATACATACATACATACCAGCAAGTCGTGGCCAGAAACCTTGCACTTTTTTAAAACAACTCACAATTTTCTCTAAAAATAAGTTGATTGACAAAAGTATTTGGTCTCCACAATTCGTTATTTCACTGTTAATATTACAGAACCTTTGTGTTTGATTCAGAACTTAATATATCTTTTTAGATCAGAAAATAAAACTATGGCATTGACAAAATTATCGACACCCTGGACTTAATATTTGGTAGTACAACCTTTGGACAAAATAACTGCAGTCAAGCGCTTCCTATAGCCATGAATGAGCTTCCTACACCTCTCTACTGGCAGTGTGGCCCAATCTTCTGTTCTCCCAGATTTGAAGGGTGCCTTATCCCAACTGCTGTTTCCATTTCTCCCCACAGGTGTTCAATGGGATTTAGATCTGGAGTCATTGCTGGCCAATTCAGAACATTCCAGAATTTTGTCTTGTTCAATTCCTGGGTGCTTTTTGAAGTGTGTTTGGGGTCATTGTCCTGCTGCAAGACCCAAGACCTTTGACGGAGACCCCAGCTCTCTGACACTGGGTTGAACATTGTGCTCCAAAATGCTTTGGTAATCTCCTGATTTCATGATGCCATGCACACATTCAGGGCACCCAGTGCCAGAGGCAGCACAGTAACCTCAAGACATCACTGAATCTCTTCCACGTTTGACTGTAGGGAAGGTGTTCTTTTCTTTGAAGGCTTCATTTTGTTTTCTCGAAACATAGAGATGATGTGCTTTTACAAAAAGTTCTAATTTGGTCTCATCTGTCCACAGGACATTCTCCCAGAAGGATTTTGCCTTGTTCAGGTGTGTTTTGGAAAACTCCAGTCGGGCTTTCTTATGTCTCTCTCTCTCTCTCTCTCTCTCTCTCTCTCTCTCTCTCTCTCTCTCTATCTCTCTATCTCTCTATCTCTCTATCTCTCTATCTCTCTATCTCTCTATCTCTCTATCTCTCTATCTCTCTATCTCTCTATCTCTCTATCTCTCTCTCTCTCTCTCTCTCTCTCCAGTGGGGTCCTCCTGGGTCTCCGATCACAGAACCCCTTTTCATTGAATTGGTGACGGATGGTGCGAGTTGAAACTATCATACCTTGTGTCTGAATGTCAGCTTGAATCTGTTTGGCAGTTGATTGAATTGCTTTATCCAATATTCGAACAATCCTTCGCTGCAATCTTTGATCACGTTTTCTCTTGCGGCCATGTCCATAAAGGTTGGATACAGTGCCATGTGCCTTAAACTTCCTGATAACATTGCTTACGGTGGACACGGGAACTTCAAGGTCTCTGGAGATGGACTTGTAGCCTTGAGATTGTCCATGCTTGGGTACAATCTTGTGTCTGACCTCCTCAGACAATTCTCTGGTTTTCTTTCTTCTCTCCATGCTCATTGCAGTACACACAGTGACACAACACAGCAGAATGACTCCTTTTCTCTTTTCAATCTGTGTTTTTTGTTGAATGAGTGATTTTTATATTGTAGGCACCTGCAACTCATCACAGGTGAGTTCAATTCCAAAGTAAAGGATGTTTTATGCGGCATGTTTTATTGCGGCATTGCGGTTTATGTATATTGCGGTTTTCGGTTGCGGTATATTGCGGTTTACTTGCGGCTTGTTTTAGCTCTTTCACGAGCCTCGATTCAGTATACAAAAAGAAAAGAAAAAAAAAGGAGAATCACCTGCTTGAAATCTAATGATTTCTAAGAACTTCGAAAAGGTGTCAATAATATTGTCATGACTATTTTAGGATTCCTGTGTGGAATAAGGTAAAATTTCGTAATGTTTTCAGCTTTTTTTGTTTTGTTCCACTGCACACAAAATAAATACAAATGTGGATATCAAAATATTTCTTAATTTCAACAATTTCCAAGAAGAAATGTTGCATTATTTGAAAAAAGTGCAAGGATGCCACTATTTTTGGCCACTGTTTGTACGGTATGTATATATGTATGTGTGTGTATGTATGTAGAGGGGCGGATCCAGGAATTTCAAGATGGGGGGGGGGGGTGCATGAGACTATATCTGGGCGAGGGGGGTTTAAAGGGGGTCTGGGGGTCCCCCCCCCCCATGATTTTTTTTTTAATTGATCGTCAGAAACGGCATTTCGTGCGTTCTTGGAAGTTTCTGTAGCTCCTTGTGTTCTTCCCTGGTCCAACAGTTCAACAGATTCGCGATGACGAATGGTCAGATAGAGGAACTGGTGAAACGACTTGTCCAGCTGTTCCTTCTGCTATAAATTAATGAATTTTGTAGGTGTGTGTGTGTGTGTTTGTGTGTGTGTTTGTGTGTGTGTGTGTGTGTGTTTGCGTGTGTGTGTGCTGTGCATGCGTGCGGCATGTTTTTTGTGTAGTTCTACTGGACCTTTCTGATATGGAATTTCTGATTTGTGTAGTTCTAGCGAAATGATTGTTATGATCTCCTGAGGTAATTCGGCTAATTAACTACAAAGAATCCAGAAGAATTCCCGTGTTTCTAAACGCATGCCATGTTAAGGTGTATAGAGCAGCTTAATAGGTGCTGGTCAAAGCCCGGCACCACCATGCGCCGAGGTTGTGAAGCTCAAGGCAGGGGGTTCTCCCCACAAAAGAGATCAGATTGGACAGCGGAAGGTGAATTATTTTATTAATCGTAAATTTTGCTATTTTGGAATAGACGGCGCTTGTGTTTCTGAATGAAAATGTCACACACATCATGTGGGGATATGGTGACGTCATGGTGTATGTTCATGAGGGCCAGAGATGCCATCCGACTTTCTCCCATGGAATTTCTTAGGAAGGTCTTCAGACGACGCAGGCAGGAAAATGAGCGTTTGGCCTCACAGGAGCCGACACTACAGGGAGGGTGCATCCAATATGGAGTAGGACTTTGATGGATGGAAATTCGTCTCCATCTACTGCGCAGAAACAATCCATGAATGTGCTTGGAAGCGAGTTGTTGGGCTTCCTTCTCCAAAACATCTACCAGTCTCTAAGCTCATTTATCAGTCCTGCTCCATGTTATCAGTTCCATGTCGTTTTACCAACGCAATAGCTTCTGATGTCGGGCTGGAATGTCGCAAGTATCGGCGATTATCGCAGATGGCATCAGCAGAAACCGATCGCTACCTTCCCGATTTTCAGCACAGAATCGGGTGTCCATTTCCTGGCTGAGGTGGTCGAGAAATGGAATGCACATGTTTCTGAGGTAGAAGAGCAAGGGAGTATTGGCGGCAGTGTTTGGACGATGGATTTGTCGTTTTACAACTCTCGGCATTGTGACGTCACCTCCTACAGATTCTATCATGGCCTTAGCGTGATCGAACCACAGAGAGAATTCAGTTTCAGCACTTGACCGTAGTTGAGTGAGCGCGTCCTTCTTGTCGTCAATCATCGGGTATGCCTCCAGCACATCCATACCGTTGCGTTGCAGAGGGGGGGGGGGGAGGTGCAAACCCCCTGCACCCTCCCCCTGGATCGAAGTGGGGGGGGGGGTGCGCATCCCCTGCACCCCCACCTGGATCCGCCGCTGATGTATATATGTATGTGTGTGTATGTATGTATATATGTCTATATGTATATCTTCTTTGGGCCTATTGGCCCATAAGGCTGCAGTGCGTACTCTCCAGTCTGCCCTGTTTCTGGCTATCTGCTTCATTCCATGATATCCATCCTTTCTCTTTTTCTTTTTCCACTGTTCTCCTTCATGTTGTTCTCGGATGTGTCGCTTTACTTCTTCCTTCGGGCTTCCATGACGATGCTATCACAGTTTTTATAATCTTTCATTCTTAGCACATGCCCAATCCATTTCCATCTTCTTGTCTTGATTTCATCACTGATCTTGATTACTTTGTTTCTTTTGAGTATTTCTTCATTTTATAAGAAGTATGGCCATCTGATTTTCAATATCCTGTGCAGACATTTGAATATAAATGTGTCAAGTTTCCAATTGTCCCCTTTGTTGATCTCCCAAGCCTCACATAAAGCAGTCCTGATTTGACAAGTGAGTTAAACAGTCTTTCAATCTCGAAGTTTTCAATCTATAAATATTTGAGATCCATATTTGCTTGAGTTTCATGAAGGATACTATGGCTTTATGAAATCTGTGCCTAATTTCTTCTTATGCTCCTTGTTTGCTGATGATGGTCCCTAGGTTTGTGTACATATCTACTTCATTTAGACGTTTGTCTCCAATTGGAATTATGTTGTTGCTTTCACTATTTATCTTCAAAGCTTCTGTTTTCTTTTTGATAGCCCATCCTCTGCGCAGCAGGAGATGGGGTTTTGCAATCACTTCTGCCTGTGTCTGCCTGTGTGTCTGTCTGTGTGTGTGTCTGACCGGGGGCTGAGCGTGTGTCCGGCTGAGCAAACACTACTTCCATTGAAATGGAAGAAATGGCGACTATTTCCGTGATCAAGATGCGCTTTGTGGACCACAAAAGATCGAAGCAAAACAAATGGGTCGTTTTCAATAAAATAACATGACACTCGTGGCAAAAGATTGAGCGAACCGTTTGGAATTGTATTTGTTAGCATTTTTAATGAAATATTGTAATCATGTGAATTTGTGTTCATAAATTTTTTCTTTATGAATCACAAACCGCTGGAAACCGATCCCCTTGTTTTTTATTGAAGCAATGCCCCGGAATTAGTGGATTCGATATTTGTGGCATTTTTCAGGAACGCATCCCCTTGTCATCGTGTTGTCTCGCAGATAGGGTAAGGCATTCATGTTTCTTATTTGCAAAAATCTAAGATTTTTCAAGTACTGTATGTTAGTCTTGTGTGTTATACTGTCTGTCTTGTCTGTTTGTATATCGATCGCATACAGGTCACAATTCTAGGCCGATCTTTATGAAACGTCACCAAATGGTAGAGTTCGTCATAAGGAAGAAGCCTATTTATTTTGCGGTCAAAAGGTCAACATAGGCCAAAGGGCAACAACTTAGTCACGTGAAAAAGTAAGTACACCCCATGTAAAGTTTTGACTTTTTCAACATATTTTAACATACAGCTATTTGATCTTAATTTCAACAATATTGATAGATAAAGGTGATATAATATAACAAATATCATGAAACATTTACATTTTGTAGTCCATTGTATAATTTAAATAAACATAAATGCAAATTTTGCATGTTGAAAAAGTAAGTACACCCTTGGCTCTAATAGGTGGTATTGCCCCCTTTGGCAGAAACAACCTCAAGTAGGCGTTTCTTATAACTGCCTACCAGTCTCTGACATCGACTGGGAGAAACTTTTGCCCACTCCTCCATGCAGAGTTCTTTCAGCTGTGCGATGTTTGAGGGGTTTCTTGCATGCACAGCTCGTTTGAAATCCCCCCGCAACATCTCGATGGGATTTAGATCCGGGCTTTTACTTGGCCATTCCAGAACCCTCCATTTCTTTCTTTTCAGCCATTCCTTGGTGGATTTACTGGTATGTTTAGGGTCATTGCCATGTTGCAAGGTCAACCTTCGGTTGAGCTTCAACTTTCCGACAGATGGCCTCACATTATCCTCAAGCACCCTCTGGTACAATGAATAATTCATATTGGATTCTATGATGGTGAGCTGCCCAGGCCCTGATGCAGCAAAGCTGCCCCAAACCATAATATTTCCACCACCATGCTTTACAGTTGGTATCAGGTTCTTGTGGTCAAATGCTGTGTTTGGTTTTCGCCAATCATGTCTTCTGGTTCTGTGGCCAAATAGCTCTACCTTTGACTCATCTGTCCAGAGCACATTGTTCCAGAAGTGCTGGTCTTTGCCAAGGTGTTCATTGGCAAACTTTAGTCTTGCCCTGATGTTCTTTCTGGACAGCAAAGGTTTCCTCCTGGAACACCTCCCATCTAGATCAAATTTGTGCAGCCTCTTTCTAATGGTGCACACATGCACTTTGACATCAACAGTGGCAAGAGATACCTGTAGGTCCCGTGATGACATTCTGGTTTTCTTAGAGACTTCCTTCAGCATCTTGTGATCTGCACTCTGGCTGAACTTGCTGGGGCGGCTTGGCCTGAACAAGTTGGCAGTTGTTTTGAATCTTCTCCACTTGTCGATGATCTTCTGGACAGTCAAATGATTGATTTCAAATTGTTTGGAGATCTTTTTAAATTCCTTCCCCGACTCGTAGGCCTCTATAACCCTCTTTATGAAGGCCTCAGAGAGATCTTTTGATCTAGGCATGGTGACGCCGCACACTTCAACAACAAAGAGCAAACCAAACTAAATATCTGAGGTTTAAATAAGACAGGGTCCTCCAAGATCCTCTCTAACGATGTCCTAAACATTTGCACCTGAGCTGGTGCACCTGATTCTAATTTAGGTATTTGAAGTAGTGATAAATGTAGGGGTGTACTTACTTTTTGCACATGCAAAATTTGCATTTATGTTTATTTAAATTATACAATGGATAACAAAATGTAAATGTTTCATGATATTTGTTATATTATATCACCTTTATCTGTCAATATTGTTGAAATGAAGATCAAAAAGCTGTATGTTGAAATATGTTGAAAACGTCAAAACTTTACATGGGGTGTACTTGCTTTTTCACGTGACTGTAGGTGAAGTTTCTAAAATCCTCAATTTTCATCCGATTGACTTGAAATTTGAAGAGGCTTTGCATATCCGGTCACTGAATTCAACCACCAAATATTTTTGAGGTTAACATAGGCCAAAAGGTCAACACAGGCCAAAGGTCAACAACCTATTTTAGGTATTTCACAAGTATTGTGCTATGCATGTGTTACGTGCTCCTCCCGGACCCCCTGGTCACAGTGTACCTCCGAGCCCCGATAGGAGTCACGGCAGAAAAGTGTGTTATCCTGTGTCAAAAATCAATGGTGAAACCACACCAATTGTTACCAACAAACAAATATTGTATTAAAAATCACACAAGAATAACAATACAACAATAATAGCAATCAAAAGTACAATCGATGTACATCTTATGATGGTACCATCAGCTAGTATATGGTAACTCACTGTGCTCCAAGTGAGTGAAAAAGAACATTCCCCAATGTCTCTATATTCCCGTCTTCGAGCTCAGAGTTGATCCCCTCCAGCGATCGTCAGAACGATGTTGAATCGAAACCCGAATCCCGTTCAGGTGACAGGCCCAGTCATGCCGCCAAAACTGCACAAAGGCGCACGCGGCCAAAGCGGTGAAATGGGTCACGCGGCCAGAAGCTGTGAAAAGGCGCACTCAAGGCGACTGGGAAATCACACCCTCTGGTATGATTGTTTTACAGCTCCAAATTCGGCAAACCTCGGGTTTGCCTTCAAAATCCGCGTTACACACACATCCCAGATAGACGTCCGAATGGTGAAAACGGCTGACATGAAGCAAGGTTAAGTTTGCTCGATACGCGGAGCGCGCCAGTCAAAATGGCCGACGGCCCGTTCTCGCGTCGAAACGACACGACGATGATTCTTCGGAATCCAACGCCAAACCTGACACGCAGGTTGATCGGTCACAGCGATAACTCAATCGCAGGAATCCCTTTTCCCAGGAAACCCAAAGTTCACTCGTGACTCTTGCTCGACAATGTTCAATCCAGACCGCAAAGCAACCAGCTTCTTGTCCGACTTCACTCGCTCTGCCCTTTTTTTCTCTCTTCTTCTTCGTTTTCCGGATCCGATTTCCTGTTCCTTTAACATTAATTTTTTTTACCTTTTGAAAACAGTTCATGAACAATAAAATAAACCTTTTGAAAACAATAATAGTGCATGGAATCAGAAATATTTACAGTGGAGGCAAACCACCACAACGGAAGTGACTAATCCGTAACACATGACATACAGTCACGTGAAAAAGTAAGTACACCCCATGTAAAGTTTTGACTTTTTCAACATATTTCAACATACAGCTATTTGATCTTCATTTCAACAATATTGATAGATAAAGGTGATGTAATATAACAAATATCATGAAACATTTACATTTTGTAGTCCATTGTATAATTATATAAACATAAATGCAAATTTCGCATGTGCAAAAAGTAAGTACACCCTTGGCTCTAATAGGTGGTATTTCCCCTTTGGCAGAAACAACCTCAAGTAGGCGTTTCTTATAACTGTCTACCAGTCTCTGACATCGACTGGGAGAAATTTTTTCCCACTCCTCCATGCAGAATCTTTCAGCTGTGCGATGTTTGAGGGGTTTCTTGCATGCACAGCTCGTTTCAAATCCCGCAACAACATCTCGATGGGATTTGGATCCGGGCTTTGACTTGGCCATTCCAGAACCCTCAATTTCTTTCTTTTCAGCCATTCCTTGGTGGATTTACTGGTATGTTTAGGGTCATTGTCATGTTGCAAGGTCCACCTTCAGTTGAGCTTCAACTTTCTGACAGATGGCCTCACATTATCCTCAAGCACCCTCTGGTACAATGAAGAATTCATAGTGGATTCTATGATGGTGAGCTGCCCAGGCCCTGATGCAGCATAGCTGCCCCAAACCATAATATTTCCACCACCATGCTTTACAGTTGGTATCAGGATCTTGTGGTCAAATTCTGTCTTTGGTTTTTGCCAAACATGTCTTCTGGTACTGTGGCCAAATAGCTCTACCTTTGACTCATCTGTCAAGAGCACATTGTTCCAGAAGTGCTTGTCTTTGCCGCAGTGTTCATTGGCAAACTTTAGTCTTGCCCTGATGTTCTTTCTGGACAGCAAAGGTTTACTCCTGGCACACCTCCCATGTAGATCAAATTTGTGCAGCCTCTTTCTTATGGTAAACTTGTGCACTTTGACATCAACTGTGGCAAGAGCTACCTGTAGGTCCCGTGATGACATTCTGGGGTCCTTAGAGACTTCTTCCAGCATCTTGCGGTTTGCTCTCGGGCTGAACTTGCTGGGGCGACCTGGCCTGAACAATTTGGCAGTTGTTTGGAATCTTCTCCACTTGTAGATGATCTTCCGGACAGTCGAATGATTGATTTCAAATTGTTTGGAGATCTTTTTAAATCCCTTCCCAGACTCATACGCATCTATAACCTCCTTCTTTCTGAAGGCCTCAGAGAGCTCTTTTGATATAGGCATGGTGAAGCCGCACACTTCAACAACAAAGAGCAAACCAAACTAAATGTCTGAGATTTAAATAAGACAGGTTCCTCCAAGATCCTCTCTGACGATGTTCTAATCATTTGCACCTGAGCTGGTGCACCTGATTTTAATTTTAGGTATTTGAAGTAGTGATAAATGTAGGGGTGTACTTACCTTTTCCACATGCGGAATTTGCATTTATGTTCATTTAAGTTATACAATGGACTACAAAATGTGAATGTTTCATGATATTTGTTATATTATATCACCTTTATCTATCAATATTGTTGAAATGAAGATCAAATAGCTGTGTGTTGAAATATGTTGAAAAAGTCAAAACTTTACATGGGGTGTACTTACTTTTTCACGTCACTGTATTTCTTGTTTGTTTGTAAGGCATCAATCTTTGTGCCATCCCTTGGATTACCATTAAACTGGGTGTCCTGTCTGCCTAAATTAGTGGGTGGATGTTAAAGATCCCACTGTGTCCTTCATGAAGAGACGTTGTGTTGAGCAATTACCATCACCCTGAACAAATTACAAACTCCTGTCCTGGCTCACTGCTGGGAGGGTTATGTCAAACCCCTGAGCAAACTTTTGCCCATATATTGCTCCAGCAGCACCATCTCTCCGTAACGAGGGTGGCACATCTCGGATCTCCAATATATTTTGTTGTTTTGATGATTTGTATTGAAAAAAGAAATTTCAAAATAATCAAGTGAGTCCACTTTGAATATAACAATCTGGTTGGTTTGTAAGATGGAGAAGCGTTTTTTAAGTGTTTTTCAAAATAAATTTGAAAGTGTTTTCATCAAATGAGAAACAGAGATGAAATTTAAAAAAAATTCCATTACTGCTTTCATCCATTACTCCCACTCTACCCTTGTTCTTAGATCAGTGAGATTTGGCTACGAGCCTTCAGTATCTTTGGTATTCTGGAAAATGCTCCACAAATTCCTTTCATTTACCATTGATTCGTAAAATTGTCTTTTGCTTTATAGAAGCTTAAATTTATTGCACGGACTGGCACAGTCATCCAGGAGTCTCGGCGGTGTAAGGCTGTCTCCTGGATTATTGTAGAACACATACACATCCCATTTTGTTCTCCGGGGAAGTTATGGACGGCACAAATCATTGCCTTGCGTTTGGACTAACAGTTGAGTCATATTTTTGGGGAATTGTGACTCATTTTTCGACGACTGATTTTGGAGACTTGCATTTCAATGAGAATCTTGAATAAGTCTTCGACATTCCGAGCGTGTTTGTTCAGAGCATTGGAGATTAACTTTTCTCGAGTCCCTACATGGACTGGAAATGCTATATTCTGGGTATGCTTGGAATTGCAAGAGAATATTTCCGACATTAAAATACACAGAAATGTCAGGTAGCTTTGCTTTCATGAAATGCAACAGGTGGAATGTCGCTGGAGTAAAGGGTTGACATGTTTCTTCTTGTTTTATCGATCATACCAATAGCAAGCAACCATCCAGTAGTAACTTTCTGTTTAGTAAGTCAGTTAGTGTAGCAGCATAGCAAACCTGTTGTGCATTTTGTGATACAAGCACCAAATTTGGCACAAATGTACATTAATATGTTGCGAACATTTTCAGATATTGGGCCACTTGAAATTCCGTAATTTTTTTTTCACATTTTTTCAAATTCCGTAATTTCAAATTTTTCGGGTGACACCGTCACAATTTCGGTCTTCGAGGCCGGCCGATATAGTGGGGTGGCTTAGCCCAAATATTCAAAAGAATTGTGCATTTTGTGATACAAGCACCAAATTTGGCACAAATGTACATTAATATGTTGCGAACATTGTGTGGTCAGCAATGAAGACGAGAGTCTGAATTACATGTATGCAAAAGACCTTGTGAACCAGTGAAGCAAATACACGGGTAAGCATGAATTAAATCTAGGGCATGATATAATTTCCATGATGTTTACCTCTACACTCAATGGTGGAAAGAGGTAATGTTTTGATCCCAGCTTGTCTGTATGTCTGTTTGTCTGTTAGTCCACAAAATTCCAGACAAAGCTTGTAGTAGTGGTAGTTGTAGTGGTAGTGGTGATAACAGAAATTGTTATATAGAACTGAACTTATATTATTATTATATGCAGAAAATAACTTCATTTCTATATGCCCTGCAGTGGACAGGTTAATTGGTTTATGCACTGAAGGGGTCACCCTGGTGTGCACTGCTGTGTTCTGCCTCACTGAGTTGTTCAGGTATGATGTACTCAGCACAAGCTTCCGGTCGGCCCGGAGGTGGGGGTGCGGGGCCTGTCACGGAACGTCAAAACAAACGGCCTGCCGGGGCCGCCCAAAAGTCGGGCGTGAGGGGCGCGTCCACTAATGGAACGCCTCTCGCTTCCCAGATCGAGGGCCACGTGGTCAGGAGAACCTCGTCCCTTCCGGTCACACTTTGCCTATCGGCCGGCCTCGAAGACCGAAATTGTGACGGTGTCACCCGAAAAATTTGAAATTACGAAATTTGAAAAAATTTGAAAAAAAAAATTACGGAATTTCAAGTGGCCCAATATCTGAAAATGTTCGCAACATATTAATGTACATTTGTGCCAAATTTGGTGCTTGTATCACAAAATGCACAATTCTTTTGAATATTTGGGCTAAGCCGCCCCACTAAGTGTACGTTTCCCAGTAAAGTTCCAATGATATTCCTGACAAATAGTCTGCGGTACACGGCTGGCACAATTTCCCGATAATTTGTAAATACAGCACAGGAAAAATGTAATCAATTTCTCAGCAACTAAAACAATACTACACGAATCATTTTCAATCTTTGTACAATGTAAAATCGAATTTCCAGATTACTACATTTGGCTTTGAAAACACACTTGATGAGGAGAGCTTTTCCTCAAAGATGGAAAATTCATCCGGTTAATTTCCCACAATTAAACTCTCATTTCTGTCACGCGAAAACGAGAAGGAAGCATCTTTCACACAGTTAAATAGGTCACATGAACATAAATACCACTAAAGCTTTTCCACCACCTTCCTGCAGCTGGAGAATAATTCTTTGTTGTTCTGTTGCAGAATGGAGGATTTTGCGTCATTCAACTGTCACCTAAAGTTCCTTGTGAGGGATATTATTGTGCTCGCCAAAGGAGATGGTGTTGCATTTGCATCCGTTTGTCTTTGTCTGTTCTGTCTGTTTGTTACTTGCAAAATCGAAGATTTTTCAAGTATATTGGTCGGTTGCGTTTGTGGTTCTGTGTGTTTGTTTGTTTGTCTGTCTGTCTGTTTGTCACCGGCCTGCAGGTTACAATTCTAAACCGATCGTCAGGAAACTTCACCACGTTGTATAAGTCGTCCCAATTGAGAAGCCTATTGATTTTGAGTTCAAAGGTCAAAGGTCATCTGGAGGTTAAATTTCTAAAATCGCCATTTTAAATACGATTGACTTGAAAATTGAATAGCATTTGTATATTGTCACTCAATTGGGAAACATACTATTTTTGAGGTCAAAGGGTCAAAGGTCAACTCAAGGTCAAATTTTAAAAAATCATCAATTTTCATCTAAAAAGCCGTCAATTCTCAACCGATTGACTTGAAAATTAAACAGCATTTGCATATCGTCACTAAATTGGGAAAGATACTATTTTTTTGGTCAAAAGGTCAAAGGTCAACTACAGTTCAAACTTCCAAAATCATCACCTTTTATCTGAAAAACCGTCAATTTTCATCCGATTGACTTGAAAATTGAACATCATTTGCACATTGAGTCACTAAATAGGGAAACCGACTATTTCTGAGGTCAAAATGTCAAAGGTCAACTCAAGGTCAACCTTCCAAAATCATCATTTTTCATCTGAAAAATCGTCACTTTTCTTCCTATTGACCCGAGCTTTGATCAAGATTGTCAATTTTAATCTTGATGAAATGGACAATTTGCTGTATCAATGGAATTTTTTTTCTTGGGGAGGGGGGGGGGGCCTATTTTGCAAGTATCGTGCTCTGCATGATGTCTTCTTGTTTGTAAGTTTGTCTGCACAGAGTGTATGTATGATTAATAATTACATGCTATTGAAATTATAATGGTAAATATAATGGCAATGGATCATAATGATAATGACAATGATAATTCAAATTATAATGCCACAATAATAATAATTATAATGGTACATAATGATAATGAATCATAATAACCGATAATCATAACCGCCTGATGAAAACTCGTGCTCACCAACTTGAAAGACTCCGCAATAAAACACGTCTCACAGTTCACTCCCAAGCCTACAAGGACCACCTACAACACTACAAAGATGCCCTCTCCCGCGCCCGCTCCGCCTACTACTCTCAAATTATCCACTCTGGCTCCGGAAACCCAAAAGCACTCTTCTCTACAATAAACAAACTCCTCAGCCCCCTGAACACCACCACCCAGTCATTCACAGTAGACAACTGCATCTCCTTCCTTTCATTCTTCCAACGCAAAATTGAAAACATCGACAACAGCTTGACCACCGCCGCACCCGCTCCCCCTCAAACCACCTGCCCCTCCTTATCCTGCCATCCCCTGTCTCAATTCTCCTCAGTCTCCCCTACTGACCTCTCTGAACTCCTCATAGGAATGAAAACTGCCACCTGCACTCTTGACCCCATCCCCTCCAGCTTTGTCAAGGCCTCCCTTCCTGCTCTCTCTCCACTTATCATTGCAACAATAAACTCCTCCCCGTCTACAGGCATCGTCCCACCATCCCTCAAAATTGCTGCTGTTACCCCCATTCTGAAAAAACCTGGACTAAACCCTGACACCCTAAATAACTTCAGACCCATCTCCAACCTACCCTTTCTGTCAAAAGTTTTGGAACGTGCTGTAGCCACTCAACTCAAACATCACCTCTCTGCCAATAACCTGTATGAAACATTCCAATCCGGATTCCGCTCCAACCACAGTACTGAAACTGCTCTCCTCAAAATCACCAACGACCTTCTCCTCTCCTCTGACGCTGGCAACCTCAACATTCTCATCCTCCTCGACCTCAGCGCCGCCTTTGACACCATCGATCACACCATCCTCCTCACCCGACTTGAAACCACCTTTAACATTACCGGCACTGCCCTCTCTTGGATTAAATCATACCTCTCTGACAGACGCCAGTTCATCTCCATCAATAACTGCAAATCCCCCACTGCTCCCCTCCCCCAAGGTGTCCCCCAAGGTTCAGTTCTTGGCCCCCTCCTCCATCCTTTACCTGTCCCCCTTCGGTCACTTAATCCGCCGTCATGGTCTCCAATTCCACTGCTTCGCCGATGACATCCAGCTTTTCATCTCCACCAAGTCCATCTCCACCGCCACCCACTCTATCCTGACAAACTGCATCACTGAAATAAAATCCTGGCTTCAAATCAACTTCCTCAAACTTAACTATGATAAATCTGAAATAATCATCATTGGCCCAAAAACGCTCATAAAATCCACCCATAACTTTGCCTTCAACATCGACGGTATCCCAGTATCCACCTCCCTTCACATCCGGAATCTTGGCATCATCTTTGATGAAACCCTCTCCTTCGACAAATATACTAAACAGATCACAAAGACAGCCTTCTTTCACCTGAAAAACATCGCCCGTCTCAGTCCATCCCTCTCCTCCGTGGCTGCAGAAACCCTCATCCACGACTTCATCACTTCCCATCTGGACTACTGCAATAGCCTCCTTTATGGTTCACCCTCAACAATCACCAATAAACTCCAATACATTCAGAACTCCGCTGCCCGTCTACTCACCCATTCCCGGACCCGTGACCACATCACCCCCGTCCTTTACAAGCTTCACTGGCTCCCCATCTCCCAGAGAATCCAGCACAAAATCCTCCTCTTGACCTACAAAGCCCTCCATAACCTGGCCCCATCCTACCTGGCTGACCTCCTCTTCAGACACACTCCCACCCGCAACCTCCGCTCTGCTGGTACCAACCTCCTGACCCCCCCCCCCCCCATCCGGACCAAATTCAGATCCTGGGGGGACAGGGCCTTCTCCATCGCTGCTCCCACCCTCTGGAACTCACTACCTCACACCATCAGAGACTCCTCCTCACTCACCACATTCAAAACATCACTCAAGACCCACCTGTTCAACACTGCATTCAACATTTAACCCGCAGCATCTAACCCCTGACTATCTGCTCTCCTTCTCCCTCCTTTGTGCTTTTTTTTTTTTTTTTTTTTTTTTGTATACTGAATCGAGGCTCGTGAACGAGCTAACATTTATTTCACAAACAAATCAACCAGACGAACAAAATATACAAAAAGAGGGAGCGGAAGACAAGATGGGGAGAGCAGGGGAAGCACACAACCACAACATTTGAGAGCAGGGAGAAGTGTGGGAGGGAGAGGGCTTGGGGGCAGGAGGCGTGGGAAGGGGAGGCGGGGGGGGGGGGGGGGAGAGGTATAAAACACAAGGGGACCGAAATTAGCGGGGGTAGAAAGCACCCCCGAAATTAGCGGGGGTGCTTTGAATATTTCCCTATTGATTCTTCTTTTTTGCAATTGTTTTTATGTTTTGCTATGCATTATGTTTTGCACTCTGTCAAAGCGTCTTTGGGCTTCCTGAAAAGCGCTATATAAAATAAATGCATTATTATTATTATTATTATTATCCTGCTAACCAAACTCTCCTCTTATGGTATCCATGGCAACCTCCACGCATTGCTCGCGGACTCCCTCTTCCGTCGCAGTCAACTTGTGGCTCCAAATGGAATTCTTTCATCTCACCTTCCTGTTCAGGCTGGAGTTCACCAAGGCAGTGTTCTGGGCCCTGTGCTTTTTCTGGTCTTCATCAATGATCTCTCTGACTCTCTGGAAAATCCTCTCTATCTCTTTGCTGATGACTCCACTCTCTGCCACTCCATACCTCATCCCTCAGATCGGCAATATGCAGCCTCCTCACTCTCTGCAGACCTGGACAAAATCACAGACTGGTCAAGCAAGTGGAACATGTCTTTCTATCCTGACAAATCTCAAACTCTCACTTTAGCCTCTCCGAAATGACCGCCTGGAAAACCTTCCCATCTACTTTCTCAACAATCCTCTCGAAGAAGTTGTGTAACTCAAACTTTTGGGTCTCACTATCTGCCATGATCTTTCCTGGGAAAACCACATTTCAAATCTGGCCTCCAAAACCAGTCCTCCGTCGTGTGAAGTAATTATTTGGCACTACGGAGCTTCTCATGACATACAAGGCTTTCATCTGCAGCTTAATGGAATACTGCTCTCCCCTCTGGGCTGGTGCACCTGTCTCACACCTAGCTCGGCTTCACGTTGTTGAAACCAAAGCATTCAGAATTATTGATATCTCCAGTGATGAAGGTGAGTCTGAGGGCCTTTCACTTGCTTGTTGCAGGTAGGTTGGTGGTCATTCCTGCTTCTTTATGTCAGCACTGTCTCAGTGTGTTGCATGAGGGTCATTTGTAACTGCCATTTCCAAAATGAAAAAAAAATGAGGGAACAGAACGAGACAACCAATGAATGTCATGATCCTCTCCCCCTCCCCTGCGAGTGATCCACTCCCCTGTGTGTGACCCACTCCCCTGTGTGTGACCCACTCCCCTGTGTGTGACCCACTCCCCGTTGTGTGATTCTCTCCCCGGTGCAGTGTGCATGATGTGGGAGGGATGGGGGCGGGGATGGAGAGGATTTGAGCTCTTGAAGTCATTGGGTGTAATGACACATTTCAAACTGTATTTCCCATTTGCACGCACATGCATTCACATGTTATCAGAAGTAAATATTGTTGCAGTTTTTCGAAGCCCATTCCCATTACAAAGGGGGAGATTAAGCCCCTTTTTCTCTCTGGGTCTTCGAACCCGCGAGACCGAGTCGCCACTTCCGGGCAAATGTGGAAAAGGGTTTCGGGACAATTTCACACATACCTTGAGTACCCACACTGCAGCGGAAGCGGGGATCGGGTCTCGCACGAACCACGCATAATTGCGTACGCCCGTGCGGATGGCGTACCATGTGACTCGTGCTGTTACTTTTCTATAGAACCCGATTAGAGCGATCTAATTCATACCATGCGAGACCAATGATGGAAGAGACAAAAACAGTTGAATCAGAAGGAATAACAGGATTTATTTACACTAGTTACAATGATTTGTAGAAGGACAGGGACACAGGGCAGAACTTAAGCAGTCTTATCCTTATCACCAGACAATGGGCCCACTTACACACACGGGGAGCTGGAAGAAGGATGTTCACTCCCAAACGCGCCTGCTTCGGTCGCTCCAAGAACAGCTCACCCTGCGTGGCCCTCTGGCAGTCACAGCACGTATCCCGGCGAAGGCAGGCAGGAGGGAAAATCCTCACGGCGCGTATCGGGTAAAGGCAGGCAGGAGGGAAAATCCTCACGGCGCGTATCAGGCAAAGGCAGGCAGGAGGAAAATCGCGCGTCTGTGGCCCGGCGCGGTCGTCTTTTACAGCGCGATTAATACTGCGCAGAGCGCGGGGAGCAGGGCAAGTTCATGTACAACGGGGTTATTCAGTCCCTACGATATGACTCGACACAATGCAATCTCACGCGCGTTCTCAACTCCGAACTCCATCTGCACTCCAACTGAGCTCCTCTCCAACTGAACTCAAAAATCCCGAACTGAGCGCATCTCCTTCTGAACTCAAAAACCCCGAACTGAGCGCATCTCCTTCTGAACTGAGGTGGGGGGCTCTGAGCAAAGGGTTATATGGCCCCGCCCTAGCCCGACTCGAATGTTCCAAACCCCGCCTTTTGCCGCAGTGGTAAGTCACTCCCCTCGAGCCCTGATTGGTGGCTCGCGCTTACTGATGGCTCCTCCTCTGCTTTCCTTCGGCCTCCGTCGTCATGTTCAGGCCTGCCGCGTGGTATTTCAGCGCCAATACCAACCCAAAGCGCCATAAGGACACCTAATTTTCATTATCCTACTCAAAGCAAAACTAACACAGGAAAGGACTACGCTTACATTTACTAAGAAATAACTGAACTTAAGTGAGGCTACATGTTGTAGTGTAACTAACTAGGAGGGGAAATTAACCTTTATTACAAAACCGCAAAACTGCACCAATATATTGTGTAGATTACATCATTTGTGGATCTAATGAATTGCCAGTAAACATTTTGTAAAACTGAATGTGCAGCATCTAAATGAAGATGTCCAAATGTCACACATGTCCATGCCCGTGGGATTCCCATGTGTGCCGCCACTAGTCTTATTATAATAGAGCAAACGTATATGGTTATGTTTGTTTGTATGTGGCCAAAACGTCTTCTTCAAATGAAATTAACACCCAAAACACAGTCCGTGAACTCTTAGTTATGTTTAGACTGCTGAGACCCCTCAGACCTTTGACAAACCTTTAAGTCCCCCAAGACTCTTAAGACCACCAAGACCCAAAACACCCAAAATACCCCAAAAGCCCATAAAGACCCCAAAGACCCTGAAAGCCCAAAACACCCCAAAGACACAAAATACCTTTAAAGGCCCTGAATACCCAAAATACACTGAAGACCCCAAAGGCTCCAAAGACCCCGAAGACCCAAAACACCCCAAAGACCCCAAAGACACTTAAATATCCCAAAGAACCAAAAGACTCCAAAGACCCTTAAAGACCAAGAGGAACAAAAACACCCAAAAGCCCCTGAAGACACTGAAGACCCAAAAGCCCCTGGCAATATACATTTTGAAGATTATATTGATTGGTGTGTCATGAGATGTGTGGAATTTCAATAACTAATGGAAGATACCATCATTAAAAAATTGCCATTGTCTTTATACAGCAACGACAAATAACATTTATTGGTTCTGAGAATTAAAACATACGACAAAACAAATTTGAAACTGGATGCCAGTGATAACTCACCTTCTATTAACAAGAGAAACATTTCACTACAGGTGGGAGTCGAATTGGCTCCCACATATCTCAATCATCAATGCTGTCTTTTCCTTTTTGTTCCCGAGTACAATGTCCGGACGCAATGCTTTGTTTTCTATGTTCACACTCTATGGAATCATCAGGTTGTACATTCTCATTTTCAATGATTGCCCTTGGTTCGTGTTTCCATGAGTTTTCTGGAACTGGGATGTTAGATTTTTTGCAGATAGGCCAATGAATCACTTTTAATACTTTGTTGTGCCATTGTGTGTTAAGTTGTTCTGATAATAGTTTTTTTTTGCCTCCTGAGACCAGGTGACTAGTACTTTCTGTATTTGTCTTGCAGAATCTACACTTGTCAAACTGGCTGAGTCCCGCAATCTTTTAAAATCCATTGGTGTCGTGTCCTTGATCTTGGGCATTTATATGATTCGTTCTACGTCCCAGTTGACCTGACCTCTTCTTAGCCATTCCAATGAGCCTTCTTTGTCGATCCATACTCTGCCCAATTTTTTTTTGTATTTTCCAGCTCTTTTCTCATTCTCCCAGTTGTTGGTGTATATTTCTTGATATTTCTTTTTATACATTTCTTTTGTCTTTTTTTTTGCAATTGTTGAGGCTGTATTTAATACCAACCGAGAATGAAGGTGTGGAGGTTGAAAGAGGTGACAGTGTGGGAGGCATTAAAAGAGCGACTGAGTATGGTAGAGGATGATGTGGTTGAGCTTGAAAGTGTATGGACGTCAATGTAAAATAGTCTGTTGGGAGTCGTTGTTGAGGTATGTGGATGGACAAAAGGACGACCAAGACATTCGGAAACATGGTGGTGGGATGATGAAGTGGAAAAGAGGATTGACAAGAAGAGGAAGAAGTTCAAGGAGTGGCAGAAGGTGAAGGGTGTGGGGGCAGAAGAGGAAGAGCATGAAAGTTATAAGGCCGCCAAGAAGGCTGCAAAGAAAGAGGTAGCAAAGGCGCAGGAGGCATGTAGGAAAAATGTTTGGATGGCGCTTGGATTCAGAAGAGGGTCAGAGAGCGGTATTCAGGATTGCAAAGCAGATGGCAAAAGAGAGGTGTGATGTGATGGGGCTGAGTTGCTTGAAGGATGAAGTGGGACAAATCGTGGTGGACTCAGATGGAATTAAAGGAAGAGGGAAGAGATATATGGAAAAGCAGTTTAAATGCAGAGAATGAATGGGACGGCAACATAGAGAGTAACCCAGTTTTAGGACTGGCAGAGAAGATAATGGAGAAAGAAGTTGAGGAAGTGATAAAAGCAATGAAGAGTAGAAAAGCTGGGAGGGCCGATGGGACTTGTGGGAGATATGTTGAAGGCAGTGGGAAGTTGGGGAGTGAAGAGAATGACAGAGATCTGTAATCTGGTGGTGAAAGAAGTCCGCATTCCAGTGGATTGGGAACTGAGTATCACCGTCCCTCTATACAAGGGGAACGGTGACCCTCTGGACTGTGGCTCGTACAGAGCGATAAAGTTATTGGAGCATGGAATGAAGGTATTGGAAAGGATGTTGGAGAAGAGGATAAGGAAGAAAGGGCTGATCAACGAAATGTAGTTTGGATTTATGTCAGGATGAGGAATGACAGACGCGATTTATATATTAGGCTGTTGCAGGAGAAGTACATGGAGAAGAGGAAGAAGTTGTTTCTTGGGTTTGTTGATCTGGAGAAAGCATTCGATATGGTTCCACGTGAAGTAGTGACATGGGTATTGAGGAAGTTAGGAGTGGAGGAATGGTTGATCAGAGTAGTGATGGCAATGCACTCGAGAGCGCGCACAGCTGTCGGGGTCGGTACCAAGTCCACTACTCTTTGTAGCTGTGATGGAGGTGCTGGCTCGGAACATAAAGGACAGTTTATCGTGGGAGTTGTTGTATGCAGATGATCTGGTGTTGATTGGGGAGAGTATGGATGAACTGAAGGAGAAGATGAACAACTGGAAGGAATGTTTGGAGACAAAAGGTCTGAAGGTGAATATCGGAAAAACGTAGGTGATGGCAAGTGGTAAAGCATGTGGTGAGGTGGAAAGAGCTGGGAAGTGGCCATGTGCTGTGTGCAGGAAGGGTGTCGGAGTGAACTCCATTCAATATACAATGTGCGCAGAGTGGGTTCATAAAAAATGTAGTGGTTTGAGAGGGTCATTAACCAGTGTGGCAGCTACATTCAAGTGTAAGGTGTGCACAGAGGGAGCTGCAGATGGAGGACATGTTGAGTTGGATCTTGGAGATGGCGTGAAGCTGGAAGGTGTGAAAACATTTTGCTACCTAGGAGACGTGCTGAATGGAGAAGGTGTGAAAACATTTTGCTACCTAGGAGACGTGCTGAATGGAGAAGGTGGATCAGACTCGGCAACGGTTGCTCGAGTGAGATGTGCATGGAAGAAGTTTCGGGAACTGAGTGGCATGCTGACGAGGAGGGGAGTGTCGTTGAAGCTGAAGGGAAAGGTGTATGCTGCATGTGTGAGAAGTGTTATGACTTATGGGAGCGAGACATGGGTAATGAACGTAGAGCAGCAACGAAGGGTGGAAATGGTGGAAATGCGAATGGTTCGGTGGATGTGTGGAGTATCGTTGAGAGAGAGGAAGACAAATGATGAATTGTGAAAGATGATGGGAATAGAGCCTGTGATGGATGCTGTGAAGAGAAACAGGTTGAGATGGTTTGGTCATGTGTTGAGGAAGGATGAAACTGACTGGTTGAGAAGAGTGATGGAAATGAATGTAGAAGGGGGTAAAGGACGGGGAAGACCGAGAAAGACTTGGCTAAAGATGGTGGAAGAAGAAATGCGAGCAAGGGGTTTAACAAGGAGAGATGCAGAAAATAGGGCAAAATGGAGAAGATTGTCATGGGGACCGCAAGACTAACCCCCGCTCTAGCAGGGAAAATGGACTTTAAATGTTTTTTGTTTGTTTTTGTTGTTGTTGTTGTTGTTGTTGTTGTTGTTGTTGGGGCTGTATTTGTTGTGTTTAATTTTGTTTGTGTGTTGTGTTGATAATATATACTGTACATCTTCAGTTGTTTTGTGGATTTGATTATTCTATTTAAAAAGTTTAAACAATGCATAAATACAAAAAAAACGTTCGTTTCAGTAAAATGTTTCTCGTTTATTTCTTTCATTTAATGATATTTCCCTGTTGCTTTACTTTGCTGTTGTCTGTTTCCCCTTTTGAATGCAAAAAGCAAACATTTACGAATGTCGACATTATTATTTTTACTCCTGTTCAATACCATAATTTTCCCTTGGAATATCCATGTTCTAGATATAGCTCCATTGGCAATTCCTTCATCCAATTTAGCAAAGAAAAACCTCTGAGATTGATTTGAATCAATTCCAACAGATAATTAATTTTTAATTCATTAAAAAGCATAATTACCACCTGCCCCCTATACAGACCACCTTCAGAAGCCGGCCTCTTCGACGTAGGACCAGAGACGAGGGCGTGGCTGCACGACACTGAGCTGGCCATCTGATGATACACGAAAGAAGAAGAAGATAATGAATGATATGTGCCATAACAATTTATTGGCTGGTAAAACAATTTATTGGCAACGGTTTCATCGAGTGGTTTGTCATTGCTTGTCCCTCAGTCAGTAATGGCAGGAATTTGTAATTTGTTCATGGTGCCAGCGATAGCTCTCCTACTCTTCGCGAAGGACACCGTGGGTGGATCTTTAATGTCCACCAACTAATGCGAGCAGACGAGGCTCTGTTTAATGTCCATCTGAGGACGGACACATCCACATTGATGAATTCCCCTATGTGTGAAACATCAGGATGACAGTTTATAGCTGGGTCGGGATTCAAACCCAGGCTGGGGTTGGAGGGAAGTGTGCCTACGTGTAGGTTATCCTGCCAGCCGTATTGAAACTAAAATATGTTTTTAGTTAGTTTAGTTCACCTAAAATATGTTCACCTCTATGATCTTTGTTCAAGTGTTTTTCTCGGTTACTGTCCCTTTTTCTTGACCACTTACCTTTCCCTTCATTCCGACGTACCTTCCATGTAACCATTAACATCCATCTGCCACTATTGGAGTGTGGTATCAAGTTAAAGTCATTATGTTTTACCATTTCATTTTCTCTTTCTTTTCCCCCTTTTCTGGTGCCATTTTCTTCCACCATGTGATCAGGAAAGTTTTAATGAAAGTGCTGCTATGCTGGCTTTCTGAGCAGCCGTCTTCCACACTTATCTTGAAAAGAATTGTCATTTCCAGCTGAGCAGCAGGTCTTGTGGTTGTCTCGTTACGTTCCGAGTGACTATTGATCGAATGGTATAATTCCACTGGTAGATTTTGCTGCCTTTTTTTTTTTTTTGTGAATTCAACTTGAAGTGTACTTTATATGCAGGAAAATATCTGAAAGAGCTGTACAGAGGGAGCTCACTTGCCTTTTAGCTGTCGAGTTTGGGTTTGATTCCTGACCAACTGTAAACTGCTGGACTGGTGATCCTCTGAACAAATTGCATATTCCTGCGACTTTCGGTCTAATGTCAGGCTTGGCTTTGGTTGGCCTCAAGTATCGATTGGAATACAGTAATTTGGTCTGTTAAAGTAAAATGATGGTGGTTTTCTTGGACCTACCTGCTCCATGCTGTATGGCCACCTTTATGACCTGTGTCACTTTACTCCTGCACTGATTGGGCCTTCATTTCACTTCTAGATGCTCCAAATGCCCACTCTCCTAAATATATGTTAAGTCCTATAAGGCACTTTCCATTCCTCATGGTTTCTATTGAAATTTAAGTTTCAAAGGTATGGTTGCCCCCACCTCGAGTGGCCTTGTGGGCTTTGTGGCGTACAAAATCCCATTTAAAAAAAATGGATTCAATCTATGCAGGACCACGGTCACAATAATGTGACGAATTTTAACAACTAGTAATGGTACCCGCCATATCGGCGGAGCTTCAATTGGGAGGCCCAAATGAAAAGGTAAAATATCAGAAATTGAAGTTTTTTTTAATTTTAAACGATTTATATAAACATCCGTTAAATTATATCACATGCAAATCATCAAAATCTAAACAGTATTTGAAGAATTTCAATAAAGCCACATCACTGTTCATATCGGTAAATATTATTCCATCGTGTTTGGAAAAACTGGAAATTGGAAAAATTGGAAAACTGGGAAAACAATAAAGCCTATTTTACTCCATGCGGTCCCAGGATTACCCACCCAAAATATCGTTGCGATCGGTTCAGCCGTTTTTGCGGTACCTGGGAACAGACAGACAGACGGACAGACATTTGGTGAATTAAAGTAAGATGGCATGGAGTACATATGAGGCAATAACTACCATGTTGCCTGTTCATATGAGGCAACATGGTAGTTATTTCTCATGTGCAGTAGTAACCCAATTTCCCATGCTGCAGTAGTGCACACGTGGCGTCATATACAAGGCTATCATTGGACGTGCTTTGAAAGTATACTTCATATCGTCCTTCCATCACCTATTCTGCTCTCCTCAATTGATTTCATAGAGTGTGGTTTGCAAGTGCCATTGTTGGAGTTTCTCTCATTGTCATTGATAGCTCTAATAGGTGAATCAATCCAGGCCCTGGCAGCATGGATGTGTCACAGTGGCATTGTCGATTTTTATCTTGATTTTCAATTTGATATTGTTGTGTTTCTATACTCTGCATTGAAGCTTGCCAAAGGAAGTGCTTTCATTTTCATTGTGTTGGTGATTTATTTGTCCAGCAAGTCATTTTGTAAGTCACAATGCAGTATTATCCAAGTAAATGGCAATCTCATTCACATTGTGGAGGATGATGTTGTTCATGAACATATTGTTGCTGATCGCGGTTTAGATGTTACTTTGCCGAGCGAAGGCTCCGCGACCGAACAGTTATTCCCCGATTAGAACCCGATTCCACCCAAACGTTGGCCGGATCGCACCGCGGCTGCTCAATGAGGGAAAAGACTAAAACGACGAATGCAAAGAGGAAGACGAAGGCAAAGAAAGGTTTGGAAATACTACTAAATTTATTTACTATTTACACACATAAGCAAAAAGAAAGCAGTCACGTTTATTTACAAGCACATAAGACGCAGGTGACACAGTGAAAATACTAGCTTATACAGACTTAATTAACCCAGGACAGAACAAACAGAACAAACTCACGTACACAAGAAGGATGGAATGGCAGGAATGAATGCTGGAAGGAGGAATGGGAAGGTTCAGCTGGGGCAGATGGTTCGGGCTTGATCCCGCATGGGACGTCGGCTGGACCTCGACGGCCACCGATGCCACCGCTATCTGGTCCCCGCGGGGTAACGGGTTGAAGCTGCCTGGTGGAGTCAACGCTGCTTGTGGAGCCAAAGCTGCTTCTCTGGCTCACCTCAGGGCGCGTCTGCCGTCTCTGGCGCAACTGCTGGTAATTGACCTTGAACCTTCTCTCTCTTGGCCCTGGTGTCTCCTCACCACCAACAACTCAACGCAACCAACGTAACCACTGACCACTCAACGCCAACACTTCTCACCACCGACTTCTTACCGCAACCAACGCAACCACTGACTGACCCTCCACTCACGACCAACTCACTTGCTTCTTGCGTGCGCGCCTTTTATAGCGCCTCCAGCGATCAAGCCGCCGGCCTTCAGGACACGCCCATCAGTGTGCTCACCTCGGCCCTGGTTGGTCACGCGACCCTCTCGCTCCGCCCTTGATGACGACGGGCGGGCACGCCCCTCTTCCCCGATTCGAGCACATGTTCAATGGTGGTTTTGGAGGGGAGGTAATATTGGCAATCGAGGCTTGGCAATGACGAAAAGGGATGTGAAAGGAAATGGAGATTTTGGGGATGGGAATGAAAGGGGATCTATTCTCTTTCACTGGTGCAATGGAGTACTTCAATTAATGGGAGACACAGCCTTACCCTAAAACACAGAATAAGAGATAACTATCAAACAGGGGTATTCTATTATTTGGCTGACGTGTATGCTTGTGGACTAATTATGGGATGCCCTTTCACCTTTACACAGCTCCGGAGGCAGGGGGGTGCAGAATAAACAATAATAACAATTCACACAATCAAAAAAATATACAGTTCTCATATCCGCAACACTGCACCCTCCTCCTCTTAGGCACGGCCCGGGCCTACAACTTTTATTTAGTGTGACACGTAGGTGTAGTTCCCTCTACTTTTAACCTGACCCTGAGTGCGACAGTTTTAAAACATAAATAAATGTGTCCCGCTGCTCCATTGCACCCTGCCTAACAGACTTACGCCCACAGTTAACCGAATTGCGGAATGGTCTTCAAACTACACACTGACGGCGGGAAGCATTATTTACAATGACGCTATTTTTATTTACAAAACTAACCCAGGACCTGTGATTGTTCTTTCTGGGGGGGAGACAGTCTGCTCTGCATCGACGCACCATTAAAGCACCCAAAAACACACCAATACAAGCACCCTCAAGCACCAATCGGTGCAGTCACCATAGTTCAAGAATATTCAATGCATGTTAAATAAAATCAACAACCCCTAACCATGCAGGTGATCTCTTGCTCTTCGGCTCCCTCTGCTGGTTTTTATTATTTGGTCTTCCAGATGTTGTCATTCTTTCATTTTCTTACTGGCGGCCTATTTGCAATCAAGTGTGCCCAAGGTGTCCTTTTTATTTTCTTTATTTATGGCCCACAGGGCCGACTACGTGTGGTTCACCTGTGGGGCATCGGTGCCCTGTGGCCAAGGTCCGCCAGCAAGATTTCGGGCCCTCATGGCCGGTTCCAGCAGAGGGGCCATGCCCCAACCCATGGGGTCCATAAGTGGTGCTCGGCCACAGGCATGTGGTCCATAATGTGGTGCATCGATGCAGACAGCTGGTTCTGGGAATTTCGGGCGCACAATGGCCGACCCACGCACGCTCCCCTCGGCGCCCAATGGCGCACAGGTCATGTGGGAGACAAAAGAAACAATTGAGCGAGGGGTAAGGTCACAAGGGGACACATCAATAAGGCAATGCAAGGTGAAATGCGTACGGAGGGCGAAGTGAGAAAGCTCGTCCCTACCGTACGTCACCCCCCTGTCACCTACACTACCCTTGCCCTTACCCCATATGTACAAAAATCTACACATTACCAATCCGTCGCTACTGTCACGTCTCCCCATATTTCCTCTATACCAAATTCGTCACCACAATCCCTCTAACCAAAATTTGCCATCACCCAATTCGTCATCAATCCTCATAAAGAGGAAGAGATGGAACATCAAAGCACAATGTCACACCCACGTCATGATGCGTCTCACAATCCAAACATTTGCATCATAAAAAATAATCAAAACATGGCATGGTGTGGAGTACCTGTCACCTCAGGTGAGTGGATGCAGATGGTGCGAGGAGATCCTTCTTCCTAACTATCCTCTAAATGACCTTAACACACTTTACACTACCCGGGGTCTTTCCCTGCCAATCCATTGGCCAACTTACACTATGGGTTCTAAAAACCAATTCCCATTGACCAAACTGTGGTGCTTCTCAATTTGGGGTCTCACTCCCCCGATTCATCTCCCGGTGCCCTCGCACAATTTCTGGGCTGCGACGTGTAGCTCTCCCAGCAGGTCTACCCACCTGCACACCTCCACCACTGTAGTTGCCACCCGAGCTTACCTGCTCCTTACCTAACCTATCTAATTTGGGAAGGCCCCTCCTGGCTCTGTCACCCCTTGGTGCCCTCTGGCACTGGGCTACCCGGGTCCGTCCTCTGGATCCTCGGGCCCCATCCACAACTACCGGCTCCCAGAGCCCACCTGCGGCCTCACCTGGCCGACATCCTCACAGTGGTGGAGTGCCCAAACCAACTACACACACTAACAGGCTACACGCCCAGCCATTTCCACAACACTAATGCACCCATCCAAACATCATTCTTCCACTCGCACCACAGATGCCAATATCCAACCACAATTTACCTGTACCCTCTACCTAACACTTACACTACCCGCCCCGGGTATCCATGATGGGGGTCCACTCTTCCCCCATTCACACCTTCGCACCATCCACTCCACTCCACAATTTCCACCATACTCACTCCACGACCATCCAATTCCAATACCCCATATATTCCACACTCCATGTATTCCACACACCTGTTGGTGCACACCTGTGCACTCACACCTGGTGCCACCTGCACCCTCCTCCTCTTCCTGGACCATTTGGTCAACACAACACGCAATCACCACTACTCCCTCATACACTGCTCCACACACCTGTTCAGTTGCACACCTGTGCAATCACACCTGTTCAATCACACCTGTTCAATCCTCACACACACGGCATCATCTCTTCTAACTACTCCCCTCTGAAACTTGCGCTTCCCAGTCGTCCCTTTAAACTATTGCGCTCCCTCGTCATTATCATCCACTCTAATCTACCTGCGTCCCCACTACAGGTGTCATTGTCACTAACTAACCTTAACGTTACCTAATGTCATCTTCGCTAGATCCCTACACACAATATCCTAACCCACCCGGGCTAGTTTTCACTGCCAACCCCATAAATCTAGTGCTCCTTTGCCCCCCCTTCTGTGGGGGGATGGTGGACTGCCCATCCCACCACATCGGGGAGGTCCCACTATCAATTTGGCACACCAAATTTCAGCCAATCAAAAATTTTACATTTACTGCCAATTCTACCCACTATTATAAATTTCGTATCAAGACACTATCCTCATCACTCGTCTACTTATTACATCCTCTCGGTGCGCCAATTCCCTTCCAAAGCTCGGCTTCGTACAGCCGAGCAATGAACGCGGGTTGTTTTGTGCCAGCGGCTGGATACTTCCCGCATCCGGGGCAGGGACGGGGGCTTACCCGGGCCGAGATCCCACGCACCACCTCGGCGTGGAGCCATCCAATGTCCCGATCTCGACCTGCCGGCACGTCTCAATAGAAAGTGGTCGCCATGACGACCCTTCCTATCGAGCTGCCCGCTCCGCCTAGTGGAGCACGGACGCGGCCGTTCCAAGCGAGGCCCAGCGTGGATCGCGTACGGCAGTCCTTTCGAACCCGCCGTGGCTCGGATCCCCGCTGGTTCTCGCGGCACGCGAAGCCCGGCACGCACCGAGGGCCCGATTCGGCTAAAAGTCGCTCTAACCGCTAACCCGGTTACCGTCGATGCCTCACCTGCATGCTTACATGCATACGCTACCCCTTTCTTGCTCATACCTCCAGGTGTTCCCATGCTCCTCGTACCTTTCCTTACACACCTCGGTACACTCATTCCGCTCACAGACTTGGTCACACACCTGACCACCGAACACCTTGGCACACATTCGTCGCTCGCACACCTCACCAACACACCTCTTTGCGCCCCCTCCTCGGTCACCTCCTCTGTGACAATCACAGGTGTGCTCTCACCCGCACACCCAACCACGTGCCTCACGACCAACTCAAGTGTGCATTCCCACACACGCTCTACCATTCCAGGTGTGCATCCTTCCATTCCAGGTGTACATCCTCGCTCACCTGTCACAACCAACTCACGCTCCGTGCCACTCCCACTACTCCCACCTCCATTCTTGACAGCGCACTCTTTCCTCATGCACCCGTCCGTTACACACCTTTCTCGCGCACACTCTTGCACCCACTCTCCCGTTACATCCTCTGTAACACTCACCACAGGCGTACACTTTCTCGTTACATCCTCTGTAACACTGACCACAGGTGTACACTCTCTCGTTACTTCCTCTGTAACACTCACCACAGGTGTACACTCTCTCGTTACTTCCTCCGTAACACTTACCACACCACGCTTCCATGTACCCCCTCGCACACGCGCTTCGACCAACTCACTCTTGACGGCACACTCACTCCTCGGCGTGCACTTTTTCCTCACACACCCCATGGTCGGACATTCTCGCACACCTCTTTTTTCGCACACCTGACCTGTCACACACTTCACCAACGGCCTCTCACGAACACCCGGATCCAAACCAATCCCCAAGCCGACTGAAGCTTTCCTCACATCATGTACATTTCCGATTATATCGCCACTCACCTTGGCACCTCGTCTCCGCACCTCTTTTGCCACCTGCAAACTTTTTATTTGGTTAGTGAGCAGCACATCACGATTCGAGCACAGACCTTGTACCAATTCCATTACTTCCTCCTTTATCTCCCTCTTAGTTTCTGTCCGTCCCTTCTTAATTTCACTCACCTCTTCTTCCACTTCCTCTAATTTTTGCTTCACCTCTTTTATTCCCCGGTGCGTCTCCTCAAGTTCGTCCTCTAAGGCTACCGTGACCGTCTCTATGTGCATCCTCACCTCTCGGTCCTTCGTCTCCATTATCTCTGTCACCTCGTCCACCCTCATTGTCAGTCCCTCACGTACCATCTGACATTGCTTCTGTGTCGCTATTAATTCGTTTTTAATTTCTTTTTGTGTCGCCTTTAACCCTCCGAGTACTGCAGTGTTCCTTTGAACCTGCTCCACTAACTCCGTTTGTCCCTCTGTCAGCTGTTCCACCTCCTCCGTCAGACCCTCTATTCCCCCCTGTAACCTAGCCGTATTATTTCTCACCTCTTTCTCCATACGCTTCTCACCTCGCTTTACCTCCTCGCGTAGCCCCGAGACCTCCTCACTCACACCTCGTCGTATCTCCTCCTTCATCTCCTCCATCTCCCTTGTAGATGCCACCCTCATCTGTCCCAATTCATCCCTCTGAACATCCAGTTTGGTTTCTACCCCGATTCTCACCTCCTCTATCTGGTTCCCCATCTGTTCGATTTCCCGGGCGGATTGCTCCCCTATTTCCCGCAATTTGTCTTCCATCCTATTTTCTAACCCCATTAACCCATTTTTCACCCCCTCTAACTGATTCTCCTGGGCAGCCATTCTATTTTCCACCCCCGTTAACCCATTCTTAACCTCTTTTATCCCATTGTCTAACCCCTCAAATTTAGCTTCTAGCCGTTCCCCCATTTCTCCCATTTTGCCCCCCATTTCGCCCCCCCAATCGCTCACTATCAGCCCTCGCTTCGTCCCTCATTGCCCCCATTTGCCCCATAAGGGCCCCCATCATTCTGCTTTCCATTTTCTCACTATCGTTTTTTTCTGCATTTCCACCATGAATTGGGTCATGAAGGCTTGCATTTGGGCCACGCTCATTGGTTCCGCGGCCGTGGTCCCCTCAACCACGTGCGCGAGAGCGCCATTTTGTGCGTCTGATACCCCCTCAACCTCATTGCCAATGTTCTCCTCCTCTCTTTCATCCACATACATTTCCCCTAGGTCCTGGGTCGATTCCACCCCGTCTATCTCTCCCACCGGCATCCGATCACCTTGACCAGCCATGGCGCGATTTCAAAATTCGGGTTTTTCTTTTAAAACACAATTTTTTAGCAGCTCGTAATTTTCAGCGCATTAAGCGCGCTTCGGGTCCAATCCCACTTCCCGACACCAATTGTTACTCTAATAGTACAATTGGTGTTCCAAAATTTGGGCTAAATGAATTTAGTCCCAGGTCCGAATCCCAACTCCTGACAACCAATTGTTGCTGATCGCGGTTTAGATGTTACTTTGCCGAGCGAAGGCTCCGCGACCGAAAAGTTATTCCCCGATTAGAACCCGATTCCACCCAAACGTTGGCCGGATCGCACCGCGGCTGCTCAATGACGGAAAAGACTAAAACGACGAATGCAAAGAGGAAGACGAAGGCAAAGAAAGGTTTGGAAATACTACTAAATTTATTTACTATTTACACACATAAGCAAAAAGAAAGCAGTCACGTTTATTTACAAGCACATAAGACGCAGGTGACACAGTGAAAATACTAGCTTATACAG
This sequence comes from Myxine glutinosa, assembly GCF_964187855.1. NCBI lineage: Eukaryota > Metazoa > Chordata > Myxini > Myxiniformes > Myxinidae > Myxine > Myxine glutinosa. Next base: position 8,491,481 of record NC_136263.1, on the reverse strand, counting down.
ACTTAATTAACCCAGGACAGAACAAACAGAACAAACTCATGTACACAAGAAGGATGGAATGGCAGGAATGAATGCTGGAAGGAGGAATGGGAAGGTTCAGCTGGGGCAGATGGTTCGGGCTTGATCCCGCACGGGACGTCGGCTGGACCTCGACGGCCACCGATGCCACCGCTATCTGGTCCCCGCGGGGTAACGGGTTGAAGCTGCCTGGTGGAGTCAACGCTGCTTGTGGAGCCAAAGCTGCTTCTCTGGCTCACCTCAGGGCGCGTCTGCCGTCTCTGGCGCAACTGCTGGTAATTGACCTTGAACCTTCTCTCTCTTGGCCCTGGTGTCTCCTCACCACCGACAACTCAACGCAACCAACGTAACCACTGACCACTCAACGCCAACACTTCTCACCACCGACTTCTTACCGCAACCAACGCAACCACTGACTGACCCTCCACTCACGACCAACTCACTTGCTTCTTGCGTGCGCGCCTTTTATAGCGCCTCCAGCGATCAAGCCGCCGGCCTTCAGGACACGCCCATCGGTGTGCTCACCTCGGCCCTGGTTGGTCACGCGACCCTCTCGCTCCGCCCTTGATGACGACGGGCGGGCACGCCCCTCTTCCCCGATTCGAGCACATGTTCAATGGTGGTTTTGGAGGGGAGGTAATATTGGCAATCGAGGCTTGGCAATGACGAAAAGGGATGTGACTGGAAATGGAGATTTTGGGGATGGGAATGAAAGGGGATCTATTCTCTTTCACTGGTGCAATGGAGTACTTCAATTAATGGGAGACACAGCCTTACCCTAAAACACAGAATAAGAGATAACTATCAAACAGGGGTATTCTATTATTTGGCTGACGTGTATGCTTGTGGACTAATTATGGGATGCCCTTTCACCTTTACACAGCTCCGGAGGCAGGGGGCGCAGAATAAACAATAATAACAATTCACACAATCAAAAAAATATACAGTTCTCATATCCGCAACAATATGTTGGTACTTATGAAGATGGTGCTGGTGTCGGCTGATTCGTCACTACAGTTGTCTTCAAGCTGATTATAACACCATAGATGTGAACACCTACAGCAAATTTGTTTGTTGTTTTACCCCCACCCTTTTGGAATACAAACGTAGGGGGGGGGCGGGAGGAAGTGGAGGGGGAGAGGGGGTGGCAAAACTTTTGGAATAAAAACCTGGGGAGGGAGGGCTATTGTAAACAGCTCCGTCTGTCTGTCCGTCACGCCATCTCCTCCTAATTGGTTCGGCAGAAATCCACCAAACCTAGTAGATGTGGTCACCACATGACACGAAGTTGAAAGGGCAGTGCCAGCTTTGGCTGCACCCCCTGGGGTGGGGTCAAAATGTAAAATAGCGAAAAATGCAATGACAGCACATTTTTTAAATTAAACTTTGTTTATGCAATCAACATTGTGAAACAAAAACAGGGCAGAGGGAGGCACATGGGATACGTAACGATGTTTTGGAATTCACCCCCGGTTAATTACCTAGGAAGTAGGCTCAGGGTCTCAGAGGTCAAAACCAGAATATATATATTTTTTTTTACTCAAAATTTGATATTGGGTCATTCCTGGTGGAAAGTTTTGCCATCTTTCAACTTTGTTTAAGTGGGAAGCGTGGGGTCTTACGGTGGCGACTTTGCTCTCGTTTTTATTTTGTTTTGGAAATCTGGGTGTGTTCAAGTGGAGCAGAATTGTGTGCAAATATCAGTTCTCATTATGTTTTTTCTATACCAAGTCGATGCTCATGTAAGAGCTAAAACTACCTTAGTAGCTACTTCATATAACTACTTTAGTCGTCTTTGGTGATGCTTTGAAAAGACTTAGGTTGAGAGTTTGCCAGATGTTCTGAATATAATCTTGACACCAATATTCAAATCAGCAGTAGCCAAACAGGAAAACCAGACATATTAGTCAAGGACACAGGTTTCAGGGGTTTGTCCATCTGATCCTACTTTGCATTCCATGCTTTAATGTAGTCATTTGTCTGACAACTGTGGTCAATTCCTCAGGATGGCTAAATTTTTACAATAGTTTCCACAGCCCTCAACTACTGACTGTATCATAGAAGCTTTGGACAAGTCAATACATTTATGAAAAATCACTCATTGGACGACACTTGGCAAAACAGAACAAAGTAGAATGGCACTCAATCGAGCATCATTTTGACCTCTAAAATAATGAGTGGTTGAATTCAGTTTCCTGATATGCAAATCGTCTTCAAAGTTTAAGTTAACCAGATGAAAATTGACAATTTCAGATATTTGCCATGTTTTGACCGTTTGTCTTATGTTGACCTCAAAAATAGTTGGTGGTTGAACTCAGTTAGCTGACATAAAAATCAAATTCAAATTTCAAGTCAATCGGATGAAAATTGAGGATTTTAGAAATTTGAAAAAAGTGGGTGACCTTTGGCCTATGTTGACCTTGTGACCTATGTTGGCCTCAAAATAGTTGTTGGTTGAATTCAGTTAGCTGATATGAAAATCCTATTTAAATTTCAAGTCAATCGGATGAAAATTGAGAATTTTAGCAATTTGAAAAAAGTGGTTGTCCTTTGGCCTATGTTGACCTTTTGACCTCAACATTAAATAAGACTGTCGGACCACCAACTCTACCATTTGGTGAAATTTCGTGAAGGTCAGTTTAAAATTGTGACCTGTAGGCAAGTATAAGTGAGCGGACAGACCCCACATACAAACATACAAGCACACAAACACAACATACAAACAAACACACAAACTGGAGTGATCAACATACGTGGCCAAAAAAATTTTTTTTGGCAAGTAATGAAATGATTCTTGATATTTGTTCTACACATTTCTCTGGGACTCCTCTTCAATGCGAATCTACCTCCAAATGGTCAGTTAATCCGAATGGTCAATTAAAATCACCACTTATATCAAAAATTTATTTATTTATATAATATTTCACCAATAGTTTCTTTCTATAAAATAAAAATAAAAATTATAATAAAATAGTCATGTCATTGTTTGATTTTAGCTTTTAGACATTCTTCTAATAATCTTTCCTTTGAAGGATCCTTCACCATTAACTGCTTTAAGTTGTGGCCCCATCAAAGTCAGCTTTAGTTCCCGAAAGAAAATTAGTCGCTCTTGTGCAGATATTACCAATTGGATTAAACTCTGTCGACGACATGTCGTGATTTCATGAGAAGGTTGAAGCAAGTTTGTCACACTTTGCAAGGGTCATTCTTCAAATTATAAGAGGGTGGAGGGTTGAAGATTTCTGCTTAAAATGTTGGCATTGCCTATTACTCTTACTTTGTGATGTGATGTGCTGAATATAATAGAGATTTTCTTGAAATTTTCAACTTTTACATTGCAGATTGGGAAAAGGGAAAAGCTGAAGGAGGGGCAGATAAGGATGGTTGCATGACGTATCAAATAATTCCATTTGATCCCACCCCCAAGCAATAAGAGGGAATTCAAATAATCCAATGTAAATGACGTCAAAGGTTGGTCACTTCATCCCTCGAGAGTGTAGCTTGCCTTTCATGATTCCCGGAAATGCCACCAGCTCATTTGACTCGAAACATCTCATGCAAACATGCCAGGCTGCGCATTAGGAATATTAACATTCCCTGCACTCCGCAGTGTGTGAGATTTTGGAAGTTATATTTTCTGCTCGAAGAATTTGGTTTCAATGTCATTATTGAGGTATCTGGAGTTTGATTGAAGCTGAAATGCAAGACCGGAAAGGTAAAGAGAGGATGATATATGCAATGCAGCAGAGGTGCAGGTGTGCAGGTGTGCAGGGACCAGCTGTCATGGAAAAAACAATAATTGTCACTGTCAAAATTATCTGGAAAATGGAGGCCGCACAGATATGAGATTTTTGTAGCTTTCCACATATGATGTTTTGCTGATACCGACAAATGTCTATCCATGGAAACTGTGAAAGAAGCTGCTGAAGCTGCACTTTATGCCGTAAAAGGGGGCCGTGTGTGTTATTTTCCAAGAGTTTCCAGGAGTGGTACACTTTTCACCGCAAGAAAGTTTTGGATGTCTTGCAGGTAAGCTCTTGAGTGTAAAACTGCAGTAAATCAAGAAAATAAGTCGGTTCATCTGAAGAGAGTGTGTTTTGTGAGGGAAGGTGGGTTCTGGGTGATGTCGACATTAATGGAGCGGAAACACAACACCGTGTGCTGGGAAGACGAAGGTCTAAGGAGGTTTTGGGACCAGAATGATTTCTGCAACAGACATTTGTCTTACCAAACCGTAACCCATGCTGATGATAACATCCAACTCCTGAAAAATGATCATCATGGTTGAGTTGACTATGCCATGGGAAGATGGAATTGATGTAGCTAATGAAAGGAAGTTAATGTGGTATGAGGCTCTATATGTACCAAGTGTGAACAGCAGTGCTCAATTTGAGATATTTTTTTATGCACGGGGAGTAAGGTGTGGAGGTTCTGCTGCACATTCAATGGATAGATTTCTGATCAAGGATATGTCTTTCTGGATAGAGACCTATAGACACGTGTGAAAGACGTTAACATAACAAGAAGACCCATTATCCAGAGCTTTATCTTGGATTTAGTCAAGAAGGAATGATGTTTGAAACTTGTTATCCTGTCTGTCTTACAGTCCCAACTTTGATGTGATTACATTTTGTATATTACATGGAACAGAGGGGCCTCTTGATTAACATCACAAACATCGAACAGAGGAGCTTCTCCATCAACACCACAAACGTCAAACAGTGGAGTTTCTCCATCAACACCACAAACATCAAACAGTGGAATTTCTCCATCAACACCACAAACATCAAACAGTGGAGTTTCTCCATCAACACCACAAACATCAAACAGTGGAGTTTCTCCATCAACACCACAAACATCAAACAGTGGAATTTCTCCATCAACACCACAAACGTCAAACAGTGGAGTTTCTCCATCAACACCACAAACATCAAACAGTGGAATTTCTCCATCAACACCACAAACATCAAACAGTGGAGTTTCTCCATCAACACCACAAACATCAAACAGTGGAGTTTCTCGATCAACACCACAAACATCAAACAGTGGAGTTTCCCGATCAACACCACAAACATCAAACAGTGGAGTTTCTCCATCAACACCACAAACATCAAACAGTGGAGTTTCTCGATCAACACCACAAACATCAAACAGTGGAGTTTCTCGATCAACACCACAAACATCAAACAGTGGAGTTTCTCCATCAACACCACAAACATCAAACGGTGGAGTTTCTCCATCAACACCACAAACATCAAACAGTGGAGTTTCTCCATCAACACCACAAACGTCAAACAGTGGAGTTTCTCGATCAACACCACAAACATTGAACAGTGGAGTTCACTCGATGGTTCGGGATACATTTGGTGCTCGTGCCTGTGGTCTTGGCTCGATTTTCATTTTTGGGTAGTCCCTGCACTGCAAGTAACTGGCAGACAGAGTGTGATGCTTGGCATTTTTTCAAAAATGTGGATCTATCGTGTGGGAGTCGACGGAGGTGTTTTGTGTGCAGGAGACCAGATGGAAGGGAGACAGGGTGAGAAGGTTGTTAGGAGGATACAAGCTGTTGCATGTGGTTGGGGATGGATTGAGTAATGGCATAGGAATAGTAGTATCGGAAGAGATCAGCAAGCAGGTGGTCAGTGGAAATATGGGACAGATAGTTATGGCATCTGTGGTGATAGAGGCAAACGATGTGTGTTATGTTAGTGTATGGGCCATAAACAGGAAGGTCTGGGGTGGAGAAGCAGGAATTAAGGGATGCACTCGAGAGAATGATGGGAATGGTTGAGATTTTTTTTTTTTTTTTTTTTTGGGGAGGTGATGAGGTGATGTGATGGAGGTGATGTCGTGCATTGAGGGGGAATTCAACACGCATGTCGGAGTAGTGGAGCCGGGTGAAGAGGAATGTGTTGGTAAATTTGGTTGGGGAACAAGGAATAGAGAGGGTCAATCGTTGGTGGAGCTGGTGATTAGGAATGGGTTGGCCATGGCTGGTTCATTCTTTCAAAAGTGGGAAAGCCACAAGAGTACCGATAGGAGTGGACAACACATAACAGAACTAGATTTGCTGGTGGACAGGAAGCGACAGTTGTGGAGCGTTATGGATTACAAGGTAGGGGCGGGAGAGCATGTTACCACCCAGCACAAGCCTGTATTGTTTGTGTTGGGAATGAAGAAAAGAAGGGAGGTTAAGAGCAGAGATTGGGAGATTATTAGGTAGGGAAGTGTAGGGGAAACAAGCCGTAGAGTGTAGCCATAGAGTACAAGGAGAAAGTGAGGGCCAGGTATGAGCAACTTAGCGAAATAGCGGAAGGTTTAGAGGAGTGGAAGAAGTATGAGGAGGCGTTTAGGGGAATTGCAGAAGTTTTGTGTTGAAGGATATCAAGAAAGGGTGCAGTGCATTGGTGAGGGATATAAACCAAGTAAGGTGGATGGAGGAAGTAGCAAAGGCTGTTGTTGAAAGGAAGGGAGTTTGGAAGAGAAGAGAAAATATTAGGAATAAAGGGAAGTAACCAGATGTGGGGATGCTGCACCTGTATGGGCAAAATAAGAAAGCAGCACAGAGAGCTGTGGATAAGGCAATTAATTATATGGAAGAGGAGGTGTACAACAAGTTGGAAAAGGATAGTGGGAAGAAGATTATCTATAAATTGGCTCATGGCAGGAATGAGAATAGTAAGGGCATGAAGGAGAGGGGAGGGGGAGGGGGGATTAAGGATGGGGCCTGGAGGGTCTAGTAACAGAACATGAAAGGGAAGGTTCTGATGTATTGAAGGTGTGGGAAGGATATTTTAAGGGGCTGGAGAATCAGGGAGGGGGATGTGGGGAGCTACCATGTTATTTTTGGAGCTACCATGTTATATAGAGGTGAAAGTAGGGTTTGTGGAGATCATGGCGGAGGAATTGCGGACAGCATTGAAGAGGATGAAAAGGTAAGAGCGCCAGGCATTCGTGAGGTGTGTACAGAGATGATAATTGCAGTGGGAGAAGTCAAAGTCAGTTGGACGAAGAGACTGTTGAAGAGACTGTATGATGGGTCAATTCCGGAGGAGTGGAGGACTGGGTTAATTGTGCCGATATGGAAGGGAAAGGGGAATGTTCAAGATCTGGGAAAATAAAGGGGCATTACACTCCTTAGTCATGTCATGAAGGTGCTGGAGAGAATTGTGGACGGGAAGATAAGGAAGAGTGTGGAGATGGAGATTAGAGAAGAGCAGAAGGGGTTTAGAAATGGTAAGGGGGCGGTGGGAAGGATGTTCATGCTGAGACAACTAGTGGATAAGAGGTTGGAGGTGCATGGTGAAATGGCATTGGGATTTGTGGATCTTGAGAAGGCCTATGCCACTGTATCGAGAGAGATGGATTAGAGTGCTGGAAGCGGAAGCTAGGTTGGTGGAAGGGATATACAAGGGAATGAAGGGAAGAGCTTTGGTTGGTCCGGGGATGTTGGAGGGATTCAGTGTGAACATCGGTTTGAGGCAGGGAAGTGCTCTCAGCCCACTCCTGTTTATCATGGAGATGGAGTTGGTAAGCAGGAAAGTGAACATGAGGGGTATTCTGGGGAGGATATTATATGCGGACGATCTGGTTGTTGAGGTGGAGAGTGGGTGGGTGATACCGGAAGTAGCGGGGGAGTGGAAAGAAGACATTTGAGTAACATATAGTCAGGTTCACTATGTTAACAAATATAATTTCGTTCAAAATTTTAGGAGATTAGCAAACCTATACATTTTTGGAATCAGAGCATGGAGAATCCGAAAATCAATGTTGGCATTTGCACAGACAAAGATTTTGGATTTTCAAAATGGCCGCCACAAAATACATATTTTGCGCTATCTCGGCTTCTAGTCAACCTAGAAACTTAATTAAATATCTAATCCTATGTTTTCTGGGTCAAGGAATCCAATAAAGGCCTCAAAATAGTGCTCAGGATTATAGAAAAGCAACAAACAAAGGTAATTGAAAACCATTGTCTTTATATTTGTGATATAACTCTATTGCATAATACATGATATTGCAAGTCCTTTGAAGTTGTAGGTTTGGGTTTATAAAGCAAGAAAGCAGCCTTGTTAGTATCAGATTGAACTATAAGTCCTATACACAGGATCTACGAGGTCTATACCGTTCAGGAATATGCTTTTACAGATCTTCATCACTGTCCTGAGTGTCATTTTCGCAAAGGTGTCTACGCAAATGTCAACATTAATTTTTGGATTCCTCATGCTCTGAATATTCCAAAAATGTATAGATTTGCTAATCTCCAAAAAATTTGAACGAAAAAACACAGTGAACCTGACTAATAGGCTTTAGCTGTGTGTGGAGCAAACTGAGGTGTTGTGAATTGTGCAGCAGAAAAAAATAAATGAATACCAGGTTAGAGGGGAATGAGATCAAACACGGAAATAGGTTTGATTATTTGGGGGAAACTGTGACCAGGGATGGTAGGTCTAAGGCAGAAGTGCGGAGGATTATTCAGGTGAGTGTGAATGTGTCGAGGAGGGTGGTGGGAGTAATGGCAAACAGAAAGATTTCAAGGAGAATGAAAGGGAAGGTTCTGATGTCGTGTTTAACGCCGGCCCACCTTTATGATTTGGAAACAATAACAGAATCTGCAGGTTTTTAAGAATAACTGTGTTATGAGGATTGCGGGAATGAAGAGGGTGGATAGAAGGATAATGGATGAACTGAGCAAGGAGATAAATGTGCAAATGAGCTTGATGGGGAGATTGGTGAAATGCTGGCTGAGATGGGCTGGAAATTTGGTGTGGATGGGAGAAGAGAGAATGGCAAAGAGTGGATAGGTTGAGAAAGCAAATCAGGAGGAAAAGAGGTAGGCCGTGGTTGAGATGGGGGATTGTGTGAGGAGGGATATCAGTAAGATGGGGGTGGGTGGGGAGCGGAGAGAGTTGGCTGTGGACAGAGGGGAGTGGAGGTGGATGGTGGTCAGGGCAGGAGCTTGGTACCATTGGACCTCGCACCTTATAAAGGGAAGAGGAAGAAAAGAAAAAGAAGGAATCATTGGGACCGTTAAAGATGTCATTGTGATTGTGGTTCTGGATTTGTGACCATGATGTGCATGAGATTCTTACCCGATCCTAATCTCTTTCCACAATTTTCAACATACTCACGCCACAGAACTTTTCACACATATCAAATGAACTAGCATCATATATGCTGATGCGTTAATTTCAATAACCCCGAGGAAGTATAAGCAGCACATAAGGGCAAAATATCCCATAATCCGTTTATCCACCGCTGGCATTCGAAGAAAAACGGCAGAATGTGTTTCCAAAAGTCCACGTATGTTGTTTCCCATTCTTCACAACGCCAATGAGAGATGCAACAAATAACCTTGGAGACATTGCTTCTATGCATTATGTTGCTAATAGGGTCATTTTTATTGCCTGGAATTTTCAATGCCGGAATGACGATGAATGAATTTCCTGCACAGCGAGACGACTTTTATTCGAGAGACATGGCCTCTCACCTAGCAGCTTTAATCCGATACAAGTAATGATTCCATTACTTCACAGCAGCCACAGAGCAAAGAAGCAAAGAAAAATGTCCACATGAATCAAATCCGTTGCCTCGATGGAATGCATTGGAAGTGTATGGTGTTTAAAAGCTTTGCAATCCGTGACTGTCCTGAACAGGCAATTAACAAAATGGCGCATGCTCTGTTGTGACATACCCTAATACAAGAGGGATGCAAATGTGACATGAACTAAATATTGCATGTGGTTTTAGCAACGTGTTTATCATAGCTTACCAACAGATTCCATCTCCAGTCCACAACCTTTCAACCATGTTCTCTCCATGTCACTGAAATGCCATAATCCAGGAAGTGTACTTTGTCCATTGTTTTGATATTCCGGTAATATGTCACTCAGCTTGCACAATTAGCACTGATAATTTTATGGTTTGTTGTAAAATTTCCACCAGTGCGCTCGTCTCTTGCTTGTTTAGTTGATTAGGCTCGCACATTAATCAGTTCTCAATATAAACTCTCGCACTTTTTTTTCTTTTTTTGTATACGTAATCGAGGCTCGTGAAAGAGCTAACATTTATCACACAAACAAATCAAACAGACAAACAAACAAAGTATATAAAAAGGGGAGCGGAAGACGAGATGGGGAGAGAAGGGGAAGCACATAAACACAACATTCGAGAGCAGGGACATCGGGAATGTGTGGGAGGGAGAGGGCTTGGGGGGAGGCGGCGTGGGAAGGGGGGGGGGGTGAGGGAAAAGTATAAAACACAAGGACACCAAGGACTTCCAGGACAGAAGTTGGTATTTCAAAAAAGTGGATTTTGGGTGAAATTAGCGGGGGTAGAAAAGATCAAGGTTTTGGATGGGGGAAGATAAGAGATGGTGGTGAACAGCTGTTTTAAAGACCTGGAGGGAGGAGTGGGATTGAAGAGAGTGAGGGAGTTTGTTCCAGAGGTGGAAGAAAAGAGGAATGAAGGAGTGAAGGTGGGCAGAGAGTCTTGACTTTGGCAGTTTAACCATAAGAGGGTTGCTGGCAGATCTTGTGCGACCTGTAGGAATATTTGGGGGACAGAGCCCAGAGAGAGCTGGAGGAGCAATGCTGGAGAGCAGATTCTCAGGTTATAGACCTATTACAGACTTTGACCTTTGACCTTTGCCCCCAAAATGTAATCATGTTAATCTTTACATCATTATCCATATTGTACCAACTTTGAATTAGATCACTTCATCCATTCTCAGGTTATAGACCTATTACAGACTTTGACCTTTGACCTTTGGCCCCAAAATGTATTCAGTTAATCTTTATATCATTATCCATATTGTACCAACTTTGAATTAGATCACTTCAGCCGTTCTCAGGTTATAGACCTATTACAGACTTTGACCTTTGACCTTTGCCCCCAAAATGTATTCAGTTAATCTTTATATCATTATCCATATTGTACCAACTTTGAATTAGATCACTTCAACCGTTCTCAGGTTATAGACCTATTACAGACTTTGACCTTTGACCTTTGCCCCCAAAATGTATTCAGTTAATCTTTATATTATTATACATACATGTACCAAGTTTGAATTGGATCACTTAATAATAATAATAATAATGCATTTATTTTATATAGCGCTTTTCAGGAATCCCAAAGACGCTTTGACAGAGTGCAAAACATAATGCATAGCAAAACATAAAAACAATTGCAAAAAAAAGAAGAATCAATAGGGAAATATTCAAAGCACAAAGGAGGGAGAAGGAGAGGAGATAGTCGGGGGTTAGATGCTGTGGGTTAAATGTTGAATGCAGTGTTGAACAGGTGGGTCTTGAGTGATGTTTTGAATGTGGTGAGTGAGGAGGAGTCTCTGATGGTGTGAGGTAGCGAGTTCCAGAGGGTGGGAGCAGCGATGGAGAAGGCCCTGTCCCCCCAGGATCTAAATTTGGTCCGGATGGGGGGGGGGGGGTCAGGAGGTTGGTACCAGCAGAGCGGAGGTTGCGGGTGGGAGTGTGTCTGGAGAGGAGTTCAGCCAGGTAGGATGGGGCCAGGTTATGGAGGGCTTTGTAGGTCAAGAGGAGGATTTTGTACTGGATTCTCTGGGAGATGGGGAGCCAGTGAAGCTTGTAAAGGACGGGGGTGATGTGGTCACGGGTCCGGGAATGGGTGAGTAGATGGGCAGCGGAGTTCTCAATGTATTGGAGTTTATTGGTGATTGTTGAGGGTGAACCATAAAGGAGGCTATTGCAGTAGTCCAGACGGGAAGTGATGAAGGCGTGGATGAGGGTTTCTGCAGCCACGGAGGAGAGGGATGGACGGAGACGGGCGATGTTTTTCAGGTGAAAGAAGGCTGTCTTTGTGATCTGTTTAGTATATTTGTCGAAGGAGAGGGTTTGGTCAAAGATGATGCCAAGATTCCGGATGTGAGGGGAGGTGGATACTGGGAAACCGTCGATGTTGAGGGCAAAGTTATGGGTGGACTTGGTGAGCGTTTTTGGGCCAATGATGATTATTTCAGATTTATCACAGTTAAGTTTGAGGAAGTTGATTTGAAGCCAGGATTTTATTTCAGTGATGCAGTTTGTCAGGATAGAGTGGGTGGCGGTGGAGATGGACTTGGTGGAGATGAAAAGCTGGATGTCATCGGCGAAGCAGTGGAATTGGAGACCATGACGGTGGATCAAGTGACCGAGGGGGGACAGGTAAAGGATGAAGAGGAGGGGGCCAAGAACTGAACCTTGGGGGACACCTTGGGGGAGGGGAGCAGTGGGGGATTTGCAGTTATTGATGGAGATGAACTGACGTCTGTCAGAGAGGTATGATTTAATCCAAGAGAGGGCAGTGCCGGTAATGTTAAAGGTGGTTTCAAGTCGGGTGAGGAGGATGGTGTGATCGATGGTGTCAAAGGCGGCGCTGAGGTCGAGGAGGATGAGAATGTTGAGGTTGCCAGCGTCAGAGGAGAGGAGAAGGTCGTTGGTGATTTTGAGGAGAGCAGTTTCAGTACTGTGGTTGGAGCGGATTCCGGATTGGAATGTTTCATACAGGTTATTGGCAGAGAGGTGATGTTTGAGTTGAGTGGCTACAGTGCGTTCCAAAACCTTTGACAGAAAGGGTAGGTTGGAGATGGGTCTGAAGTTATTTAGGGTGTCAGGGTTTAGTCCAGGTTTTTTTTTTTTTAGTCCAGGTTGTAGACTTCAGCCGATATATTGGCTGTTAGCAGATCAACATTGACCACACCCAGGAAAATAGCTGGGATTGTTTGATGTGGAATTCTTGAGAGGTAATCATTAAAGTCTGACAAGAAAGTATCCATTGAAAGCTGATGGTGGTGGTAGACAGCTACACGACACATCCTTGGATGAGAGTGTGTGGTCAACCTGTAATAGCCTTAACTTCGAGCAGAGGAGAGTGTGCGAGTTCCGTGCTTTCAGGAAGTAGTGTTGTTCCACATGATATCATGATTCCATCATTCGATAGGCCTTGACTGCTTGTGGTGAGATGGTCCAACCTGTAGACGTATCGCTTGCCTTGCCAGCCGTTCCTTATCAACGGTTTTGAATGGAGTGCTTCCTTGAGTGCTTGGGCCACTTGGCGAGCACTCTAAAATAAACTTGAAAACTGAACACTGAAGGTTATTGGACGTATTATAAAGTCGATTTGTGTGATAGTGTCAAATATATAATTCAATTAAAGGTTTGACGGTCCCCATGTGTTTTATACCTCTCCCCCCCCCCCCCCTCCCCTTCCCACGCCTCCTGCCCCCAAGCCCTCTCCCTCCCACACTTCTCCCTGGTCTCAAATGTTGTGGTTGTGTGCTTCCCCTTCTCTCCCCATCTTGTCTTCCGCTCCCTCTTTTGTATATTTTGTTTGTCTGGTTGATTTGTTTGTGAAATAAATGTTAGCTCTTTCACGAGCCTCGATTCAGTATACAAAAAAAGAGATTTAAAAACTTATAAATGAAAAAAAATTACCGGTACGGGTTATACCGCCATTTTCCCCAGTGTCTATAACATCACCTTATTTAACGTGTTACATTAGTTCTTCGTGCTTGTTGTTTTTGTCCTTTATGACATCCTTAAAAACGGTAGGATTCCTGTTTGGAATGGTTTTCCATTTTGTTTAACTACCAGACAGGGAGACAGAGTAAAAATATAACCTTACTCCTCTCTACGAATGTGCAGTCGGGATGACTTCTAAGCCTAGGTACTTACAGTAAAACAACAGACTTGTCTTCCTTTTCATATTCCGATTTGCGTTCAAAATCTAACATTAAGTTTAAATAATCTGTTCCTTTGATTTAAATAAGTTGCTGGCTGGGTGGGGGAATGGCGCTGTCACAGCTCTACAGTCCCAACACACAGCGTCCTGTGATTTGGATCCTGGACATCTCCGTTGCCCCCTCGATGCACATGCTTTTGAAGTCTCCGATTCCAAGCTCATGCTGTGACGTGCCCCTCCCCTCTCTCTCACCATTGATCCAAAGGGCCGCATTTGATGGGGGAGGACAGCCCCATTCCTATTTGTCACCTTGGGATGGCCCTCTACCTTTATTGGGCTGACAGGAGTGCTGTTTTCCCCACACGGACGAGTGCCCATGGCCTGTCAGACTTCAAAGGAACATAAAAAACAGATTCCAGAGGTAGAACATTAATTAAAGGCTTAAAGGGGTAGCGGTTTTTAGGCACACATGTTAGGGACGGTGGAAATCGTCTGTCTACATATAAAGCGACTCATATCTAATGTCCCAATTCTGACTTTGGATATACACGACGCACATATAACTTTGTATGTACACATGACATAAACAAACTATAAATGGTGTAAGAAGGCAAGTTGCACAAATACTTTATGGACAGCCTGTATAATGCATTTCTTTCATCGACTGAACTCACTTAATGAATCCCAATTTCAAATTCCTTTATTCATTCATTCAAACGCGCTCACTCTTCATTTGCAAGTTTGAGGTTTATATTGAACTTCACAACTCCCTCTTGTCTTCTCACGAAACCTGTCAACTGTATAATGCATGCATGTATGTGTTCCGTTATTGTTTTCGTGTTCTTTTTCTCATTTTCCAAGTTGTTGTAGACTGTGCCACCAATAAGACAATCTAGTGGAGAAAAACATTACATTTTCCATTTTTACTTTCTATATAAGCCATCTCAAGATGTTGTTTGTGTTGAGTGATGCTATAGTCTTTGTTGACCAGACTCAGTGTTATTGTGCTTACAGTGTCCTCTCTGAGTCTGGGTGGTGGGCGGTTCAATTCCACTACTCTATGAGTATCCCTCACCCAGAGTGCACCAGGAAGTTTCGTCATTTCCCCCAATATCACGAGCTGTTTATCTGAGGTCAAGATTGGTGTTTTATCGTGGCTCTATCTGCATTATGTGCTTCATTTGTGTGACAGCTCTTTCTAAGTCAAAGATTTAACATACATTCACTTGTCTTAAAAGTGCAAAACACTGTGGTGTTACATGATTCTCTGCTTTTATAGTCTTGATTTAAAAAAAAAAACATTCCATGACATGAGGCCTAATTAGAAAGAAAAAGTTTGATTTTGTAATTTTTGTTATCTGCAAGGTATTTCTATATTTCCGATATTTAATTGATTGGTAAGATACCTAATTGCATGAAATGCTGTTCTTGCAATTGATCTCTGAAATGATACAGAAAACAATATCAGAAACAAGTTGTGAAATCTTTGCCCGACCTACGTACACTCCAGCAATATCACTAATAAGTGGGGTGTTTTATTGCTTTATGATATGACCTAATGTTTATTTATTTAAGTGTGTGTATATATATATATATATATATATATATATGTATATATATATATATATATATATATATATATATATATATATATAAATATATAAATAAATAAATAAAAAAAAAAATATATATATATATTGTTACGTTTGTGGGGGCAGGTGATGGAATACCATAGTAGAGATAGAACTGTGTAGGGTAGCATGGACTGTCTCGGGTAGACTGTGTAGGGTAGCGAGCATGGACTGTGCAGAGGTAGCGACTGTAGGGCGTGTAGGGTAGAACTGTGTAGGGTAGTGAGTAGGAAGCCAATCTCGATGTATTTAAGTCAGGAAACTGTGAGCTTAAGATTGTTTTTATGTCTTCACACGGGCGGTGGAGCTTGTGTTAACTAGGTAGGGTTAAGAATAGTTTCCCCTGTATGTGATTGCTGTGATCCTGTGGTTTTTCCCCATGTTTTTTCAATTATAACAAGCCAGCCATAAAACCCACATGTTTAACCAACAACAACAACAACAACAACAACAACAACAACCGACATAACTGCCGACAGAAACCCGAACATTCCTGAGCAGAGCCGAACGTTCTCGATAGATAAGTATATCCAGCCCTACCAACTGACTGAGGAAAAAGGCCACACCCTGAAGTTCTTCATTGGTCGAGCCTGACCATGGGGCGATTCAGTGAAACATGGCGATTGGTCTGGGTGATGTCAGTGAGGCGGTTTGTGGAAGAGAAGAGGAAGAATCGCTCTCTCTCTCTATCTCTCTCTCTCTTGGTCTGACTTTCATCTCGGGCGGTCGCCTTGTCTTGTGTGTGCCTGTGGAGAACATTTTGGAGCTTTGTGGAGCCTTTGCCACGTAGAAGGAGGGGGGTGTTGTTTGACTCGGTGCTCTTTGGAGACGGAGGAGATCGCGAGCAAGGCGAAGGAGGCTATTCTGTTGGCTTGCCTGTGGCTGCTTTGGGCGAGGTTCCATGCCATTGTTGGGCATTTCCCACGCGAGCGGCGAGCGGCCGCCTTGTGCTGCTGACTGAATTTGGCGATCTCATTGGAGCAAAGCTGAGTGCCAGCCGGCTTTGAACAATTTTTTTTTATCATTCCCCTGTCTGTTTTTGAGTCTGTGTGTGGAGGTACCTCGATTAGGATTATAGATTTACCTCACCGTTCATTCGTCTATACCCCCCATTTTCATTCTGTACTTTACTTTCACTAAATCATTATTGCGGCATTTTTTTATTCGTTGTCGTATTTATTTGTTCTGTGGATAAAATAAAACCCCGCGAGCTCCGTGCAGGTAAGCACTTCACCCACACTCGACGGACCACCTGCCAGTTTCGGCTATGCACCTCAGAGTTAAGGACCGTTACAGCCTTCTGTCATCCGGGGGAGTTAATCGCTGGTGACACGACAATATATATATATTTTACCATTGCAGAACGATAGAACTATGTATGTGCAGTACCTATAAAGTCTATACCCCCTTTAAAAATTTTCACCTTTTGTTACCTTATAGCCTGGAATGAAATAGCATTAATCAGATTTTTCCATCTTTATTTACACATTGTTCCCCACAACTTCCAAGTGAAAAACAAATTCTACAAATATCAGAAAATGAATGAAGAATACAAAACTAGATTATCTTGATTGCATAAGTGCCTGCCCCATTTATAATAGCAATTGTAAGTTAGCTCAGGTGTAACCAATCACCTTCAAAATCACACACCAAGTTAATTGGCCTCTACCTGTGTTAAATTGGAGTGATTCTGATTATTTCAAAAAAATCAGCTGTTCCTGTAGGTTTCCTCTGCTGGGTAGTGCATTTCACAGCAAAGACTCAACCATGAGCACCAAGGAGCTTTCAAAAGATCTCCGGTATAAAGTTATGGAAAGGCACAGATCAGGGACAGCAACAACAACAACATGCATTTTAAGGCCATTTTCCCTGCTAGAGCGGGGGTTAGCCTTGTGGTCCCCATGACGATCTTCTCCATCTTGCCTTATTTTCTGCATCTCTCCTTGTTAACCCCCTTGCCCGCGTTTCTTCCTTCACCATCTTTAGCCAAGTCTTTCTCGGTCTTCCCCGTCCTCTTCTTCCTTCTACATTCCTTTCCATCACTCTTCTCAACCAGTCACTTTCATCCTTCCTCAACACATGACCAAACCATCTCAACCTGTTCCTCTTCACAGCATCAATCACAGGCTCTATTCCCATCATCTTTCGCAATTCATCATTTGTCTTCCTCTCTCTCAACGATACTCCGCACATCCACCGAACCATTCGCATTTCCACCCTTTCCAGCCTTCGTTGCTGCTCTATGTTCATTACCCATGTCTCGCTCCCATAAATCATAACACTTCTCACACATGCAGCATACACCTTTCCCTTCAGCTTCAACGACACTCCCCTCCTCATCAGCACGCCACTCAATTCCCGAAACTTCTTCTACGCACATCTCACTCTAGCAACCGTTGCCGAGTCTGATCCACCTTCCCCATTCATAATGTCTCCGAGGTAGCTTGCACAGATCAGTGAATGGGTATAAAAATATTTCAAAGGCCTTGAATATCCCTTGGAGCACAGTAAAGACTATCATTAGGAAGTGGAAGGCATATGGAACCACCAAGACCCTGCCTAGATCAGGCCATCCCTCCAAACTCGATGACCAAGCAAGGAGGAGACTGATCAGAGAGGCCACCAAGAGGCCAATGGCAACTTTGAAAGAGCTACAGACCTTTATTGCAAAGACTGGTCACTGTGTGCATGTGACAACAATATCCTAAGCACTCCACAAATCTGGCTTATATGGTAGGGTGGAAAGAAGGAAGCCATTACTAAAAAAAAAAAGCCCACCTTGAGCCCCACTTGCGGTATGCAAAAAAACACTCCAGAGATTCTGAAGCCATGTGACAAAATGTTTTGTGGCCTGACAAAACCAAGATGGGACTTTTTGACATTACATTTGGCGCAAACCCAACACAGCACATCACTCAAAGAACACCAACCCTACTGCGAAGCATGGTGGTGGCAGCATCATGATATGAGGATGTTTCTCATCAGCAGGGACTGGGGCACTTGTCAGGATAGAAAGGAAAATGGACGGAACAAAATAAAGAAAAATACGAAAGGAAAACCTGATTCCCTCGGCAAGAAAGCTGAAATTGTGACGGAAGTTCACCTTTCAGCATAACAACAACCCGAAGCACACAGACAAATAAAAGCTACACTGGAGTGTGTAAGGAACAAAAAGATATATGTCCTTGAGTGGCCCAATCAGAGCCCCGACCTAAATTCAATCGAAAATCCATGGCATGATTGAAGATTGCTGTCCATCATCACTCCCCACACAACTTGACTGAGCTTGAACAGTTTTGTACAGAAGAATGGACAAATATTGCCCAATCAAGGTGTACAAAGGTCTTAGAGACCAATCTCAACAGACTCCCAGCTGTAATTGTTGTTAAAGGTGCTTCCACCAATTTATGAACTCAGGGGGGTGGACACTTATCCAACTAAGATATTCCAGTTTGTGTATTTATAATTAATTTTCTGTAATTTGTAGAATTTGTTTTTCACTTGGAAGTTGTGGTTATGGTGTGTAAATAAAGGTGGAAAACTCTGATTTAATGCAATTTCATTTCAGGCTATAAGGTAACAAAAGTTGAAAATTTTGACCGGGGGGTGTAGACTTTCTATAGGCAATATATATATACACACATACAATTATCTTTCCCAAAACAAGGAAGTGCTATGCTCTTCTCTATATTATACAACAGGAGTGTTCATCTGTCCGTCCATCCATCCCGAAACTACTTCCTCAGTTTTGGGGCTAGACCCGCCAAACCACCTGTGGACCATTTTGGGGTCACTGTGGGTGTCCTAAGGTAGATCGGAGGTTTCATAAATTCCTCAATAAAATTATGATTTTGAAATGCGATTTACAAGCACCTGCTCCCAAATATGGAATAAACAGATAATGACAATGGCCTGGTTTGTTAATATCTCAATAGAATCGTGATTTAACATTGTATTTTGTTATATTAACACTTTAGTATTAATTTGCGATAGGGATGATGCTGTTTGTAATGAAAATATAGAGATGTTGAGATTAAGTGAATGAGGAAATGACGTGTGGGTTTCTATCTTCTAACCCACATTCGTCGATTCACCATTTCACCATTGACCGCGTGTAAAAACATTCAGATGGAGTACGTTTTTTTTTTTGCCCAAGTCATTCACGAATCTGCTCGATGTTCTGATGGTCGACTGAACGTGGCACAGGAATGTGGAATTTATTGGTACATGGTTTAGCATTCACCATTTCCTCATTGTTTGCTTTTTGCCTCCCAACCATGCATAGCACGGGTACCTCGCTATACAGTAGTTATAATTATATGTGCATTCCGTTATAGTCCGATAGTGTTGCACCTGCATTGTATAGCTAAAGTGGGTGGTGAGCAATTCAATCCCTCATCCCTTTTGCCTGGTGTTGGCTTAGCGGTTAGGGTGCCAGCTTGGGATCCTAGGATCCTGGGTTTGAATCCTGGTCGATCGCTGAATTAACGCCAGGGGGGTTGACTCAGCCTGTCATCCTTCCGAGGTCGGCAAATTGAGTACCAGTTCACTAGTAATTCCCTGTGTGTCGCAAGAGGCGACTAACAGAGTTGGTGGCAGGAAGGGCATCCGGCCATAAAATATTGCTTCAAAAAGGGACCACGGTGCCCGAAAAACGCCATCCCCTGCTCTGCGGGGAAAAACGGCCTCTAAAGGTGGTTCTTGTATCCCTTTTGTACGCTGGTGAGATTTTCATTGGCACCACATATATTGTTCCGAGGCTGAAAGGAGCTTGCATCAGGCCCAATCCATTTTTTCACACAAGGCCCTATTCATGCATCCATTCCACCTGTACTGTTGCAGAAAGGGCAAAGGAGTGGAAATACTCTTCCAGGGAAAATGCCTATTGGCTTTCCTGTCAGGATTAGCTATGTCTCCATTAGTCGTGCAACGAATTTATATATTTATTTTCCCCTTCTCTAACATTTACTCTGCAGCCCTGAATCTGGCATTCAACATCGTCATCGCAGACATTCTGCATTATCTGCAAGATTTACTTATTGCCTGAACAACACTCAACTGTGCAATCACCACAATTACCAACAACATTTGTACTCGGAATACTGCATCTCCCATCATTGCAGAACCATCGGCCTGTGATTGCTGGATGTTTTCAATTGTAATTATGTGGTTTTATCTGATATTTAATTGAAGGTGTTCGAGCCTTCCTGGGCCATTGTAGGAGTTATTGAGGGGGTTAGGCCCTAATAAAATTGAGATAGGTAATGGTATACCAGATCTTTACAAACTATTTTTAATTTGTTTAGGGTGTTATAATTCATAGGGCTAAAAATTATTATTAATGGATTATTAATTATTAAATTAATTGTTGTAATTCGTATTCGTATAATAGATTAAAAATCTTTTGTGACCAAGTTTCTGAGTGAATGAATGAGGAAATGATGTACTGATGCATTGAATGGGGTGCTTCATGATGCAGCACTTCATTTCAACAGTGCACATGAACGTTTTCATCCAATTGGATTTCAACAAAAATTATAATGAGAACAATCAGCTCAGACGTGAGCGACTAACTATAGATCTATCATGTTGCATGAATCATCATGAAATCGGCATCAGTGGCTGTATCTGCATTGTGTAGTCAAGGGAAGGCTGGCAGAAGGAGGGATAAAATATAAAGGAGTTTGGGAGGAGAACCGAGGAAGATTAGAGAAGATGAGAAAGATGTAAGGAAGAGGAGTGGAGTTGTGGAGATGGAGAGAGGAAAGGGGGATGGTGGCGTGGGAGTAGGGAGCCAACAATTCCAGAATTCTATTGGTTTGTGATATGTAGATGAACCATCATCGAATGGCATCAACCAAGAGAATTTCTACTCTTGGTCATAATTTTATAAGTCGCTGGAATATATATTTTATAAGTCCTTTCTCAACAATGGATGGAGGTCCTCAACGCCAAACAGGAAATTAGAGCTGTCTCCC
Organism: Myxine glutinosa; assembly: GCF_964187855.1. Classification (NCBI taxonomy): domain Eukaryota; kingdom Metazoa; phylum Chordata; class Myxini; order Myxiniformes; family Myxinidae; genus Myxine; species Myxine glutinosa. The sequence continues at coordinate 8,470,159 of NC_136263.1, read as the reverse complement.
TTGACATTTCACGTGCCTTCTATACGGTCTGGCACCCTGCTCTGCTCTCCAAACTCTCCTCCTTTGGTATCCATGGAAATCTCCACGCATGGCTGGCGGACTTCCTCTCTGGTCGTAGTCAACGTGTGGCCCTGAATGGGTTTCTCTCATCTCGTCTTCCTGTTCAGGCTGGAGTTCCCCAAGGTAGTGTTCTGGGCCCTGTGCTTTTTCTGGTCTTCATCAATGATCTCTCTGACGCTCTTGAAAATCCTCTCTATCTCTTTGCTGACGACTCTACTCTCTGTCGCTCCATTCCTCATCCCTCAGATCGGCAGTCTGCAGCCTCCTCACTCTCTGCAGACCTGGACAAAATCACAAACTGGTCAAACAAGTGGAACATGTCTTTCAATCCTGACAAATCTCACACTCTTACAATGTCTCTCCGAAAGGACCGACTGGACAACCCTCCCATCTACTTTCTCAACAATCCTCTCCAAGAAGTTCTGTCACTCAAGCTTTTGGGTCTCACTATCTGCCATGATCTTTCTTGGGAAAACCACATTTCCAAGCTGGCCTCCAAAGCCAGTCGCCGACTGGGCATCCTCCGTCGTGCGAAGTCCTTCCTTGGCACACCTGAGCTCCTCACCACATACAAGGCTTTCATCCGCAGCTCAATGGAATACTGTTCCCCCCTCTGGGCTGGTGCTCCTGCCTCACACCTTGCTCGGCTTCACGCTGTTGAGGCCAAAGCTTTCAGAATCATTGGAATCTCCTGCGATGTAGTCAACGCCGAGGGCCTTTCACTCACTCACCGCAGGCAGGTTGGTGGTCTTTCTGTCTTCTACCGACTCCTCTCCGGCCTTGCTCCCCCAGCTCTCTCTGTGCTCTGTCCCCCCAATATTCCTTCAGGTCGCACAAGATCTGCCTGCAACCCTCTTATGGTTAAACTGCCAAAGTCTAGGCTCTCTGCTCACCTTCACTCTTTCATTCCCGTTTTCTCCCGCCTCTGGAACAAACTCCCCCACTCCCTTCAATCCCACTCCTCCCTCCAGGTCTTTAAAACAGCTGTTCACCACCATCTCTTATCTTCCCCCATCGAAAACCTTGATCTTTTCTACCCCCGGTAATTCACCCCAGAGTCCTTGCAGTGTTCATATGTTTTAATCCTCTCCCACCTCCCCCCAAGTCCTCCCGATGTCCCTGCTCTCAAATGTTGTGTTTGTGTCCTTCCCCCTCTTCCCCCTCTCTTTTGTGTCCTTCCCCCTCTCTCCCCATCTTGTCTGCCGCTCCCCTTGTTTTTTGTGTTTTGTGTGTCGGTTTGTCTTTTGGTGTGATTAATGTTAGCTCTTTCACGAGCCTCGATCTTGTATACAAAAAAAAAAATAAAAAAAAAAATAAATAAATAAATAAATAAAATAGTGTGGCGGTGTATTTCAAAATCCTGAAAAAATTAATTGTGGCTTTATCATAAATGAGACGGTGTTGAAAGGTTGCTATACATATGGAAGGCAAGAATGCATAAATAACATTGAAAGATGTGACAAAATTATCAACAACATTCAGTTGCGGAAAGAAGGTGGAATGAGAGGATGAGACTGGTCCACTAGTTGCTCACTACATGATAAACTAGAACGGCGCTCAGTAGAGAGCATACCTGGTGAACAGTTTACGTTTTGTATCTCAGAGTAGACCAGAAAATCACATTACAGAATCGATATAATAATAGCGTAAGGACTCGACTTTGTTATCCCTTTTACGCCGCACCCAGTGACCCAATGCCCAGGGCACTAATGGATTTACGATCTACGAACCGCGCTCTTTGTTTATCACGTACAGGCATACTCGAAAAATTTGAATTAGCCGACGTTGGGGCCCAAAAGCATCCGATTAACTGCCGATACGACGCCATCTTACGACGCCATCGTATTGGCGTCTGCTGGGCGAAGGCGAAGCAAGCCGTCCACTGGGTGGACAATCCCAGAGTGGTGCTATGCCGATTCCTATTACGAATCCATTCATTTTTCAAAAGTATATCGTAGCGTTGTCATTTAAGTAGATTGCAATAAATACGTTGCTCATATACGCACTTTTCATTCTCATCTTTCTTCCTAACTCTTACTCGGACAAGCAAATCCCCTATGCCATCCATAATGGTACACTCTATCCATACACCACATCCTCCCTTCCGTGGATGTTCCACGGGTTTCGGCTAGTCTATATAATAATAGCGTAAGGACTTGACTTTGTTATCCCTTTTACGCCGCACCCAGTGACCCGAGGCCCACGGCACGAATGGATTTACGATCTAGGAACCGCGCTCTTTGTTTATCACGTGCAGCCATACTCGAAAAATCTGAATTAGCCGACGTTGGGGCCCAAAAGCATCCGATTAACTGCCGATACGACGCCATCTTATTGGCGTCTGCTGGGTGAAGGCGAAGCAAGCCGTCCGCTGATTGGACAGTCGAAGGCGACAGCAAGCCGTCCACTGAGTGGACAATCCTGAGCATGCATTTGTGCCGGTGTCGTCGATCGCGGTGTACGCTAACCTCATCAGGTGGGTTTACCATAATTTCTTCCAATCTTTCTTCCTAACTCTTACTCGGACAAGCAAATCCCCTATACCATCCATAATGGTACACTCTATCCATACACCACATCCTCCCTTCCCTGGATGTTCCACGGGTTTCGGCTAGTATTTATTAATAACGTTTGGTTTTAATCCACTTCTACTTTGTAAAGCGAAGTGTTTTCGATACTTTCAAATTTATAAATGAACAAGAGTCAAGACGGGTTCTCCACTCTCCACCCTCCACCCTCCACCCTCCATCCTCCATCCTCCATCCTCCATCCTCCACCCTCTCAAATCAAATCAAGTGAAGTCAACCAAGTGAAGGTAGAAGTTTCACTTCCCACCCGATGCTCCATCCTCTCCCCTGTATGTGATCCTTTCCTCCTCTCCCCTGTGTGCAATGCTCTCCACTGTGCAGTGTTCGTAGTGAGGGGTTGGAGTGGAGCGAGGGGTTGGAGTGGAGCGAGGGGTTGGAGTGGAGCGAGGGGTTGGAGGAGCTAGGGATTGGAGAGGAGCGAGGGGTTGGAGAGGAGCGAGGGGTTGAGAGTGAGGAGCAAGGGGTTGGAGAGGAGCTAGGGGTTGGAGAGGAGTGAGGGATTGGAGAAGAGCGAGGGGTTGGAGAGGAGCGAGGGGTTGGAGAGGAGCGAGGTGTTGGAAAGGAGCTAGGGGTTGGAGAGTGAGGAGCTAGGGGTTGGAGAGGAATGAGGGGTTGGAGAGGAATGAGGGGTTGGAGAGGAGCGAGGGGTTGGAGAAGAGCAAGGGGTTGGAGAGGGAGGAGCTAGGGGTTGGAGAGAAGCTAGGGGTTGGACAGGAGCGAGGAGTTGGAGAGTGAGGGATTGGAGAAGAGCGAGGGGTTGGAGAGGAGCGAGGGGTTGGAGAGGAGCGAGGGGTTGGAGAGGAGCGAGGGGCTGGAGAGGAGTGAGGCATTGGAGAGGAGCGAGGTGTTGGAGAGGAGTGAGGGGTTGGAGAGGAGTGAGGGGTTGGAGAGTGAGGAGCGAGGGGTTGGAGAGTGAGGAGCGAGGGGTTGGAGAGTGAGGAGCTAGGTGTTGGACAGGAGCGAGGGGTTGGAGAGGAGTGAGGGATTGGAGAAGAGCGAGGGGTTGGAGAGGAGCGAGGGGTTGGAGAGGAGCGAGGGGTTGGAGAGGAGCGAGGGGTTGAAGAGGAGTGAGGGGTTGGAGAGGAGCGAGGGGTTGGAGAGGAGCGAGGGGTTGGAGAGGATCTAGGGGTTGGAGAGGAGCTAGGGGTTGGAGAGGAGCTAGGGGTTGGAGAGGAGCTAGGGGTTGGAGAGGAGCTAGGGGTTGGAGAGGAGCTAGGGGTTGGAGAGGAGCTAGGGGTTGGAGAGGAGCTAGGGGTTGGAGAGGAGCTAGGGGTTGGAGAGGAGCTAGGGGTTGGAGAGGAGCAAGGGGTTGGAGAATGAGGAGCTAGGGGTTGGAGAGGAGCGAGGGATTGGAGAGGAGCGAGGCATTGGAGAGTGAGGGCGGATTGGAGAGGAGAGTGAGGTTGGAGAGGAGTGAGTGTTTGGAGAGTGAGGACCGATTGGAGAGGAGAGTGAGGAGCAATTGGAGAGGGGAGTGAGGGGCGATTGGAGAGGGGAGTGAGGAGCGATTGGAGAGGCTAGTGAGGTGTGATTGGAGAGGCTAGTGAGGTGTGATTGGAGAGGAGTGTGAGGTATTGGAGAGGGGTGTGAGGGGGTATTGGAGAGGGGTGTGAGGAGGTATTGGAGAGGAGAGTGAGGTGGTATTGGAGAGGGGCTATGGGTTGGAGAGGAGCGAGGAGTTGGAGGGTGAGGGCCGATTGGAGAGGAGAGTGAGGGGCGATTGGAGAGGAGAGTGAGGAGCGATTGAAGAGGGGAGTGAGGCGCGATTGGAGAGGTGAGTGAGGAGCGATTGGAGAGGCGAGTGAGGAGCGATTGGAGAGGAGTGAGGCGCGATTGGAGAGGAGTGAGGTGCGATTGGAGAGGAGTGAGGTGCGATTGCAGAGGAGAGTGAGGAGCGATTGGAGAGGAGAGTGAGGAATTGGAGAGGAGTGTGAGGGATTGGAGAGGAGTGTGAGGGATTGGAGAGGAGTGTGAGGGATTGGAGAGGAGTGTGAGGGATTGGAGAGGAGTGTGAGGGATTGGAGAGGAGTGTGAGGGATTGGAGAGGAGTGTGAGGGATTGGAGAGGAGTGTGAGGGATTGGAGAGGAGTGTGAGGGATTGGAGAGGAGTGTGAGGGATTGGAGAGGAGTGTGAGGGATTGCAGAGGAGTGTGAGGAGGTATTGGAGAGGAGTGTGAGGAGGTATTGGAGAGGAGTGTGAGGGGTTGGAGAGGAGTGAGGGGTTGGAGAGGAGTGAGGGGTTGGAGAGTGAGGGCCGATTGGAGAGGAGAGCGAGGAGCGATTGGAGAGGTGAGTGAGGCACGATTGCAGGGGAGTATGAGGGATTGGAGAGGAGTGCGAGGGATTGGAGAGGAGAGTAATGAGGTATTGGAGTGGAGTGTGAGGAGGTATTGGAATGGAGTGTGAGGAGGTATTGGAGAGGAGTGTGAGGAGGAGTGGGATTGGAGAGGCATGAGGGTGGAGAGAGGAGAGTGTCAGGTGGAGAGGAGTGGGGGGTTACATATTATGTGAAATAAATAAATTGTGTTCATTACACCATTTCTGGATCTGATGAATTGCCAGTAACCATTTTGTAAAATTGAATGTGCAGCATCTAACTCAATATGTCGAAATGTCACACACGTCCATGCCCGTGGGATTCCCACGGGTGACCCCACTAGTTTATAATATAATGTAGAAACATTCTTCACCAAAATTGAATCGATTCTTCCTTGTCACACACACAACCGGTCCAACAAGTTTCGTCCAAATCCATCCATAACGTTTTGAGATATCCTGCTACGTATCATTTTTGGCCCCATCTCCTTCCAATGGTGAAGAATCGTTTTAAAAATTTAATAATTTTCATATCCGAATCCATTTTGATATCTTCACCAAAATCGAATAGATTCTTTTTCATCAGACACCCAACCGGTCCACGAAGTTTCGTCCAAATCCGTCAGCAACTTTTTGAGATATCCTGCTATGTATCGTTTTTGGCCCTATCTCGCAATGGTGAAGAATCACTTTTTAAAACTCTAGTAGCCAGATCCGAATCCGGATCTTTACCAAAATCTAATCATTTCGTCCTTTTCACATACACCACGTCTCTGCCTGATTTCGTCCGAATCCGTCCACAACGTTTTGAAATATCTTGTTCACAAACGGACAAACAGACAAACAAACCGGGGTGAAAACATAACCTCCATGCACCGTTGGCGGCGGAGGTGAAAACACTTTTGATTAATGCACACCTCACATACCCTTTTTCCGACAAAAATGAGACAGAAGGGGAAAGGAACCCACCGACACTGGGATGTCAAGCAGAAGGATGAACGAACAGAAGAAGAAGAGGAAGTGGAGGAAAGGACAGCAAATTCGTATAAGGCTCAAAAGAGCATTGGGGTCCAAACAAGAACACGCAAGGTCGGCAAGAAAACACACACACTCAATATATGCAAATACATCACACTGTGGCGGGGACAAGGGGCAATAATTCCGCGCACCAGTGGGTGGCGTGAGCATCCAGGTGGGGAATGAAAGCACATGCCCTGCCCTTCGACCGATCGGCAACGCCCAGGGACTAGGCGTGGCCTCGGGACATATATGCGGGCTCTAAGCTCGAGCCCGCCCAGTGCTGAAGTGCGAGCTTTGAATAAAGACTATTTGTTATACCAACGCGTTGTGGCCTACCTCCCTGGCAATCGAGTCGTGTGTGTGCACAGCACCACACTGGTGACCCCGATTGGTTCAGCCGTTGCTGACCACCGAACGTGCCATGGCTACCAACGCCATCGCATTTAAACTCCCGGCGTTTTGGGAAGCACTAGCCGACGTTTGGTTCATGCAGGCCGAAGCTCAATTTCAGCTCCGAGGCATAACGGCGGACGAGACCCGGTACTACCACGTGGTCGCCGCCCTCGGGCCCGGCACTGCCGCCCAAGTCGTATCCATCCTTCGGCGCCTGCCGGGCGACAACAAGTACGAGGCGCTCAAACGTCTCCTCCTCGCCACGTTCGGGCTCACGGAGATCGAACGGGCCGACCGCCTCCTGGACCTTCCCGCCCTCGGCGACACACGACCATCCGTCCGGATGGATTTTATGCTGTCGCTGCTTGGAGACCAGCCCCCGGATTTCTTATTCCAGGTGCTTTTCCTACGCCAGCTACCTCTACAGGTACACCACGCGCTGGCCGGTTCCAAAATAAAGGAACCCCGTGCCCTGGCCGTCGAGGCCAACAAGTTTTTCGCGGCCTGTGACACACGGTCGGTTTACGGTGCTGCCGTCGTGGATCCCGGGGCAGAGGCTACAGCGCCCCCGGCCTCCCTCGTGGCGGCTGCTGCGCCCCGCCCACCACCGCCGCTGCCACCACCACGACCGCCGCCACCGCAAACCTGGTGCTACTACCACGCCAGGTTCGGCCGCAAGGCTAAAACGTGTCGCCCGCCGTGCTCTTTTGACAGGTCGGGAAACGACCGGGCTGGCGCTCATTAGCGGCCCTGAGCGTCGGCCATTCCGGCAGCCTCCTGTTCATCACGGACACCTTGTCTGGGCGCCGTTTTCTTTGCGACACAGGAGCGCAGGTAAGTGTCCTCCCCGCCTCCACATCCGACAAGCAAACCACGGGCCGGGGCCCCGCTTTGCTTGCCGCCAACGGTACACCCATCCGCACATTCGGGAAGCGTTGCCTCTCACTGCGGTTCGGAGGGCAGCGCTTTCAATGGTCGTTTGTGACAGCCAGCATGCCAATGGCACTGCTCGGTGCGGACTTCCTATGTGCGAATGGGCTGTTGGTCGACGTGAAGCGCAGACGGCTCGTCCAGGCCGAAACCTTCAGCTCGATCGCTTGTTCGCTGAGCGGCTCGTTGAGCGGCTCAATGAGCGGCTCACCGAGCAGCTTGCCAAGCAGCTTGCTGGAAGGTTCCGTCCCGGCAAGTTTCATTTGCACGCTTCCGGCAGCGGACGACTTTACCCGCCTCCTCACCAGTTTCCCGGCCCTCACGCGGCCCACCTTCTCAGCGGTGGCCGTTAAACATGGGGTGGAGCACCATATACCCACGGTCGGGCCGCCGGTCTATGCCCGGGCACGCCGACTCGAACCCACAAAGCTCGCCGTGGCGAAAGTGGAGTTCGCCACACTGGAGCGGCTGGGGATCGTACGGCGCTCCAACAGTGCTTGGGCTTCTCCTCTGCACATTGTGCTGAAGCCCGGCGGAGGATGGCGGCCGTGCGGGGACTACCGCCGGCTCAATGATGCCACCACCCCCGACCGCTACTCGGTCCCGCATATCCAGGACTTTTCCGCCCGGTTGGCAAACACGACCATGTTTTCCAAGGTGGACCTCATCCGGGGCTACCACCAGGTCCCCGTCCAACCGGACGATGTCCCGAAAACGGCCGTCATCACCCCTTTCGGCCTCTTAGAGTTCCTGAGAATGCCTTTCGGGTTGAAGAATGCGGCACAGGCATTCCAACGGCTTATGGACAGCATCTTGCACGACTTACCTTTCCTCTTTGTTCACCTGGACGACGTCCTAGTCGCGAGCGCGTCCCGGGAGGAGCACCTGCTCCACCTCCGCATGCTTTTCGAACACCTGGGCCAGCATGGCCTAATCATCAACCCCGCCAAGTGCCATTTCGGCGTCGCCACCATCGCCTTCTTGGGGCACCGCATCACCAGGCACGGGGCCGTCCCTTTACCGGCCAAGGTGGAGGCGGTCAGGGATTTCCCGCGGCCCCGCACGATCAAGGGGCTCCAGGAGTTCCTGGGCATGGTAAATTTTTACCACTGCTTCGTGCCCCACGTCACCCAGCTCCTCCGCCTCTTGCACGAACGAGGCCCTCCGGGGCAAGCCGGGCAAAGGTGACATCGCCTGGTCGGAGCCGATGGCCGCGGCGTTTGCGGGCGCAAAGCTGGCCCTGGCCGACGCCACCATGCTGGCGCACCCGGCGCCCGATGCACCGATCGCCCTCACCACCGACGCGTCGGACTACGCGGTGGGTGCGGTGCACGAGCAGTGGGTGCGTGGTGCTTGGCAACCGCTGGCGTTTTTTAGCCGGCAGCTTCGCCCGCACGAACGCCGCTATAGCACCTTCGACCGCCAGCTGCTCGGGCTCCACCTGGCTGTCCTACACTTCCACCATCTGCTGGAGGGCTGCCCGTTCATGGCTTTCGTCGAACACAAGCCCCTTGTGTTCGTGATGGCCAAGGTCGCCGAGCCATGGTTGGCACGGCAGCAGCGTCACCTCTCTGCCCTGTCCGAGTACACGATGGACATTCGTCATGTGGTGGGTAAAGAGAACCCGGTGGCGGATTGCCGTTCCCGGTCCGTCGTGCACGCGGTCCACCTCGGGGTCGACTATACCCGGATGGCGGAGGACCAGACCGCCGACCCCGGCGTCCAGGCCTTGCGGACTGCCATCACGGGCCTCCGCGTCACTGAGGTGCCGTTCGACGCCGCGGGTGCGGCCCTCCTATGCGACGTCTCCCTCGGCCGGCCTCGCCCCATCGTGCCCGCTGGCTGGCGGCGCCCAGTTTTCGACGCCATCCACGGCCTGTCCCACCCGGGCACGAAGGCATCCCAGAAGCTCGTCGCAGCGAAGTTTGTCTGGCATGGCCTCCGGAAGGACGTCCTCGACTGGGCCAGGACGTGCCTCGCGTGCCAGCGCGCGAAGGTCCACCGCCACACCCAGGCCCTGTTGGCCCCGTTTATGGTGCCCGAGCGTCGGTTCGACCACGTGCACGTCGACTTGGTGGGACCTCTGCCCCCTTCGCGGGGGTTCACCCACCTCCTCACCATGGTGGACCGCACCACACGGTGGCCGGAGGCCGTCCCATTGGCGGCGACGTCTGCGGCTGATATGGCGCAAGCCTTCATCGCCACTTGGGTTGCCCGGTTCGGTGCCCCCTCGGACATCTCGTCTGACCGCGGCCCCCAGTTCACCTCGGAGCTCCGGGCCGCAGTGGCACAAGGGCTCGGGGTGAAACTACACCGCACCACGGCCTACCACCCCCAGGCCAATGGCCTGTGCGAGCGCTTTCATCGCTCAATGAAGGCCGCACTCTGGGCCAGCCTCCACGACAGCGGCTGGGTCGACAGACTCCCCTGGGTCCTGCTGGGCCTCAGGACGGCGCCCAAGGACGACCTGCGCGCGTCCTCGGCAGAGCTGGTCTTCGGGCAACCACTGCGGGTACCGGGTGAATTTATCCCCGACTCCACAGCTCCTTGGTCCGCGGTGCAACAGTGCTCCGCCCTCCAGGAGACCGCCTGGAGGTTAGCCCCGGTGCCGATGGCACACCATGGTTGCCCGCCTTCCCATGTCACCCCGGAGCTTCGCACGGCGAAGTACGTCTTCGTCCGGCACGACGCCCACCGGGCACCGCTACGGCCCCCGTACGACGGGCCCTTCCGCGTGCTGGAGACCGGGGACAAATTTTTCACCATCGACATCGGCGGTGCCCCGGATCGCATCTCCGTGGACCACCTCAAGCCAGCCCACCTCGATCCAGACCACCCCCCGCAAGCAGCTCTGCCTCCGCGTCGAGGCTGCCCCCTGGTGGTCGGACCCCCAGCCCCGCCGTCCGGCTACCCCCCAGCCCTGCACCCATCGCCAGGGGGCGTTTCAGCCGGGTCATCCGGCTTCCCCACAAACTCACCCTTCAGGTGCACGGGAATTCTGGGGGGGCGCGTGTGGCGGGCACAAGGGGCAATAATTCCGTGCACCAGTGGGTGGTGCGAGCGTCCAGGTGGGGAACGAAAGCACATGCCCCGCCCTTCGACCGATCGGCCACGCCCGGGGAGTAGGCGTGGCCTCGGGACATATATGCGGGCTCTAAGCTCGAGCCCGCCCAGTGCTGAAGTGCGAGCTTTGAATAAAGACTCTTTGTTATACCAACACGTGTGGCCTACCTCTCTGGCAATCGAGTCGTGTGTGCGCAGCACCACAACACCAACAAATCTATATAAATATTTTTTAACTGTTTGTGCGTTTCTGTTGCTCTTTCACGGCCGAATGGTGGCACCCATAGAGGCCGCAAATGTAGGTGTTGGTACTTCAGAATCTGGGCAAGGTTTGAAGCTCCCGCACGTTGGGCCTGTCGTCCATTTTGAGGCCACCAAAGCCGTTATAAAGTGCATATTGGGAAGTGGGGTCAAGCAGGCAAAGGGTAACCACTATGACGCCAATAACTCCATCGATTTTCAATGTCCAACGCATCCCAAAACTATTGCCAGGAAACGCTCAACAAGTCAGGCAGTGCAGGTAACCCCTCTCCATTCCCTCCGGGTAGCGCTGGGTATCCCCTGCTAGTAGATTACATCAACTATATCACTTCAACAAATATATTACATTGACAAACTAGAACGGCACACGGTAGGGTTGCATACCTGTGCCAGGATGAAAAGTTTGTTTTTTGTATTGTTTTTGTATGTATACATTTTTGAGGCTCGTGGAAAAGCTAGAACGAGTACACTCAATGGATCAGGACACAAGAGAACAGAAGGAACAGTCGAGAGATGGTGGAAACACCAACGGCAGAGTTTAAAGACAAGATACAGGCAAGGACAAGCAATGGGTCTTGGGGAGGAACAAGAGCCGAGGAAGTCAGGATGTGTGGGGTGGATACGATGGATAGAGGAGGAAACTCTCAGGAGGGAGTACTTGAAAATTGGAAAGAGGAGAGATTTGGGTGTGGAGTTCGTTGAGGGCTAACGAGGGCAGAAAAGATCATGCTTTGCATTGAGGATGGCTTGAGATGGTGGTGAACAGCTGTGTTGATGACTGGAGGGAAGAATGTGATTCAAGAGAATGTGGAAGTTGGGAAAAACAGGTGGGGAAAAAAGAACGAATGAATGGAGGTGAGCATTGATAATGGATTTAGGTAGTTTCCCCAGAAGAGGTTGATGGTTGACCATGTGTGCATTGCATAAACCTGGGGGAGGGAGACAAAGCACTGAGAAAGGAGAGGGTGGTAGACCAGAAAGGAGGCGGTGGAAGACAGAGTGACCACTGGCCTGTCTGTGATGACAAAGTAATGGGCTCATAGACTCAACTTAATCATGGGAAATTCCAATGATCCTGAAGGTCTTGATTTCCATGGCATCAAGCTGAGTATCATTTGAGGCTGTGGAGTCAGCACAGATGGGAGAGCAGTACTCCATCAAGTTGTGGATGAAGACCTTGTAGGTGGATAAGAGTTGAGGTGGGCCGAAGAAGGACTTTGTACAACAGAGGATGCACAGTCGGAGGCTGGCTTTGGAGTCCGACTTTGAAGTGTGGTTTGCCCAAGAAAGATCATGGTTGATAGTGAGACACAGGAGTTTGAATGACTGAACTTCCTCCAGAGGTTTGTGAGGAAAGTAGAGTGATTGCCAGTCAATCCTTTCAGAGAGAGATAGTGAGAGTGTGAGATTTTTCAGGATTGAAAGACACACTCCAATAATTGTTTGACCAGTTTGTGATGTTTTTTTGAAGATCTGCGGGAAGGGGAGAGGATGTGACCTGGCTGTCTGGAGGATGAGGGAGGTCGAGGAAGAGGGTGGAGTCATCAGCAAATAGATAAAGCTGATTTTCCAGAGAGTCAGAGATCATTTATGAAAGCTATATCAGGAATAGGACTGAGCACAGAACATAACACTGCCTTGGGGAACTCCATTCTTGATGGGGAGAGGAGATGAAATAATTCCATTTAGTGCCACACATTGACTATGAAAGTAAAGGAAGTCAGTAATCCATGTGTGGAGTCATCCCCGGATGCATTAGGCAGACAGTTTGGAGAGTAAGGCAGGATGCCAGACTGTATCAAAAGCACGAGATATGTCTAGAGAGTTCCTGTTCTGGTTCCTGGTTCCAGATCAATGGGGACCAACACATGCCTCATAACCATCCCTATCGGTGCCATTTGATGCATTGAAATCTCCTAAGACTAGAAGAGTATCTCACCTGGGGCACAAATCGACCAGAGAATAGAGCATGGCACAGAGCATCTTCTTCATAGCGAGATCACTTGCCTCAAACGAAGCATATACAAAGGCCAGGGAAATGACACCCAGAGAGTGACAAATCGTCTGTCTCATAATATGCTCGTTAACTGGTGTTACCTCAATTATCATGGGACTCAACTTGTTGGACACAGCCACAGCAACTCATTGGGCATGATAACAATCATAGCGACCAGACCAGTAGTCGGTGTAACCACCCGCCATGATCTCACCACTATCCAGTCTCCGAACCTCAGAGAGTGCTGCAATACTGATGTTCAAACGCTTGAACTCAGATGGCATCAGACACAGGTTATCATCCTCTCTTCAAGGAAGGACTTTCCATGCACCCACCCAAAGGGAGCTCCTCATGTTAACCTGAGGGGATTGCCATCTGGTGGATGACACCTCAGCACCACCCCGACATACACCACCACAATCTGTCTCAGGAAGTTCTCCCAGAGGTTTTCCTCCTATATAATCAAAGAATAGGGGTCCTGAAGGCTTTGCCCCAATCCCGTCATTCGGTGAGCTGCCCTGCGAAGGGCAGCTGCACAGGAAGTGCTGTGACGGAGTGAGTTCTTCTTGGTTTGATTTGTGTTTTTTGGCTGTGTTGCGGAATGATGCATTTTATGGTGGCTGGGGTGCAAATCCTGCCACCAACCTCCTAGAAAGAGATGACCCAACTGAGGAGGATGTCCACAGACACAGTTGGGCACCAGATGTGGATGGCTGATGGCTCATGAGGAGCTCCTCTGCCCTTTGACAAGTTTTGTTTTTAATCCTGCTGGGAGTCCATACACACTCATCAGGAAACCTGGTGGGGTGAACGATTTAGTCACCAACAACCCCACCATGAAACAGGTTAGTACAGGTTTACATAGTACCTGTGACAAGTCGCAGATTTGATCTGGCTTGATACATTACATGAATGCAGATTCAAAAACTGTTAAACAAGAGGCCAGATCCAAGCCGATGTCCCCTCTGAAGCAAAAATGTCATCTTGGCTGAAATATAGCAAAATACCTGTAATTTTAAAGGTAAAATTCTGAATATCCTCAAAAATATTACATAAATTGTGAAAATAACGAATATCAAGGTAATATTTTACATAAATAATTAATTATCGTGATGTATGGGACTGCATTTCTTGATCTGCAATTGATTAAAATCATTTATTTGTAATTTGTTGTGAGGACAAACAGCCACAGCAACGGAATATTATTTTACACATTGCACCAGGCAATGGAATATTATTTTACACAAATTTTTTGTTTCAAAAAGTATTAATTATGCTAATTAGGCCATGTCCAATATCCAATGCCATTTTCACGTACGTTTTTTTTTTTTTTCAATCCAAACTAGGAAATTGTTTAAAATGTGACGTATGTGACATTCTAGTTTAAGCTGAGATGACATGGATCGGAGACCCAGCATGATTTTTGTTGTTATAACTTTGTTATAGAAATGTTTATTTGCACGAATTTCAAGGTATGCTCCTAAAAGGTGGTGATAAATATTTATATCATATAATTATTATTTTTTTGTTCAGATGAAAGAGAAATAAATAAATAAATATTTTAAAACTACCCCGACTTTACATGTGTTGGGGCTGCCAGACCCGATCTACATTTATCATTGCTGTGAACCTTAATTTACATGTGTTTCGTGTGAAATTCGTGTGAGTGAAGGTTTCTAATCCACAGCGCAAATTCGTGAATCATCTATGATGTATTCACATCATTTTCAAATCTTCGTGTGATTTCTGCTTCTTGTTATCCGACTGGGCCATTGTACATAGTTTGCTTTTCTGGTGGTCGTGGCGGATTTTTGACCGTTGGGTCTGCCCTCTGCTCGGTCCCGGCTCTGCTCCTGGCTTCGCCTGCCCGGCTCCTCCACTGTTTCCTCAGGCCCGCTCCTGTTGTTTGTGGCCGTTGTTTGCGGCGGTGGCTGTTTGCCGCTGTGGTCTTGATTAGCGGCTGCAGTCGTTTGCCGCTGCGTTTGCCGCTGCGTTTGCCGCTTTGCCTCCTCGACCTTGGCCTCGTACTCGTCCCTTCACTCCTGCCTGGCATGGCTCTGAGGTACTCCGCCGCAAGGCTTCTTCTGCTCAATACCCGCTCCACCCCATCATGCATCTCTGCCATCAAATCAAATGGACTCCTCCGACGACCCAGGTACATTCACCGTGGCTCCGGTCGTAAGTTTGTTTATTTGCAATCAGGTCACTCCATCCCCGTCCTCTGGTCGGCTCAGCGCACTCTCACTCTTCGTCCCAGCGCACCTGGTCACAGCAACGCACACGATCGCACCTCCTGCCTACGAACCCTGGCTAAATCACCTGAATTCATCCCTGCTGTTCAAAACAACATCAAGCTCACCCTGTTCAACACCCGGTCCCTCAACAACAAATGCCTCATCCTGAACGAATACATCCTGGATAACAAACTGGACTTTCTCTGTCTCACCGAAACCTGGCAACAACCTCTGGACTACTACACACTTAACCTCACCACACCCAATGGATATTCCTACGTCAATAAACCATGCTCGGAGGGCCGAGGTGGTGGAATTGCCGTTATCCACCGTCAAGACATCAAGACCAACCTCATCTCCATCTCATCTGCTCCATCATTTGAACACCTGGCTTTAAAACTCTCTGGTCGCACGCAGTCAGTCATGGCTGTCGTCTACCGCCCTCCCAAACCACACCCATCATTCCTGTCTGACTTCTCCTACTTTCTGACCCAGCTATGTTCCCTCTCCCCCTCAATCCTCCTCCTTGGTGATTTCAATATCCACATGGACTCCACTGACTCCACAATAACCACTGACTTCACTGATTTACTCACCTGCTTTAACCTCACTCAACATGTCGACTTTCCTACCCATATCCGTGGTCACATTTTGGACCTTGTCTGCTCCACTGGATTAAATTTGCACCATCTCTATGGCTCCGACCTCACCCTCTCTGACCACTTAGCCATCACTCTGACCATCAACATCCCCGCCCCAACACCAAGGCATTATCGCACAATCAACTTCCGTAAGCTAAACGCTCTTTCACCTACCTCATTCTCATCCACCCTCTCTGAAAAAATGTCCACTTCTCCCTTCATTGACCTCCACACCCCTTCCGACCTCACTGACTACTACAACCACACTCTCTCCTCCTGCCTTGACCAGCTTGCGCCTGTAAAAACCAAAACAGTTTCTTTCACCCATTCTGCTCCCTGGTTTACCCCTGAACTCCACCTGATGAAAACTCGTGCTCGCCAACTTGAAAGACTCCGCAATAAAACGGGTCTCACAGTTCACTCCCAAGCCTACAAGGCCCACCTACAACACTACAAAGATGCCCTCTCCCACGCCCGCACTGCCTACTACTCTCAAATTATCCACTCTGGCTCCGGAAACCCAAAAGCACTCTTCTCGACAATAAACAAACTCCTCCGCCCCCTGAACACCACCACCCAGTCATTCACAGTAGACAACTGCATCTCCTTCCTCTCTTTCTTCCAACGCAAAATTGACAACATCTACAACAGCTTGACCACCGCCGCACCCGCTCCCCCTCCAACCACCTGCCCCCCCCTTGTCCTGCCATCCCCTGTCTCGGTTCTCCCCAATCTCCCCTACTGACCTCTCTGAACTCCTCATAGGAATGAAAACTGCCACCTGCACTCTTGACCCCATCCCCTCCAGCTTTGTCAAACCTCCCTCCCTGCTCTCTCTCCACTTATCATTGCAACAATAAACTCCTCCCTGTCTACAGGCATCGTCCCACCTTCCCTCAAAATTGCTGCTGTTACCCCCATTCTAAAAAAACCTGGTCTAAACCCTGACACCCTAAACAACTTCAGACCCATCTCCAACCTACCCTTTCTGTCAAAAGTTTTGGAACGCGCTGTAGCCACTCAACTCAAACATCATCTCTCTGCCAATAACCTGTATGAAACATTCCAATCCGGATTCCGCTCCAACCACAGTACTGAAACTGCTCTCCTCAAAATCACCAACGACCTTCTCCTCTCCTCTGACGCTGGCAACCTCAACATTCTCGTCCTCCTCGACCTCAGCGCTGCCTTTGACACCATCGATCACACTATCCTCCTCACCCGACTTGAATTCACCTTTAACGTTACCGGCACTGCCCTCTCTTGGATTAAATCATACCTCTCTGACAGATGCCAGTTCATCTCCATCAATAACTGCAAATCCCCCACTGCTCCCCTCCCCCAAGGTGTCCCCCAAGGTTCAGTTCTTGGCCCCCTCCTCTTCATCCTTTACCTGTCCCCGCTCGGTCACTTAATCCGCCGTCATGGTCTCCAATTCCACTGCTTCGCCGATGACATCCAGCTTTTCATCTCCACCAAGTCCGTCTCCACCGACACCCACTCTATCCTGACAAACTGCATCACTGAAATAAAATCCTGGCTTCAAATCAACTTCCTCAAGCTTAACTGTGATAAATCTGAAATAATCATCATTGGCCCAAAAACGCTCACAAAATCCACCCATAACTTTGCCCTCAACATCGACGGTATCCCAGTATCCACCTCCCCTCACATCCGGAATCTTGGCGTCATCTTTGACCAAACCCTGTCCTTCGACAAATACACTAAACAGATCACAAAGTCAGCCTTCTTTCACCTGAAAAACATTGCCCGTCTCCGCTCATCCCTCTCCTCCACGGCTGCAGAAACCCTCATCCACGCCTTCATCACCTCCCGTCTGGACTACTGCAATAGCCTCCTCTATGGTTCACCCTCAAAAATCACCAATAAACTCCAATACATTCAGAACTCCGCTGCCCGTCTACTCACCCATTCCCGGACCCGCGACCACATCACCCCCGTCCTTTACAAGCTTCACTGGCTCCCCATCCCCCAGAGAATCCAGTACAAAATCCTCCTCTTGACATACAAAGCCCTCCATAACCTGGCCCCATCCTACCTGGCTGACCTCCTCTCCAGACACACTCCCACCCGCAACCTCCGCTCTGCTGGTACCAACCTCCTGACCCCCTCCATCCGGACCAAATTCAGATCCTGGGGGGACAGGGCCTTCTCCATCGCTGCTCCCACCCTCTGGAACTCACTACCTCACACCATCAGAGACTCCTCCTCACTCACCACATTCAAAACATCACTAAAGACCCACCTGTTCAACACTGCATTCAACATTCAACCCACAGCATTTAACCCCTGACTATCTCTTCTCCTTCTCCCTCCTTTTGCTTTAAATATTTCCCTATTGATTCTTGTCTTTTTGCAATTGTTGTTTTCATGTATTGTTATGCATTATGTTTGCCACTCTGTCAAAGCGCCTTTGGGCTTCTGGAAAAGCGCTATACAAAATAAATGAATTATTATTATTATTATTATCTCACGTGCTTCCTGAGTTTTTCTCAACTTCTTTTTTATTATTTTACCATCTTCGAAATCGGATCAGCACTTCGATTCCTTTGACAAAGCGAAGCATTTTCTTTTTATTTCACATGATTTATGAGATGACTATTTATCTTCTTCTGTTGAAAAATCACGTGATCTATGAGGTTTGTGCTGCTGCTTTTAGCAACCTAAAACGTTTACATGACGTAATCTGGTTCTGTGGTGTTTTGCGATTTATTTGTGGATATATAAAGAATGTGAATCAGTGTCTGTTAAATGATAAATTAATATTTCATGAATGTGTGTTGACTTTTTTTTTTTTTTTTTTTTTTTTTTTTTTTTTTTTTTTTTTTTTTTTTGTTTGTTTGTTTGTTTGTATACAATATCGAGGCTCGTGAAAGAGCGAACATTAATCACATGAACACACAGAAAGACAAACCGACACATAAAACATATAACATAGGGAGCGGTAGACAAGATGGGGAGAGAGGGGGAAGGACACAAACACAACATTTGAGAGCAGGGACCGAGAGACATGGAGACATCGAGAGATCTGAGAGAGGGCGAGGGCTTTGGGGGGGGGGGGGCGTGGGAAGGGGGCAGTGGGAGAGGTATAAAACATATGGACACTGCCAGGACTTCCAGGAAAGAAGTTGGAATTTCAAACAAGGTGGATCTGGGGTGAATTAGCGGGGGTAGAAAAGATCAAGGTTTTGGATGGGGGAAGATAAGAGATGGTGGTGAACAGCTGTTTTAAAGACCTGGAGGGAGGAGTGGGATTGAAGGGAGTGAGGGAGTTTGTTCCAGAGGCGGGAGAAAAGAGGAATGAAAGAGTGAAGGTGAGCGGAGAGCCGAGATTTCGGCAGTTTAACCATCAGAGGGTTGCTGGCAGATCTTGTGCGACCTGTAGGAATATTTGGGGGACAGAGCACAGAGAGAGCTGGGGGTGCAAGGCCGGAGAGGAGTCGGTAGAAGACAGAAAGACCACCTACCTGCCTGCGGTGAGTGAGTGAAAGGCCCTCAGAGATAGCTTCATCGCGGGAGATTCCAATAATTCTGAAAGCTTTGGTTTCAACAGCGTGAAGCCGAGCTAGGTGTGAGGCAGGAGCACCGGCCCATAGGGGAGAACAGTATTCCATTGAGCTGCGGATGAAAGCCTTGTATGTGGTGAGGAGCTCAGGTGTGCCGAGGAAGGACTTCGCACGACGGAGGATGCCCAGTCGGCGACTGGCTTTGGAGGCCAGCTTGGAAATGTGGTTTTCCCAAGAAAGATCTTGGCAGATAGTGAGACCCAAAATCTTGAGCGACAGAACTTCTTGGAGAGGATTGTTGAGAAAGTAGATGGGAGGGTTGTCCAGTCGATCTTTTCGGAGAGACATAGTAAGAGTGTGAGATTTGTCAGGATTGAAAGACATGTTCCACTTGTTTGACCAGTCTGTGATTTTGTCCAGGTCTTCAGAGAGTGAGGAGGCAGCTGACTGCCGATCTGAGGGAAGAGGAATGGAGCGGCAGAGAGTGGAGTCATCAGCAAAGAGATAGAGAGGATTTTCGAGAGAGTCAGAGAGATCATTGATGAAGACCAGAAAAAGCACGGGGCCCAGAACACTGCCTTGGGGAACTCCAGCCTGAACAGGAAGAGGAGGTGAGAGAAACCCATTCAGGGCCACACGTTGACGACGACTAGAGAGGAAGTCCGCCAGCCATGCGTGGAGATTTCCATGGATACCAAAGGAGGAGAGTTTGGTGAGCAGAGCGGGGTGCCAGACCGTGTCGAAGGCACGTGATATGTCGAGGGAGACAGCTCTAATTTCCTGTTTGGCATCGAGGACCTCCATCCATTGTTGAGACAGCAGAAGCAGCATGTCCAGAGTAGAGTGACCTGGTCTGAAACCAAATTGATGATCAGAGATCAAGCCATTGGAGAAGAGGAAAGATTTCATATCAGAAGCAATGATGGATTCCATGACTTTGCTGATAATTGGGAGAAGGCTGATTGGTCTGTAGTTGCTAGGATCTGTTTTTGCACCTTTTTTGTGCAAAGCGGTGATGTTGGCTGATTTCCAAGCAGATGGCAGTTGACCTTGAGCAAAAGAGAGGGTGAAGAGAACAGAGAGAGGGTGAGATAGAGCAGCAGAGCAGGATTTTAGGACCCGTGGGCTGATGCCGTCGGGTCCAGTTGCAGAATCAGAGTCGAGGGTTGACAGAAACTTTTCCACCTTGTCAGGAGGAAAGGACACGGAGTCCAGGAGCAGCAGGGTACGACAGGGTATGGTGGGTACAGAGAGGGATGGGTTTGGGACACAAGATTTAGAGGCAAACACAGAGTTGAGGCATTCAGCTTTTTCACGTGCGGAGTCAGCTGTGTAGCCGTTTGAGGTAAGGGAGGGGATGGAGGGGGAACAAACACCAGAAACGGATTTGACCAGACGCCACCAGGATTTGGAAGAGGGAGACAGATAAGAGAGTTCGGTCTTGAGAACGGAGAGATATTGTTTCCTGGCTCTCCTGAGGGTGGACACACACTTGTTTCGGGCTTTGTGAAAGGAAATGAGATTTCCTTCCGTTGGATTTGCTTTCCAGGAGACGAAGGCAAGTTGTTTCTGGGCAACAGCCTCACCACAAGATTCCGTGTACCATGGACGGGAGGAAGGGTATGACAACTGAAGACGAGATGGGATAAATCTGTGCATGAGAGAGAGCAATTTACTTTGGAAGAATTCCCAGGATGAGTTGATGTCAGAGGTGGTAGAGATGGGAGACCAGTCCAGATGATTGATGGCTGCTTGAAGACCGTGCCAGTTGGCCTGAGTGAAATGCCAGACTCGTCGACGCTGAGCAGGCTCCCTGAGGATGGTCAGAGAGATGTCCACTTTAACAAGGACATGATCAGATGATCCGATCGGAGCAGAAGAAGAGCAGCAGACATTTTCAGGGAAGTTAGTCATAACCAAGTCCAGAAGAGAAGATGTTCCGTTGACTGAGATCCGGGTCGGGAAATTGACAGATTGTGTCAGTCCCAGTGAGTCGCAGAAGTCCTTTGCTGAGGAGCCATGGCTGGTGAGAGAGGTACCCACACCCAGCCAACTGGCATGATGACAGTTGAAATCACCACATATGAGGAAGAGAGAGTTGGGATGAGTAGATAGAAGTTGGTCCATATCATCAGACAGCGAGATGTAGATGGAGTCATCACTGTTTGGTGGACGGTACAACACACATATGAACAAGAGGTGGGAGCGAAGGGGAAGCCGTAGCCAGAGGTATTCCTGGGGGTGAGGTGGAGAGAGTGCAGTGCAGGGCGAGTGAGGAAGAGAGTTTTTGATAAAGATAGCAACCCCGCCTCCAGGACGAGGCTCAGGTCTATCATACCGGAGGAGGGAGTAGCCCGGGAGAGATACTATGGAATCAGAGACATCATAAAGGAGGAAAGTTTCTGTTAAGCAGATCACGTCTGGTTTGACAGAAGCAACCTGTATGGAGAGATCAGTTAAGTTTGAACGAAGGCCCCGGATGTTTGAGGTCCATACCGTTAATGAAGAGGAAGGGGGAGCATCAGATACAGAACAGGGGGGAGGAGGGGTAGGGTAAGATGTGGAAGAGGTGGAAGAGGTAGGGAGAGCTGTTGAAGGTGTGTCAGAGATTTCAGAATAGCTCGGAGAAAGGGAAGGATGGGGCGGACAAAAGGTTTGATGGTGATTGGGTGAGCCACAATGAGGTGTTATTTGAGGAGGGGGAAGAGCGAGGCAGAAGGTTGGGGGAGATGGAGGTGAGAGTTTGAAGGGGGAAGAAGCGGGGAGGACGCTTTGAGGAGGGGGAGTGAGCGGGGGGAAATTGAGAAGCAATGAGGGTGGGGAGATTTGAAGGGGAGGGGTGAGGGGGGAGTTTGGGAGGGAAGGGACAAGGGGAGGGATTTGAAAGGGATGGGATATGGGGGAGATTTGGAGGGGAGGGGTGAGGCAGGAGTCTAGGAGGGGAGGGGCGAGGGGGCGTCTTGGCGGGGAGGGGTGAGGGAGTAGTTTAGGAGGGAGGGGGCAAGGGGGGAGATTTGAAAGGGATGGGTGATGGGGAAGATTTGGAGGGGAGGGGTGATGGGGAAGATTTGGAGGGGAGGGGTGATGGGGAAGATTTGGAGGGGAGGGGTTATGGGGAAGATTTGGAGGGGAGGGGTGAGATTGGATTTTTGAAAGTGTACGATTTATGGGAGACGAACATTTATTGCAAAATGAGTTTCTTGTGACCTTCGAGTTAAAAATACGTTTAAGGACGCTGGATGGAGGATGGAGTGCAGGAGAGTTTAGGGAATGTAGAACAAAGGCACTATAGGAGATGGATATTTTTTTTGGGATGAATTGATTTGGTGAGCAAGTCGAAAGCAGCCTTTTAAAGAAGAAGAAGAAAAAGGTGTTATAAAATATGACGGAATACATAACTTGAGGGGAAAGTGTAAACATTGAAGGTTAATGAGTGAAAACTATCTGGGGAAATGGGGGAGAAACACGTGGTCGAAGAACGAACAAACGAATAAGAATGAATAAACGAATGAGAACAGAGAAGGAAATGTTTTTTTTTTTTTTTTTTTTTTTTTTTTTTTTTTTGAGTTGAGATTTACACAAGGAAGTAGGCTATGGGTGAAAAGGCTGGGAATACAGAGAACGAAAGTTATTGGATCACAAACGACGGACCACTGAGAGAAAAACAAAGCCTCAAGGTTGTACAGTGCACACTGTACAAGGCCTTGCTCACGACACGGCAAACAGACGATCAATTTATGAAAGATAAACACCGAGAAACAACCAAAGTTGCACACAATAACTTCACACACCGAAAGATAAATACAGTTTCGACAAAATACAATTGTGAACAGACTTAACTTCGAAAAACGTGGAGACCGTGTGGAGCTTCGAAAATCCCTGCCGCCGTCTCCAAGATCTCGCGAGATTACTACAGTCTTTTTTGAGGGTAAACAAACTATTTTAAAAAATTCCCATAAAGAGTAATTGTCTTGCAAACCGAACCTCAAGGGCGGTGTACAAAATTATTTTTAAAATAAACAAGTGAATCCTCTTGGATTGCGCTGAGGTTCGGGCATGGAATTTCTAGGAGGAAGTATAATTTGTATGCAATGAAAGTACATGTAATATGGGATCGAGTAAGATCGAGTAAGCTTCACCAGTGCGCGTGCGCGAATTTACGTCACGTCGGCAGCGAGAAGGCGTTCCCCAACACGAACCAATCAGGAACTGCCACGCCCACTTATATGATCTGCGAATTCCTGTGACAGGAATTAGCGTTACACTGGCTAGAAGTCAATCGCTAAAGGCGCTTCCTCAGCGCCAATCACCAGTGCGCGTGCGCGAATTTACGTCACGTCGGCAGCGAGAAGGCGTTCCCCAACACGAACCAATCAGGAACTGCCACGCCCACTTATATGATCTCCGAATTCCTGTGACAGGAATTAGCGTTACACTGGCTGGAAGTCAATCGCTAAAGGCGCTTCCTCAGCGCCAATAAATAAATACAAGGCGCAGGGAGGTGAAATTCGCTGCACGTGACATGCAATGGGCGCAGAGTAAACCAAGTGTTCATTTACATCAGTATGATGTCTGATAAATAAAGAATATATAAGCACACCTGAAAATAGGCCAAGGTTTCAGACGTTGGCACGCTCATGAGGTTGCACCATCGAATAAACTGTTCCAATCCGTCATTTTGATGGGCTTTTTACTCGTTTATATATATATATATATATATTTGAATAAGGAAGCACACTAACCCAATGACATGACAACGACGTCATGCACATAAATTATAACAACCTGTGTATATATATTTATGTATATCTATATATATATATATATATATATATATATATTGTTACGGACGCGGTTAAAGATGTTATTTTGACCGAGCGGTGGTATTACCGCGACCGAACAGTGCTTCCTTGATTAATACCCGATTTGCCCCAAACTTTGGCCAGATCGCGCCACCGCTATTCAATCGGGGAAAACTCTAAAGCGACCGAATACAAAGAGGAAGAAGACGTACAGAAGAGTAATTGGATTTATTATTTACACATATAAGTAGGAAGAAAGCAGTCACGTTTATTTACAGACGAGATTAGATACACAGTGCAACGCTAGCTTACCTACAGTCTTAATTAACCCAGGGACAGAACAAACAAGGACAGACTCACGCGGGGAATGATGATAGGACTGGCGGGAGATGGATGGCTGGCGGGATAGGGAGGTCCAACTGGTCCTGCAGCCGATCGACTCGTGGGCAGCCGCCGCTCCTTCGCGGCCCTGCTACAAACTGCCGTCCAGGCCTCACGCTGCTGTGGCTGCAGTTTCGGTGGCTCCCGCTGCAGTAAATGCAGTTGCGGTGGCTCGAGCTGCAGTAAGTGCAGTTTCGGTGGCTCGATCTGCAGCTCAACTATGGACTTCTCTCGGACTCAACTCCTTGGACTCCCTCTCGTCTCTCTGTAAAAGCTCATCTCCCTCAGGGAAACGCCCTGCCTGCGGGTTATATAGGCCCCGCCCCTCAACCTTCGCGAACCTCCTCGATGTTTCTCTCCACACCCTCTCCAAGTCCAACCCCTTGTTCGTGGTTGGTTGAGTGGGGCTGACTCACTCCTCCCCTCTATGACGAGGTGGGGACCCGCCTTTCTTCCCCAACCCTGCCTCGTGGTCAATGGCGGATGAAGAGAAAACCGCCCAAAATGCAGTTGGCAATGCGAATGGCAATTGACGAAAAGGGGGAATGGAGGTTTTGGGAATGGGAATGAAGGGAATCTATATCTTTCACTGGTGCAATGGAGTATTTCAATTAATGGGAGACACAGCCTTACCCTAAAACACATAATAAGATATAACTGTTGAACAGGGGTATTCTATGATTAGCTGTGGTGTGGATGCTTTATGGACTAATTATGGGACGCCCTTTGACCTTTACACAGCTCCGGAGGCAGGAGGCGCAGAATAACTATAATAATAATACACACAATCAAAAAAATACAGTCCTCATATCCGCAACACTGCACCCTCCTCCTCTTAGGCACGTCCCGGGCCTACAACTTTTATTTAGTGTGACACGTAGGTGTAGTTCCCTCTACTTTTAACCTGACCCTGAGTGCGACAGTTTTAAAACATAAATAAATGTGTCCCGCTGCTCCATTGCACTCTGCCTAACAGACTTACGCCCACAGTTAACCGAATTGCGGAATGGTCTGCAAACTACACACTGACGGTGGGGAGCATTATTTACACTGACTCTGCTTTTATTTACAAAACTAACCCAGGACCTGTAATTGTTCTTTCTGGGGGGAGACAGTCTGCTCTGCATCAATGCACCATGAAAGCACCCAAAATGCACCAAAACACCCTCAGGCACCAATCGGTGCAGTCACCACAGTTCATCAGTGTTCGATGCATGTTCATTAATAAAAATAAATCAACAACCCCTAACCCTGCAGGTGATCTCTTGCTCTTCGGCTCCCTCTGCTGGTTATTATTATTGTCTTCCAGTTGTTGTCTTTCTTTCATTTTCTTACTGGCGGCCTATTTGCAATAACGTGTGCCCAACGTGTCCATGTTATTTTATTTTATTTATGGCCCACAGGGCCAACTAGTGTGGTTCACCTGTGGGGCATCGGTGCCCTGTGGCCAAGGTCCGCCAGCAAGATTTCGGGCCCTCATGGCCGGTTCCAGCAGAGGGGCAATGCCCCCAACCCATGGGGTCCATACGTGGTGCTCGGCCACAGGCATGTGGTCCATAATGTGGTGCATCGATGCAGACAGCTGGTTCTGGGAATTCCGGGCGCACAATGGAGGACTCACGCACGCTCCCCTCGGCGCCCAATGGCGCACAGGTCATGTGGGAGACAAAAGAGACAAATGAGCGAGGGGTAAGGTCACAAGGGTACACATCAATAAGGCAATGCAAGGCGAAATGCGTACGGAGGGCGAAGTGAGAAAGCTCGTCCCTCCCGTACGTCACCCCCCTGTCACCTACACTACCCTTGCCCTTACCCCATATGTACAAAAATCTACACATTTACAAATTCGTCGCTACTGTCACGTCTTCCCCATATTTCCCTTCTACACCAAATTCGCCTCCACAATCCCTTTATCCAAAATTTGCCATCACCCAATTCGTCATCAATCCTCATAAGGAGGAAGAGATGGAACACAAAGCACAATGTCACACCCACGTCATGATGCGTCTCACAATCCAAAACATTTGCAAATAAAAAATAATTAAACATGGCATGGTGTGGAGTACCTGTCACCTCAGGTGAGTGGATGCAGATGGTGCGAGGAGACTCCAATCCTAACTATCCTCTAAATGACATTAACACACTTTACACTACCTGGGGTCTTTCCCTGCCAATCCATTGGCCAACTTACACTATGGGTTCTAAAAACCAAATTCCCATTGACCAAACTCTGGTGCTTCTCAATTTGGGGTCTCACTCCCCCGATTCATCTCCCGGTGCCCTTGCACAATTTCTGGGCTGTGACGTGTAGCTCTCCCAGCAGGTCTACCCACCTGCACACCTCTACCACTGCAGTTGCCACCCGAGCTTACCTAGCTCCTCACCCTAACCTAACTAACTGGGGAAGGCCCCTCCTGGCTCTGTCACCCCACTCGGTGCCCTCTGGCACTGGGCTACCCGGGTCCGTCCTCCGGATCCTCGGGCCCCATCCACAACTACCGGCTCCCAGAGCCCACCTGCGGCCTCACCTGGCCGACATCCTCACAGTGGTGGAGTGCCCAAACCAACTACACACACTAACAGGCTACACGCCCAGCCATTTCCACAACACTAATGCACCCATCCAAATACCATTCTTTCACCTCGCACCCCAGATGCCAATATCCAACCACAATTTACCTATACCCTCTACCTAACACTTACACTATCCGCCCCGGGTATTCGTGATGGGGGTCCACTCTTCCCCCATTCACACATTCGCACCATCCACTCCACTCCACAATTTCCACCATACTCACTCCACGACCATCCATTCCAATACTCCATATATTCTACACTACCATTTATTCCACACACCTGTTGGTGCACACCTGTGCACTCACACCTGGTGCCACCTGCACCCTCCTTCCTTCCTGGACCATTTGGTCATCACAATACACATCACCTTCTCTCCCTCATACACTGCTCCACACACCTGTTCAGTTGCACACCTGTGCAATCACACCTGTTCAATCCTCACACACTGCTCAATACACTTGAATACACCTCCAACACTCACACGGCATCATCTGAACTACCTGTTGCCCTGCTAACTTAGTGCTCCCCGTCTTCCCTTTAAACTAAGCACATACCACGTCATTATAATCCACACGAATCTACCTGCGGCCCCCCTACAGGTATCCTTGTCACTAACTAATCTTAACGTTACCTAATGTCGTCTTCTAGGTCCCTACACACAATATCCTAACCCACCCGGGCTAGTTTTCACTGCCATCAACCCCATAAACTAGTGCTCCTTTGCCCCCCTCTGTGAGGGATGGTGGATTGGCCATCCCACCACATCGGGGGCGTCCCACTACCATCCCCCCAGTCCTCTGACGCTACGAGCCCCCGTCGCAAGAGGTACTGGGTCCTGCCTCGGCATCTAGAGCCGAGGCGATCCATGAGGGCGCCTGCTCGCCGGCATAAGGTCTTATCCGGTCGGCATGGACGATCCGAGGGGGGGGCCCGTGGCCCCATTTTGATTTTAATGACCATGTCACAGATTTGCGACAGGGCGACTCCCGGGCCTTGCCAGGGGGAGGTGAGTTTTGGGCACCTGCCCTTCCGCCTCCGGGGATTAAAGAACCAAATCTTCATCCCCGGAGCGTATTGACTCCCCTGGCTCCGGTCGTCGTACCTGCGCTTCATCTTGGCCCCCGCCAGATGGAGCTGGCGGCGGGCGAAGGCATGGACCCGCTCCATGCCTTCCTCCAGGTGACGTGCATAACCCTCCCTCGGCGGTGTATCCGTGGTGTCTGGCACGGGACCGCATAGCAAGTCGGCGGGAGCCCGTAACTCCCGCCCATACATAAGCAACGCTGGACTGCATGCGGTGGCCCCGTGCTGGCTAGTTCAGTAGGCCATCAACAGGTACGGGAGATGTTCGTCCCAGTCATCCTGACGGGTGGTGGTGAACAATGCCAGTTGTTGGATCAGTGTTCGATTGAACCTTTCCACCATCGCGTCAGATTGTGGCCGCAAGGGCGTGGTTCTGGTTTTCCGAATTGACAGGAGTCTGCACACATCTTTTAATAATTGACTCTCAAAATTTCGTCCCTGATCGGTGTGCAGCTCATGTGGAATCCCGTGCCGACATACAAATCCTTCTACGAAGGCCTGCGCCACAACCCCGGCTTCTTGGTTGGGGAGGGCGTAGGCCTCCGTCCACTTGGTGAAATAGTCCATTACAACGAGGATATACTTATTACCTTGGCGGGTGCAGGGCAGCGGTCCTAGAATATCCATAGCCACCCGCTCAAGGGGGGCCCCCACCTGATGTAATTGAAGGGGGGCCCTCATCCTCCGTGCTGGTCCCTTTTTGGCAGAACAGGCGTCGCATCTCCGACACCAGTCCTGTATGTCGCGCCCCATATTCACCCAATAGAACCTCCGGCGGACCCGAGATATTGTCTTTGTCCTGCCCAAATGGCCGCCGGAGCGGGTACCATGCACCTGTTGTAATATGACGTTCTTGAATTTGTCAGGGACTATCACCAGCCAGGAAGTTCTATCAGAGGGAACCTCCACCCACTTGCGATATAAGATGTTGCCTTTCAACTCCAGGGTCTGCCACTGAGCCCAATACGCCTTTGTTTGCGCCCCGAGGGGGGTGACCTCTTCCCCCTTTGGTCTTTGCCCCAATTTGACCCAATTGAACACCGGCCCCAGGACAGGATCCTCCTGCTGGGCCGTGCTCCAAGCCAATTCTCCAAATTCCTCGTCCGCGGTTAGTGGCAAAATTGGCCCTCTCACCCGGGTTGCCCGGACGACGAGAATCGGGGCAGAATCGCCCAATTGCTCCCTCTCCTCGTGTCTCGCACAAAATTTGCAGTTTTCCCCCAGACAAGGACGCCGAGAGAGTGCGTCCGCATTACCATGGGCCTTCCCGGCCCTATGGGCCACATCAAAATCGTACTGCTGCAACTTTTCCAACCACCTTGCAATTTGGCCATCCGGTTCCTTGAACCGAAGGAGCCATTGCAAGGAGGAATGGTCAGTTCTAACCAAAAATTTCCGCCCGTACAAGTACGGGTGGAAATGGTTCATGGCAGCCAGCATAGCCAATAACTCTTTGCGAGTGACACAATAATTTCGCTCGGGCCTACTTAAGGCCCGACTATAGTAACCAATCACTCTCTCCACGCCCTCCTGTGTCTGAGACAAAACTGCGCCCAATCCTTCCTGGCTCGCATCCGTGTCCAGGGTAAATGCCCCGTTGCTAGTGGGGTAAGCTAGAAGGGGTGCGGATGTTAAACACCCCTTCAATTTTTTGAAGGCCTCGTGGCACTCCCGCGTCCAATTAAATCGCGTCTCCTTCTCCGTAAGCCGGTGGAGGGGACGGGCCAACTCCGCAAATTTCGCCACAAAGTGCCGGTAGTAGGAGCAGAGTCCTAAGAATCCCCGCACCTCTTTGATGGTACGTGGTGCGGGCCACTCCTCTACCGCTTTAATTTTGTCTGGGTCCGTTTTTACCCCCTCGCAGCCGATCACGTGACCTAGATAGGCCACCTCTCTTGCAAACAAAGTGCACTTACTCGGGTTCAGATTTAACCCTGCCTGTCTGAGGCACCCGAACACCTGGTCCAAATTAGCTAACGCCTGGGGGAAGGTCTTGGCATGTACCAGGACGTCATCCAGGTATACCAGGCATGATTGCCATGGCATGCCGCCTAGCACATGCTCCATTAATCTCTCAAAGGTGGCGGGGGCGTTACACAAACCAAACGGCATCACAGTAAACTGATATAGTCCCTTACCTGTGGAAAATGCCGTTTTCTCCTTCCCTGTCCGATCCATCTCCACCAGCCAATACCCACTCTTGAGGTCCAAAGTTGTGAACCAATTTGAGCCCGCAACGGCATCGAGGGTATCATCAATCCTTGGCAGGGGATATGAGTCCTTGAGTGTCACGTTGTTTAGCTGGCGATAGTCCACGCAGAACCGCGTGGTCCCATCCTTCTTTTTGACCAGCACAACAGGTGACATCCAAGGACTTCCCGAGGGCTCGATCACGCCTGCGTCGAGCATTTTCTCAACCTGCTCGTCAGCTTCCGCCCTCTTGCTCCAAGGGAGCCGTCGGGCGGCCTGACGAATAGGCCGGGCCTCACCGGTGTGGATCTGATGTTTCACCAGGCCCGTACGTCCAATATCCTCGGTGGACAAGGAGAAGAGGTCCAAATGGGACCCAACCAGTTTGTGTAAGGCCTCCCTCTGGGTACCTCCCAACTCTATGCTACTCCGATTTGCCATCTCGCAAATGGGATCGGGCCAATTCCTAGAACTTATTGAAGGCTCCCCCTGGGGCCGGCTCGGCTGGATGTTCTCGCCCCTCACTGACGCGACTTCTTTAACTGGGGTGCAGCCAGCTACCTTCGTGCCCCTCACTATAGTGCGTGGTTCTGTGCTAATATTAATTACTCGGACGGCCACTACCGGCCCGTCCGTTTTTACAAGGGTACGGCCCACGATTAAACCAGGTATGGATCGCGCTGCCACCGGTTCGACCAGGCCGCAGGATTCCTGCCATGTCGGGCGAGCTGACCATCGGGCCGGCACTATGGCCTCGGCCCCTGGAGGGATGGTCACGGCCTCAGGAGCCTCCAGCTCCACCCTCTCGGCCGTGCTCACCCCCTCCAATGGTAGCTCCTCCACCCCCATTGCAGGATCCCCCGGCCCAAGTCGATTTTACAACCGCCGGCAGTCAACAAATCCAACCCTATTAAGCACGGGTCGCACACCTCCGCCACCCAAACCTCTATCTCTTGCTTTACCGATCCCAACTTGAGGGTCACAAAACCACGCCCTATGATCGGAGCCGTTGCCCCGGTAGCCAGCTGCAAGCTATGATTTTCCAGACGCTGGATTTTACCCCAGCCGTCTCCACTCGAATTAAGGACCACGGGGCTGATGATCGTGGCGCTGGCTCCCGTGTCCACCACGGCGTCTACCCCCACGCCGGCAATTTTGCACCGAATTGTCAAACTACCCGTTCCAATTTGGCCACAATGAATGACCTGTCGCGTCAACGAGGGCTTCTCCCCATCCCCTACTGCCGAACACCGCCCTGCATGCCCGGCACGTTCTAGTTTCCCGGGCCCTGGCGGGGGGGTGTCTGAGGTCGGCTAGGCCGATCGATACGGGGCGGAGTTGAGGGCATCGGTTGGCGGGGAACGTCCCGGCGCGGAGCTCGACACTCCCACGCACGGTGACCCATCCGAGCACATTTATAGCACCTCACCTGGTAAGGTGCTTGCCTCCGGTATTCCAAATTCCCCCCCCTGTATGTCCGAATTGGGGTACTCTGTCGGGGACTACCGGGGGCCACCACTGGGGCCGCCTGCCATGGTCCAGGTCCCGCTAGACGCCGATCCACCAGCCTCCGAACCATGCTCTCCAGGTCAGGGCCCCCGTTGGGGGCGGGCCCCCTTAGGGGGCCGCCCCCCATCTCGGGCCCCACCGGACGCACCGCCACTGCATGGCGCTCGCCTCCCCGGGCCAGGGGCCTCGCTGCTTCCCAACGGGCTGCAGCCTCGGCCGCCTGACTCATGGTCTGCGGGCGCCACATGGCGAGCTGTTGTCGGAGCTCCAGATCCGGAAGGGCCTGAATAAAGTGATCCAGCGCCAGGCTTTCCTGGGAACTCGCTGCCATGTCCGCGTGTGCAATCCCGACCGCGCGGCGAATATCGTGGGCAAGTTCCCCGATGGTCTCCTGGGGCTTGCGTTTACGCTGCGCAAGTTGAGCTTTAACAGGCTCGCTTTGCTGCTCAATACCGAAACGGTTAATTAAAGCCGCACGGAGAGCTGGCAGGGTGAGAGCACCCGGTGGTAAAGCTGTCAGCACCTCTGCCACCGCACCGCGCAGTGCCCCCACCAGGTGTACTCCACCTTCGTCCGGATTCCAACCATTGCCTTTACACACATACTCAAACTGTGCCAGGTACGCCCTCAAATCACTCTTGCCGTCATACGGCGCGAGTGGGACTTTGTGGGCGCCCGAAGGTCGGACCCCGCACGTCACTCCCTGCGGGATCAACGCGGGACCAAACCGCTCGGGCTCCCACAGTACGCTATTCCCGGGGGGCTCCCGTGCGTCCCCCGTTCCTCCAAACACTACCCCCCGTGGTGTCGATGCCTGGGTCGCCCTGCCGCAACCCGCTACCCACTCCATACCCGCACATTCCTGCTCACCAGCGCCCCCTCACTCCCCATAGCCAGACCTCCTTGTACACCTCCTCTTTCCACACACTCCGGACCAGTCATACACCTCACTATTGGTCCCTCACGAACACCCGGGTCTAAATCAACCCCCAATCCGACTGAAGCTCCCCTCACATCATATACATTTCCGAATATATCGCCACTCACCTTGACACCTCGTCTCCGCACCTCCTCTGCCACCTGCAAACTCTTTATTTGGTTAGTGAGCACCTCATCACGATTCGAGCACAGACCTTGTACCAATTCCATCACCTCCTCCTTTATTTCCTTTTTAGTTTCCCTTCGTCTCTTCTTAATTTCACTCACCCCTTCTTCCACCTCCTCTAATTTTCCCTTTACTTCCTTCATCTCACGGTGCGCCCCCTCTATCTCTTCCTCTAACGCCACCTTAACCGTTTCTATGTGCGTCCTCACCTCTCGGTCCTTCGTCTCCATTACTTCTGTCACCTTTTCCAACTTCTTCGTCAACCCCTCATGTACCATCTGACATTCCTTCTGTGTCGCTATTAATTCGTTCTTAATGTCTTTTTGTGTCGCTTTTAACCCCCCGATTATTGCCGTGTTCTTTTCCACTTGGTCCACTAGTTCCTTTTGTCCCACTGTCAGCTGTTCTACTCCCTTCGTCAGACCCTCTATTCCCCCCTGTAACCTAGCCGTATTATTCCTCACCTCTTTCTCTATACGCTTTTCCCCTCGCTTTACCTCCTCGCGTACCCCCGAGACCTCCTCACTTACACCTCGTCGTATCTCCTCTTTCATCTCTGTTTATTCTGCGCCTCCTGCCTCCGGAGTTGTGTAAAGGTCAAAGGGCGTCCCATAATTAGTCCAAAGGCATACACGTCAGCTAATCATAGAATACCCTTGTTCAGTAGCTTATATCTTATTATGTGTCTTAGAGTAAGGCTGTGTCTCCCATTAACTTAAACTAGGGCATTGCCCGTACGTGGGTGCCCGTTCCTTGCCAAAAAAAAAAAAAAACGCTACCCGTACGCTCTACCCCGCCCGTACGCCCGTAAACAAAAAAAACAACGCTCTTCGCTTCCGCCCTTCGCTCTGACTGAATTGGGAGAAATAATGCGCATAAGAAATCGAATTACGTACCGTAATGGCGGTCAGCTCGTACTCGTAACGCGCTCAGCTCCGCTCGTCTCACATCGGCCACGCCTACGCAACAAAGCGTTCTGTGATTGGCTGCCGGAAAGCGTGCTGCCGGACAGTCTTCACTGTCCGGAAGTTCGCAAATCGCAGTTACGATGAATCGTTTTAATTTAATCGCAGTTTGAATTCGTTTTAAAACATAGTTTAACGGCAACATAGTTTTCCAACGTGAAATAAATGAATACGCTGTCAAATGTGCCGTCCGAGGCAGAGTCTGATCGCCACGTTCGGCACACGTGATAGCTCGCTGCTCTCTGATTGGTTGAATCGTTTTTTGGACATAGCTCGGTAAGTAATTGTCCGATTAATATGAAACCTTGAAAAGGCACATCCTCGGGTCCCCAGCAATATACCTGGCAAGTTAAAAGTATATCGGACCCGTGGTTGTCGAGAAACAGCGGTCACAGACACACAGACACACAGACACACAGACACACAGACACACAGACACACAGAGATTACTGGAATTATAGATAGATACTGCATTGCACCAAGTGAAAGAGATAGATTCCCTTCATTCCCATTCCCAAAAACCTCCATTCCCCCTTTTGTCGATTGGCAATTACCTCCCCTCCAATTGCCGCCATTGACCATGAGGCAGGGTTGGAGAAGAAAGGCGTGTCTCCACCTCGTCATAGAGGGGAGGAGTGAGCCAGCCCCACTCGACCAACCATGAGCCAGGGGTTTGGCTAGAGAGGGCGGAGGAAGAGCGATCGGGGAGGTTCGCAAAGGTTGAGGGGCGGGGCCTATATAACCCGCCGGCGGGGCGTTCCCAAGTGCAGACGAGAGGGAGTCCAAGCCATTGAGACAAGGAGGGAGAGACATGAGATGAGCTGAGAAAGGAGAGGAGCTTTTAAGAGAGTCGCAAAAAGGTCCAAGGCAGATGAGCTGAGAAGAGAGAGGGTCCAAGAAAGAGCTGAGTTGTGAGGTCCAACAAGCAGAGATCATCCAAGGAAGCACCAAGCCTGCTATTCGTCACCTTGCTCGCGAGCGGCAGCGTCTACAGCAGCAGCAGCAACAACGCTCGCCAACCGCTTAGGGACCTGGACGGCAGTTCGGAGCAAGGCCGCGAAGGAACGGTGGCTGCCCAACGTGCGGATCGTGCTGCCGGACCCAGGCCAGTGGACTTTCCTCTCCTTCCAGCCAATTCCTGTCATCATTCCCCGTGTGAGTCGTCTTTGTTTGTTCTGTCCTGGGTAGGTAATTAAGCTTGTATAAGCTAAAGATTTCACTGTGTCACCTGCGTCTCATGTCCCTGTAAATAAACGTGACTGCTTTCTTCTTGCTTATATGCCTAGTATGTGTAAATAATAAACCCAGTTACTCTTCTGTACGTCTTCTTCCTCTTTGCATTCGGTCGCTTTAGAGTTTTCCACATTGAGCAGCTGCGGTGCGATACGGCCAACGTTTGGGGTTGAATCGGGTTAGTCGGGGAATAACTGTTCGGTCGCGGAGCCTCGCGGAGCCGGACACAAAAGCCCACTGGCGTGGTGACATCATTCCGCGCACCAAGTGGGCGGTGGCCACGCCCGAGGGGTAGGCGTGGCCTCATGATATACACCGGGCGCGCAGCCCAGAGCGCGCCAGTGTTACAGTGAGCTCCTGAAATAAAGACGCTTATAAGTTACCGCTTGTCCGCTTCCTCCTTGCTCGCAAGCAGCGCGCGTAACGCCGCGCTTTACCTTCAAAAATTCCTGGATCTGGAATGATATCCTGAGCTTCTCCAAAAACTAATAAATTCTTCCTTATCCCAAGGGCAATCAGCCCACCAACTTTCATCCAAATCCGTTCAGAACTTTTCCAGATATCCTGTTCACAAACACACATACACACACACACACACACACACACACACACACACACACACACACACACACACACACGCGCGCGCCTTGACCTGCCTGCAAACCACATGTATGATAGCTTATAGCTATGTTGAGATTCGAACCTCGACGACACATGTCAGAGGCAATTGTGCATACCTCTAGATTATCAGGTTCTAGTAGTAGCAGTAGTGGTAGTTGTAGTAGGGGTAGTAGTAGTAGTGGTTGTAGTCGTAGTCATAGTGGTAGTAGTAGTAGTCGTAGTAGTAGTGGTAGTAGGTTTCATTAAAATGTTATGTTTTACAAGAATAGGCTTTTTTACTTGTAACCTGGACAAATTCTAAATAACCTACTCCTCTCCTACAGCAGCTGTCCTTCCGTGATCGACACAATACTTCTTCGCACCATTATGACATGGAACTGATACTACTTTATAGAGAGGAACTAGTGATGCTGTGATGGGCGATAATCGCGATTGGGCGATAATTGTGCTTTCGATTTACTATGGTGATAACTGATAACGATAATCCATATTTGTTATCGCGATAGGTTCTGCGCATGCGCAGTCGGTAGAACGCAATTTTAAATGCCCGAAGAGTGAAGATCGTCATATATAACTTTTTTCACAAATTGTGTGTTCCGTTAGCAATCAGCTTGCTCTGTGTTCCACTAGCAATCAGCTTGATTGGTGTGTTCCATTAACAATCAGCTTTCTCTGTGTGTTCTGTTAGCAAGCAGCTTGATTGGTGTGTTCCATTAACAATCAGCTTGCTCTGTGTGTTCTGTTAGCAAGCAGCTTGCTCTGTGTGTTCTGTTAGCAAGCAGCTTGCTCTGTGTGTTCCGTTAGCAACAGCTTGCTCTTTGTGTTCTGTTAGCAAGCAGCTTGCTCTGTGTGTTCTGTTAGCAAGCAGCTTGCTCTTTGTGTTCTGTTCGCAAGCAGCTTGCTCTGTGTGCTCCGTTAGCAAGCAGCTTGCTTGGTGTGTTCCATTAGTAAGTAGCTTGCCCTGTGTGTTCCATGAACAATCAGCTTGCCCTGTGTGTTCCATTAACAATCAGCTTGCTCTGTGTGTTCTGTTAGCAAGCAGCTTGCTTGGTGTGTTCCATTAGTAAGCAGCTTGCCCTGTGTGTTCCGTTAGCAAGCAGCTTCCTTGGTGTGTTCCATTAGCAAGCAGCTTGCCCTGTGTGTTCCATTAACAATCAGCTTGCTCTGTGTGTGTTCCGTTAGCAAGCAGCTTGATTGTGTGTTCCATTAACAATCAGCTTGCTCTGTGTGTTCCGTTAGCAAGCAGCTTGCTCTGTGTGTTCTGTTAGCAATCAGCTTGCTCTGTGTGTTCCGTTAGCAAGCAGCTTGCCCTGTGTGTTCCTTTAGCAAGCAGCTTGCTTGGTGTGCTCCATTAGCAAGCAGCTTGCCCTGTGTGTTCCATTAACAATCAGCTTGCTCTGTGTGTTCTGTTAGTAAGCAGCTTGCTATGTGTGTTGCGTTAGCAAGCAGCTTGCTATGTGTGTTCTGTTAGCAAGCATCTTGCTCTGTGTTCCGTTAGCAAGCAGCTTGCTCTGTGTTCCGTTTGCAAGCAGCTTACTCTGTGTGTTCCGTTTGCAAACAGCTTGCTCTGTGTGTTCCGTTTGCAAACAGCTTGCTCTGTGTGTTCCGTTAGCAAGCAGCTTGCTCTGTGTTCCGTTAGCAAGCAGCTTGCTCTGTGTGTTCCGTTAGCAAGCAGCTTGCTCTGTGTGTTTCGTTAGCAAGCAGCTTGCTATTGTTTGCCAAGCCAGACGTTCTATATCAATCGCTTTGCAAACTTTTCGTCCATTCACGCAAGAAAGGAGCAAGCAATTTCGTCCAGGTAAAATAAGGTTTGACTTTAAACAAATTGCAACATAATTATTAAATAAAGAGTACGAACACAAGTAACTTCATGGATATTCAGTTTGTTTTTATGTGGATTGTTATTCTATGCCACATGGTTCTCAAGGCACTCATTACATTATTGTAATTAGTGCCTTGACAGTGTTGGCCTGAAACGGAGCTTATGGATTTGGTGTCGTGCGTCCGTGTGTCCACCACCATATCTCGGAGATGTATGGACCGATTTTTTTATATACTTTGCACACAGACAATACATCATGGTATACATATGCACACCATTTTGTTTTGTAATTCGACCAAAGATGGCTGAATGATGGTCTTTAACTCTGTACAGCAAAATGAATGAAACCACGGCGAGTGCTATGACATTTTAAGTCTCTTTATTTTTGTTTATATTATCATGATATCACGATAATGGTGATGATGAGGTCCATTGTCGTGATACAAGTTTTTCCATTATCACCCAGGCCTAATAGGAACTGCAGCTATTTTAAATTTCGATCTCATGCCATGTCCTCCGAGATTTGCTCTCCACTCCTTCTTTTATTTGGCAAAAAATAAATAAATTGGTGGAGCGGGGGGGGGGGGGGGGGGCAGATGTATTGATCACATCACAGCAACTTCAGTTTTATAGATGACTTCATGACAACAATGTTGACCATTTGATAGCTAGGCCATCCTGCTTTGTAACCTTTATCCAGATTACTTTATTTGAAATCGATCATCGAAACCCGCTCTACTCATACGTATGCTTGGGTTGATTTAGCTGAAGCGTGCGAGCGGCTGATTATGATAGAAAAAGATGCCATTATGGGTTTGATGACGTTTTAATCCATAACTTTAGTAACTAATATAATTATAAGACTCTGTATTAGGATTATACAGAATCACGAGATCCTGTTACTGTGGGTAAAAATGCACAATTAAACATCAAATGCGACTCGTGTATTGGATTTACCAATATTTTTTGGTTAAGAAGCATCAATGTGACATCACCGACATGTTTTACATAATTTTGAAAGAGAACATTCATGAGGAAGAGGAAAACCAGGGGCTCCAGGTATCTGGGGTGAAGGAAAGGCAAAGGAATAAAGCATCCTTGAATGAAATTGGAAAAAAAAGAAATAATTCATTTCAGAAGTTTGGATAGGAAATGGCAAATAAATCATTTACACATTCTTGCAAGGAGATGGTGATGTAGAACAAGAATAAAATTTGCTTATTTATTACCTTTGTTTACCATCCCCTTCCAAAGTGGATCCATTTCACACGAATATATGCACATAATCCCAGGTAAAGTATCTGCATAACCGTGGATGCAAATATTGTGTCTGATTTTTGACACATTAAGAGAACAGTCATCAGAACTTAATGCCAAATGCAAATGGCAGGAAGATTTCTTTGTTTTTACAGCTATTTAAGGCTCATGGAGGGGCTTGTGCACACATTGTATTGCAGGGAAAAGGTCTTACAATAATTGTACTTTTACATGAATTATAATAACCAGCAACGGTACCCGCCCTAAGGGCGGGACTTCAATCGGGAGACCCAAATTAAAAGGCCAAATATCAGAAATTTAAGGCTTTTTTATTTTAAACGATTTATATAAACATCCGTTGAATCATATCGCACACAAATCAACAAAATCTAAACAGTATTTGTAGCATTTCAATAAAAGCCACATCACTGTTCATATCGGTGAATATTATTCCATCGTGTTTGGAAAAATTAAAAAATTGGAAAAATTGGAAAAAAAATTGGAAAAACAATCTAGCCTATTTTACTCCAGGGGGTCCCAGGATTGCCCACCCAAAATTTCGTTGCGATCGGTTCAGCCGTTTTTGCGGTGCCTGGGAACAGACAGACAGACATTTGGTGAATTATAGTAATATTAGTAGACAATGGACAAGTAGGGGATTTGAACCTGGGTTCTCAGCATTATGAGCCGATGTTTGAATTAGGAACGGGACAACGAAGCTAAAGCTTTATCATAACTCGTGTTACATTATTTGGGATAAAAGTGCAACTTGGTCGTTGTTAGTGCAGATAAAATTCCTGTTGTAACTATAATGGGAGGAGTTCTTTACTGTGGTTGCATTGATGGCTGCAGTTGCTGTTTATAGCTTAACTCTTACTACTACTACTACTTATCACAACCTCCATTAATCCCACTTTATTGTGCAGGTGTTGCCTCCAGGAAGGAGATTAGTCGAATTGCTTATATATTATGAATATTATATTTATCATGAGGTACAAAATATTCTGTGGAGGATGTTGTATGCGGACGATGTGGTTGTTGTGGTAGAGAGTTGGCGGGCAATGCACGAAGTACTGGTGGAGTAGTTAGAGTAGAAGGAGGTATTTAAGAAACATGGGCTGAAAATGAGTATGGAGAAGATGGAGATGATGTCGGTTGGGCAGCAGAGAAAATAAATAAATATCAGGTTACAGTGGAAGGAGATCAGACAAGAAAATAGGTTTGATTATTTGGGGGGAACAGTCACAGGGGATGGTAATTCAGAGGCAGAGGAGGACGCAGGTGGGTGTTAATGCATGGAGTAGTGTGGAGGGAGTAATGGCCGACAGAAATATTTTAAGGAGTTTGAAAGGGAAGGTTCATATGCCTTGTTTAATGCCGGCCTACCTTTACAGTCTGGAGATCTTGTCACTGACAGACAACAAAAGTGGCTGCAGGTTTGCAACAACTACTGGGTCAGGAGGATTGTGGAAGTGAAGAGGGTGGATATAAGGAGAATGGATGAACTGAAGGAGGAGATTGGTGTGCAGATGAACTTGACGGGGAGATTGGTGAAATGCCGGCTGAGATGGGCTGGGCATTTGATGTGGATGGAGGAAGAAAGAATGGCAAAGAGAGCGGATAGGTTGAGCGAGCAAGGTATGAGGAAAAGAGGTAGACTGTGTTTGAGGTGGGAGCTTTGTGTGAAGAGGGATATCGGGAAGGTGTGGGGGAGCTTAGAGGGTAGAGAGAGTTGGCTGAGGACAGACGGGAGTGGTGGAGAATTGTTGTCATGGCAGGGCAGGAGCTTGGTGCCATTGGACATCACTCCTTATAAAGGGAAGAGGAGAGGGACAACATGTATAACTGGCCTGAGGTTCAACTAGAGTTGATTTGAGCAGGAATTTTTAATTTGGCCAAAAGGTCGGTGCTAACTCACTTACGCCACACAAAATACATCGGGGGAAGTGGGAGGGGGGCAGGTGGGTAAAATTCCACTTATATTGCGAGCATATGGGACACCCAACTTGATATCGGGACACCCAACTTGATATCGGGACACCCAACTTGATATCGGGGCACCCAACTTGATATCGGGACACCCAACTTGATATCGGGACACCCAACTTGATATCAGGACACCAAACTTGATATCGGGACACCAAACTTGATATCGGGACACCCAACTTGATATCGGGACACCCAACTTGATATCGGGACACCCAACTTGATATCGGGACACCCAACTTGA
Source organism: Myxine glutinosa (assembly GCF_964187855.1). Lineage (NCBI taxonomy): Eukaryota > Metazoa > Chordata > Myxini > Myxiniformes > Myxinidae > Myxine > Myxine glutinosa. The sequence goes on along the minus strand of NC_136263.1, from coordinate 8,429,355 downwards.
TATCGGGACACCCAACTTGATATCGGGACACCCAACTTGATATCGGGAAACCCAACTTGATATCGGGACACCCAACTTGAAATCGGGACACCCAACTTGATATCGGGACACCCAACTTGATATCGGGACACCCAACTTGATATCGGGACACCCAACTTGATATCGGGACACCAAACTTGATATCGGGACACCAAACTTGATATCGGGACACCAAACTTGATATCGGGACACCAAACTTGATATCGGGACACCCAACTTGATATCGGGACACCCAACTTGATATCGGGACACCCAACTTGATATCGGGACACCCAACTTGATATCGGGACACCCAACTTGATATCGGGACACCCAACTTGATATCGGGACACCCAACTTGATATCGGGACACCCAACTTGATATCGGGACACCCAACTTGATATCGGGACACCCAACTTGATATCGGGACACCCAACTTGATATCGGGACACCCAACTTGATATCGGGACACCCAACTTGATATCGGGACACCCAACTTGATATCGGGACACCCAACTTGATATCGGGACACCCAACTTGATATCGGGACGGCCAACGTGATATCGGGACACCCAACTTGATATCGGGACACCCAACTTGATATCGTGACACCCAACTTGATATCCACCCAACGTGATATCGGGACACCCAACTTGATATCGGGACACCAAACTTGATATCGGGACACCAATGATCTTCATCATCTTCTTCGTCTTCTTCTTCTTCATCTTCTTCATCAATGATCTCTCTGACTCTCTTGAAAATCCTCTCTATCTCTTTGCTGATGACTCCACTCTCTGCCGCTCCAATTCCTCTTCCCTCAGATCGGCAGTCTGCAGCCTCCTCACTCTCTGCAGACCTGGACAAAATCACAGACTGGTCAAACAAGTGGAACATGTCTTTCAATCCTGACAAATCTCACACTCTTACTATGTCTCTCCGAAAAGATCGACTGGACAACCCTCCCATCTACCTTCTTAACAATCCTCTCCAAGAAGTTCTGTCGCTCAAGCATTTGGGTCTCACTATCTGCCATGATCTTTCTTGGGAAAACCACATTTCCAAGCTGGCCTCCAAAGCCAGTCGCCGACTGGGCATCCTCCGTCGTGCGAAGTCCTTCCTCGGCACACCTGAGCTCCTCACCACATACAAGGCTTTCATCCGCAGCTCAATGGAATACTGTTCTCCCCTATGGGCCGGTGCTCCTGCCTCACACCTAGCTCGGCTTCACGCTGTTGAAACCAAAGCTTTCACAATTATTGGAATCTCCCGCGATGAAGCTATCTCTGAGGGCCTTTCACTCACTCACCGCAGGCAGGTAGGTGGTCTTTCTGTCTTCTACCGACTCCTCTCCGGCCTTGCACTCCCAGCTCTCTCTGTGCTCTGTCCCCCAAATATTCCGACAGGTCGCATAAGATCTGCCAGCAACCCTCTGATGGTTAAACTGCCGAAATCTCGGCTCTCTGCTCACCTTCACTCTTTCATTCCTCTTTTCTCCCGCCTCTGGAACAAACTCCCTCACTCCCTTCAATCCCACTCCTCCCTTCAGGTCCTTAAAACAGCTGTTCACCACCATCTCTTATCTTCCCCCATCCAAAACCTTGATCTTTTCTACCCCCGTTAATTCACCCCAGATCCACCTTGCTTGAAATTCCAACTTCTTTCCTGAAAGTCCTGGCCGTGTCCATATGTTTTATACCTTTCCCACCGCCCCCTTCCCATGCCGCTCCCCACCCCCCCCCCCAAAGCCTTCGCCCTCTCTCAGATCTCTCGATGTCTCCATGTCTCTCGGTCCCTGCTCTCAAATGTTGTGTTTGTGTCCTTTCCCCTCTCTCCCCATCTTGTCTACCGCTCCCGATGTTATATGTTTTTGTGTCGGTTTGTCTTTCTGTGTGATTAATGTTCGCTCTTTCACGAGCCTCGATGTTGTATTCAAAAACAAACAAAAAAAAAAAAACTTGATATCGGGACACCAAACTTGATATCGGGACACCAAACTTGATATCGGGACACCCAACTTGATATCGTAACACCCAACTTGATATCGGGACACCCAACGTGATATCGGGACACCCAACTTGATATCGGGACACCCAACTTGATATCGGGACACCCAACTTGATATCGGGACACCCAACTTGATATCGGGACACCCAACTTGATATCGGGACACCCAACTTGATATCGGGACACCCAACTTGATATCGGGACACCCAACTTGATATCGGGACACCAAACTTGATATCGTGACACCCAACTTGATATCGGGACACCCAACTTGATATCGGGACACCCAACTTGATATCGGGACACCAAACTTGATATCGGGACACCAAACTTGATATCGGGACACCAAACTTGATATCGGGACACCCAACTTGATATCGGGACACTCAACTTGACATCTGTTCAAGGGGACGGAGTACTTTGTGATGTAACTTCCTGCCTGTGAAGCACCAATCTGAGAGTTCAAAGTCGGCTCGAGATTTAAACCCCGGCTCGACAGCTCAAAGATAGGTTCTCTACCTCTGCGCCATCCTTTGTGGTCTGATCATGCTAATTCTTCCCTGATCATAGCAATATGTCATGCCACTCACATCCCAATAGAACAGCTGATCCATTCATCATCAATTTGCTGAGTTTCACTTGGGTAACTTTAAATAAACCTGCAACTAATTTCTATGGGACATTCCACAAATCATATCCAGAAAGAGTATCGAATGAATAATAATTAGTGCACTTTACAATTTACACCAATTATTTGTTTATTTAAATATGCCCGCTACACCATAATGGATGCCACTAGATCATGCATTCTAATCAATATAGGAACTGTATATTCATTGGTACCCTAAGGGGTGTGGTTTTATCAATGTTCATTATAAACATTGGTTTCATTGTTTTGGAATAAATATCAAAAGATGGATATTTGATACAATTATTGATATACAAGCAGAAGTACCCGGCGTTGCAGGGCGGGGGAGGCAGGGAGGGGGAGGTGAGGGGTGGAAGAGGAGGGGAGGGGAGGAGGGGGAAGCGGACAGGAGGGGGGGTAGGGGATGGAGGGGGAGGGACAGTGGGAGGGGAGGGGGGAAGGGGAGGGTGGCAGGCGGGATTCTTCTCAAATGCGCCAAGTTAAATATGAATAAAAAATATGGATCTCGTCATCGGAGGTCATTTTTCGGTAGGCCATGTCCTTCCCAGGCCCAATGGCCATGTTTATGCCAAAAATCAAGTACGTGAGCGAGTCTGGCGGCGAGGATGGAACATCACGTGATCGCTCTGAGCGAATCAGCGAGCTGCTCTGGCACAGGCTGAGATTCAGTGTATAATGTTCCTCGCTGCAATGCGCCAAGTTAAATATGAATAAAAAATATGGATCTCGTCATCGGAAGTCATTTTTATGTAGGCCATGTCCTTCCCAGGCCCAATGGCCATGTCTATGCCAAAAATCAAGTACGTGAGCCTCTCCGTTTAGGAGTCTATAGGTAACATAAACACACACACACACACACACACACACACTGTGTTTTATTTATATAGATTATTATAATCGACCAATCTGGTGTGAGGAATTTTTTTTTATGCAAAAAGATGCCAAGCTCAAAGAGGTCCATGGATAAATGTTGGTCGGGGATGATGAAGCTGTGTCCTTGATGCAGCAGTCTTATTGGCTGCAAGCTTTAAACATGGAAACTCCAATTTATGGAAGCTGACTCCAGGTTAGGATGGCCAGCAGATTTGACTGATCCACAAACTTTCCTATTTTGAGGAATTTATCATCTAGAATGAACCATTAAGATCCTGAAATATATCCTCCTCGCCTATCACTCCATAGGATTGGCTCATTGGGGTTCATCAACAACTCACCCTTCTCTATTGACAGCAATGGCCAACATAATGTCACAAACTTCTCAAACTATTCAACGCTGATCTGGCTTTATCAGTCACCTGATAACTGGTAACAAAATGTGGCTTCTACACTGGGATCCTGAATCCAAAGTGGAATCCAGGCAATGCATCACCACCACCCAATACATTTCACATCCTCAATCGACAAGATAATGGCCTCCATTACCTGACTGACCATTCGCATCACAAAACATCAATCACAGGGGATCTATCAAGGACAAATGTCAAGCTATGTGGACCAAAGGTGTGCTCCTTCTCAACAACATGTGTGCGGAGAAGGCTACCTCTTGCACATACCTCCATTCATGACTGTGGAATTGAGCAGCTGGATCTCTCCCCACACCTCCTACCTCCCAGGTACAGTCACGTGAAAAAGTAAGTACACCCAAAGGTAAAGTTTTGACTTTTTCAACATATTTCAACATACAGCTATTTGATCTTCATTTCAACAATATTGATAGATAAAGGTGATATAATATAACAAATATCATGAAACATTTACATTTTGTAGTCCATTGTATAATTTAAATAAACATAAATGCAAATTCCACATGTGGAAAAAGTAAGTACACCCCGACATTTATCACTACTTCAAATACCTAAAATTAGAATCAGGTGCATCAGCTCAGGTGCAAATGATTAGAACATCGTTAGAGAGGATCTTGGAGGAACCTGTCTTATTTAAACCTCAGACATTTAGTTTGGTTTGCTCTTTGTTGTTGAAGTGTGCGGCGGCACCATGCCAAGATCAAAAGAGCTCTCTGAGGCCTTCAGAAAGAAGGTTATAGATGCCTACGAGTCTGGGAAGGGATTTTAAAAAAAACTCCAAACAATTTGAAATCAATCATTCGACTGTCCGGAAGATCGTCTACAAGTGGAGAAGATTTCAAACAACTGCCAACTTGTTCAGGCCAAGAGCAGACCGCAAGATGCTGAAAGAAGTCTCGAAGAACCCCAGAATGTCATCACGGGACCTACATGTAGCTCTTGCCACTGTTGATGTCAAAGTGCACGAGTCTACCATGAGAAAGAGGCTGCACAAATTTGATCTACATGGGAGGTGTGCCAGGAGGAAACCTTTGCTGTCCAGAAAGAACATCAGGGCAAGACTAAAGTTTGCCAATGAACACCTAGGCAAAGACCAGCACTTCTGGAACAATGTGCTCTGGACAGATGAGTCAAAGGTAGAGGTATTTGGCCACAGTACCAGAAGACATGTTTGGCGAAAACCAAAGACAGCATTTGACCACAAGAACCTGATACCAACAGTAAAGCATGGTGGTGGAAATATTATGGTTTGGGGCAGCTTTGCTGCATCAGGGCCTGGGCAGCTCACCATCATAGAATCCACTATGAATTCTTCATTGTACCAGAGGGTGCTTGAGGATAATGTGAGGCCATCTGTCGGAAAGTTGAAGCTCAACCGAGGGTGGACCTTGCAACATGACAATGACCCTAAACATACCAGTAAATCCACCAAGGAATGGCTGAAAAGAAAGAAATGGAGGGTTCTGGAATGGCCAAGTCAAAGCCGGGATCTAAATCCCATCGAGATGTTGTGGGGGGATTTGAAACGAGCTGTGCATGCAAGAAACCCCTCAAACATCGCACAGCTGAAAGAATTCTGCATGGAGGAGTGGGCAAAAATTTCTCCCAGTCGATGTCAGAGACTGGTAGACAGTTATAAGAAACGCCAACTTGAGATTGTTTCTGCCAAAGGGGGCAATACCACCTATTAGTGCAAGGGTGTACTTACTTTTTCCACATGCGAAATTTGCATTTATGTTTATTTAAATTATACAATGGACTACAAAATGTAAATGTTTCATGATATTTGTTATATTATATCACCTTTATCTATCAATATTGTTGAAATGAAGATCAAATAGCTGTATGTTGATATATGTTGAAAAAGTCAAAACTTTACATGGGGTGTACTTACTTTTTCACGTGACTGTATATCCCATTCGATCACTTTTATATGTTTCAATATTTGAAGTCCCACCTGCATGGGGGGGGGGGGGGGGGGGTGCTGCATGGATCTGGCTGAAACTTCGGAAGTGTTGCTGAAGGAGTGATGTGAAATCTCGACAGTTTGAAGAGAAAATGTAACAAATGCATTGAAGTCAAGGTGTTCTGTATCAAAGGATGTTTTCATGTAAATAGTTAATATTCCTTTGGTATAACATTGTGAATGACTCTCTTCGTCACTTGGACAGACTATGCTTATCGCTGCCTTTTATAGTAGGCCGACATATTCATTCCCACGCATTGCTGATGTCATCATTGTGTTATCACATGTGATGCCCGTTGTGATGACATGATGTGTTTAAATGATTCACGACTTCGCTTTTCCTTTTCCTCCACATTATGTCTATCAAATTGTGACGGATGTGGCTGTGGGACATCTCTGTTATTTAGAATATGTAACTTCATTACTTTCAAACACGTGCCATAATAATTGTTATCAGTACGGTTTACCTACCACCTCGGAAGCAAGAAGCTGATGATCCAGGTGCTTATCTGCATTTGGAACAAAAGAGGGTTAAATGTCGGAAATGTCAACTTTGTCATGCTAAGCCATTGTAGACAGCATAGTTTGATCAACATCCTGCTTTTTTTTTTTTTTGTATACAAGATCGAGGCTCGTTTTAGAGCTAACATTAATGACAAAAGAACAAACGGACACATAGAAGACAAAATAAATGGAGCGGGGGACGAGATGAGGAGAGAGGGGGAAGCACACACGTACAACATTTTAGAGCAGGGACATCGGGAGATCTGTGGGAGGGAGAGGGCTTGGGGAAAGAGGCGTGGTTAAGGGGGTGGGAGGTGGGAAAGTTAAAAAAAAACATGGACAAAGCTAGGACTTCCAGGAAAGAAGTCGGTATTTCAGAAAAGTGGATCTGGGGTGAATTAACGGGGGTAGAAAATATCAAGGTTTTGGATGGGGGAAGATAAGAGATGGTGGTGAACAGCTGTTTTAAAGACCTGGAGGGAGGAGTGGGATTGAAGAGAGTGAGGGCGTTCGTTCCAGAGGCGGGAGAAAAGAGGAATGAAAGAGGGAAGGTGAGCAGAGAGTCTTGATTTTGGCAGTTTAACCATAAGAGGTTTGCAGGCAGATCCTGTGCGACCTGTAGGAATATTTGGGGGACAGAGCACAGAGAGAGCTGGGGGAGCAAGGCCGGAGAGGAGTCGGTAGAAGACGGAAAGACCACCATCCTGCCTGTGGTGAGTGAGTGAAAGGCCCTCAGAATGAGCTTCATCGCGGGAGATTCCAATGATTCTGAAAGCATTGGTTTCAACAGCGTGAAGCCGAGCTAGGTGTGAGGCAGGAGCACCGGCCCATAGGGAAGACGTTTTCCATTGAGCTGTGGATGAAAGCCTTGTATGTGGTGAGGAGCTCAGGTGTGCCAAGGAAGGACTTGGCACGACGGAGGATGCCCAGTCGGCGACTGGCTTTGGAGGCCAGCTTGGAAATGTGGTTTTCCCAGGAAAGATCATGGCAGATAGTGAAACCCAAAAGCTTGAGTGACAGAACTTCTTGGAGTCGATTGTTGAGAAAGTAGATGGGATGGTTGTCCAGACTGTCTTTTCGGAGAGACATAGTAAGAGTGTGAGAATTGTCGGGATTGAAAGACATGTTCCACTGGTTTGAACAGTCTGATTTTGTCCCGGTCTGCAGAGAGTGAGGAGGCTGCAGACTGCCGATCTGAGGGATGAGGTATGGAGCGGCAGAGAGTGGAGTCATCAGCAAAGAATTCATTTCATTTTTCATTTTTGAAATTTCATTTCTTTCATATTTCATTTCATATTTCAAAAAATTCATATTTCATTTCATCAACATCAAATAATTCATTCATTCTGTTCATTTCATCCTTCCTTTTACCTTTCTGTCCAGACACAGATGGACCCTCACCTTCACCAGCAAGGCTAGTTCTTCATTCTTCTTCATCAGTCGGAGTCTAATTTGAAGTGGATGAAATGCAAGTCCCTGTGTGACAGACAAAATAAGGCGCCATCTCATTAATCTCTCATTTAAAAATGCATTTAATTAATTGTACAGTATTGGTTGCTCCTAAACTTAAATAGAACTAATTTAAAGGATTGCTGCAAATGATGTTAATTTCACAACATCCCAAATTCAACTTTATTTAAATTGTAATCCTTAAAACATAGTTCCTCTACCTGAAGCAAGAATCTTAACCTGTAAGCAATTGACTAGTTTCCAGACTGCATGGATCATCAGCTGGGCACCGTTCTTCCTCGAGGTTTCGATCATTTCAGCCCAGGAGCTCTCCAAACGGCGGATCCACAACCTCAATCATGGATCCACATCAATAGATGGTACATCAGTAGATCCACAACCTCAGTTGCGTCCAGGCAGTCAGTCAACTCATCAATGCAACATCACCTATTCCAACTTTACTCACTATAGGATTTAATGTATTATCATATATATATAACTTTCCTTACACACTCCATCATATGATAATACTGTCATGTGGATGGCTCTATTAAGACAGAGCATCCACGGATAGCCAAAACAAGCTTTAACTCCGAGGCGACAATCAATGGCGGATTTGTTATACACGCGCAGGAGGAATGAGTTAAGGCGGAAGAAGAAGCGGGGAGATTTACCTCATGGCCCACGCACACCAGCATCTTCAACCTGCAAGGTGATTAATCTCACACGAACACGGAATTATGTACAAAAATAAACGATTTATTTTACGGAACCCGAGAACAATGGACGCGACGTAAGTAAATGATGTTCCTAAATCGGGTTTCCGCACACCTCACTTCACCTCCAAGACAAATGGAAGGATAAATCGAAAGGAACCATTGTGTGCGCATTTGTGCTTATCTGTCTGGAGGTGATGTCAGGAATCGTTAGGTTGTGCAGCTCCGTCGTCCAACGCGGCTCCGGTTGGCGCGAAGCAGGTGTAGTGGAAGTGGTGAGTGAGACTCAAGACGCCAATGGTCAGAAACAGGTTTTACAAAAGGTCATGACTTTATTATTAACTGGTTATTCACTTCATTCCATTACCAAATAATATCGTTTAACTCAATGGACCAGGTTAACTCTATCCGCATAGTCCTTCTTGTTTGGCTGCAGCGCCGAACTCGTGGTACGCGTTCATTCCGTCGTGCAGGGCTTCTGAGGATGAGTGCTCTCTCTCAGCGCTGTTCACAGGGTTCCGTTCCGTTCCGTAGGTCAGAGCTTCTGGTGACAAGTCTCTTGACTCATAGTTTGCTCTGGTTTTTATGGGCCTTGTCACGCTAATCCCTTCTCCGCTAATGCCCCGAGGTCATGCATGCACCGAGTCCTGGCACCAGCTCGCTCCCCTCCTGCTGCGAGTTCCATTTACCAAACGATAGGGGGGTGCTCCAGCCTGGGGCTGTGACCAGGTGGACAAGAGATTACCATGTTCGTGCACATTCTTGGCTTTTTTTTTTTTTTTTTTTTTTTTTTGTATACAAGATCGAGGCTCGTGAAAGAGCGAACATTAATCACACAGAAAGACAAACAGACACATAAAACAAATAACATCGGGAGCGGTAGACAAGATGGGGAGAGAGGGGGAAGGACACAAACACAACATTTGAGAGCAGGGACCGAGAGACATGGAGACATCGAGAGATCTGTGGGAGGGAGAGGGCTTTGGGGGGGAGGCATGTGAAGGGGGGGAGTCATGTGAAGGGGGGGAGGCATGTGAAGGGGGGGAGGCATGTGAAGGGGGGGAGGCATGTGAAGGGGGGGGGGGTGGGAGAGGTATAAACATATGGACACTGCCAGGATTTCCAGGAAATAAGTTGGAATTTCAAACAAGGTGGATCTGGGGTGAATTAGTGGGGGTAGAAAAGATCAAGGTTATGGATGGGGGAAGATAAGAGATGGTGGTGAACAGCTGTTTTAAAGACCTGGAGGGAGGAGAGGGATTGAAGGGAGTGTGGGAGTTTGTTCCACAGGCGGGAGAAAAGAGGAATGAAAGAGTGAAGATGAGCAGAGAGCCGAGATTTCGGCAGTTTAACCATCAGAGGGTTGCTGGCAGATCTTGTGCGACCTGTAGGAATATTTGGGGGACAGAGCACAGAGAGAGCTGGGGGAGCAAGGCCGGAGAGGAGTCGGTAGAAGACAGAAAGACCACCTACCTGCCTGCGGTGAGTGAGTGAAAGGCCCTCAGAGATAGCTTCATCGCGGGAGATTCCAATGATTTTGAAAGCTTTGGATTCAACAGCGTGAAGCCGAGCCAGGTGTGAGGCAGGAGCACCAGCCCATAGGGGAGAACAGTATTCCATTGAGCTGCGGATGAAAGCCTTGTCCGTGGTGAGGAGCTCAGGTGTGCCGAGGAAGGACTTCGCACGACGGAGGATGCCCAGTCGGCGACTGGCTTTGGAGGCCAGCTTGGAAATGTGGTTTTCCCAAGAAAGATCATGGCAGATAGTGAGACCCAAAAGCTTGAGTGACAGAACTTCTTGGAGAGGATTGTTGAGAAAGTAGATGGGTGGGTTGACCAGTCGATCTTTTCGGAGAGACATAGTAAGAGAGTGAGATTTGGCAGGATTGAAAGACATGTTCCACTTGTTTGACCAGTCTGTGATTTTGTCCAGGTCTTCAGAGAGTGAGGAGGCTGCAGACTGCCGATCTGAGGGAAGAGGAATGGAGCGGCAGAGAGTGGAGTCATCAGCAAAGAGATAGAGAGGATTTTCCAGAGAGTCAGAGAGATCATTGATAAAGACCAGAAAAAGCACAGGGCCCAGCACACTTCCTTGGGGAACTCCAGCCTGAACAGGAAGGGGAGATGAGAGAAATCCATTCAGGGCCACACGTTGACTACGACCAGAGAGGAAGTCCGCAAGCCATGCATGGAGATTTCCATGGATACCATAGGAGGAGAGTTTGGTGAGCAGAGCTGGGTGCCAGACCGTATCAAAGGCCCTTGATATGTCAAGGGAGACAGCTCTGATTTCCTGTTTGGCATTGAGGACCTCCATCCATTGTTGAGACAGCAGAAGCAGCATGTCCAGAGTAGAGTGACCTGGTCTGAAACCAAATTGATGATCAGAGATCAAGCCATTGGAGAAGAGGAAAGATTTCATATCCGAAGCAATGATGGATTCCATGACTTTGCTGATAATTGGGAGCAGGCTGATTGGTCTGTAGTTGCAAGGATCTGTTTTTGCACCTTTTTTGTGTAAAGCGGTAATGTTAGCTGATTTCCAGGATGCTGGCAGATGACCTTGAGCAAAAGATAGGGTGAAAAGAACAGAGAGCGGGTGAGATAGAGCGGCAGAGCAGGATTTTAAGACCCGTGGGCTGATGCCGTCTGGTCCAGTTGCAGAATCAGAGTCGAGGTTTGACAAAAACTCCTCCTCCTCCTCCAAAAGTAAGTTTATATTAACAAATATATTTTCAAAACAACACTTCACCATCACCAAGATACAACAATTTCATTTCATTTTCAAGTTTTGTAAAGCATCTGCACCATCTGGCAAAAACGTTTGCCTCCACACAAATGTTGACTTTGTTTGAAAGGAAGGGCTGATCACTTGTGTTTGAATCCAGGTATGAAACATTTTCTCCTAATGTCTTCATAGCTCCTGCACTACTTCGTGTAGGATTTCGCTGTTGTGGTAACATTGCGGAGTCATAGACTGACCCTGCTCTCCTTGTAGCATTCTTGCCACTTTTTGCTGTAAACCATAGTAATTCCTGAACAAGGCCTTCACCCAGTTGTAGTCGACTTGCCTCCTCCCTCATTGTGAGTGGGCAGATTTACGAAATCGTCTATCTGCTTCGTTACCAGTCTTAATCAATGAGTTACCAGTGCCAATCAATAAGTTACACTGAGTTACACTTCCACAATTCCCTCATCTTTTTGTTTTTGTTTATATTAACCATTAATCTAAACATCAATATCGGTAAACAATCAATCACTACAAGTAAACATCATTACAAGTATAAGTAAATAATCAATCACTGCAAGTAAACATCATTACAAGTATAAGTAAATAATCATAACTTTGGTAATCAAATTCCCTTAGGCATACACCGTCATCCTGCAAGAATCACAAAACATTTCGTTGGTCATTGACTCCTTCCATATTGTTCAATCTATTGCATTTGCATCACAAATATATTTTCAAAACAACACTTCACCATCACCAAGATACAACAATTTCACTTCATTTTCAAGTTTTGTAAAGCATCTGCACCATCTGGCAAAAACGTTTGCCTCCACACAAATGTTGACTTTGTTTGAAAGGAAGGGCTGATCACTTGTGTTTGAATCCAGGTATGAAACATTTTCTCCTAATGTCTTCATAGCTCCTGCACTACTTCGTGTAGGATTTCGCTGTTGTGGTAACATTGCGGAGTCATAGACTGACCCTGCTCTCCTTGTAGCATTCTTGCCACTTTTTGCTGTAAACCATAGTAATTCCTGAACAAGGCCTTCACCCAGTTGTAGTCGACTTGCCTCCTCCCTCATTGTGAGTGGGCAGCAAGTATTGGTGTGACGTTGATTGGCCAGCAAGATGTGGAACAGGGATGCCGGATGCATCCACAATGATGTTGGGACCATGGTGTTCAGGTCATCCATGGTCCATACCAGGAGTGGCCCGCAGAATCGCGCACAGCTGTTGTGAAAAGGCACAGCCATTGGTTTGCAGCTCCATGCTGGCTCCCCGGAAGTTGGTGAAGTAATAACATATGTCCCCGCATTTCACAGAGGTTGCAGGTAAAATGTCGTTGTCCTGCAACTTCTGATGTGATGAATGTTCGAAGCCTTCGAACAAGAGTAAGTGATCGCCTTTCTTTCATATGTTGCAGTGTGATCCAGGCAAATGGTCACATAAATTTCCTTGGTGAAGGTAAGCATCCATCTCCAAGTTACACGGGAGAATGTCTTCATCATTCTTTGAGAAAGAGGGTGTATGCCACGTTTAACTTCATTTTTTAGCCACAAATTTTCTTTCTCGAACTTCTTCCCAATTCCGTTAGCACCCCCTTCAAATGTGATCTCGTCTTATCCTTATGCTCAGTCACATCTGAATCTGCTTTCCACACACTGAATCAGATAGGGTACATCTTACCATGAAATCAGCATAATCATGTATATCTTCCGACAGTTTCACATTCAACAATTTGTTGTTTTCCCTTACAACATTCAAAAAGTTATATTCATTTATATGTGTCACACAAATAATATTCAATCAGGTATGTATTTCACTACTAAACTAAGAATAGCATCCACAATTGCTTTCAGGTTAATATAGTTCAAAAATTAACTCATGCAGGTATTTTAGCACTACTCTAAGAAAATAAATTGTATATGATTACAATCACAAACGGGAATATCTAATTCCCAACAACAATTTTCCCAAACCAACAAATTAAGCATAATGTATTATTACCATAATTCCTCTCCACTTTTTCTTTTCCCTCCTTTTTTTTTTTTTTTCTTCTAACAGTGTGTCACTCGTGGTGATATGAGTTCACTGATATTGTAATTGACACAACTCATAACATTGTCGTTATGCCATTATCTTAATTCTACTGTATTCATTTGCAACATCACTTGATTTAATCTTTTAATCTCAGTAATTATGTCGCCATAAAAGTCTTCCTTTTCTGGTTCCACATTTCTTTCCTCATTTGTCACTTCATGCGTTATCATCGTGTTGTTGGTTACCTTATTCAAACACACCGTCACTAAGGCTTTCAAGCAAGCCGCCACTAAAACAATTGCCAATATAACTACTAACCCAACAAACAAGTTTGCTACTCCTTGTATATATTCATACCTATGACATAATTATATGTTGATGACATTCAACATTATATACCAAACTAACAAGCTTCCTAAAAGGTAAATAAAGAAAATCCCTTAATATGTAACATAAATCAGATTATTTGTCTTACCCTTATCCCCCTATCTCCCTGGGTTGAACTCAATCCCCTGATCATGAGTGTAGTTGTGATACATTTTTCACTCATGTTGTATTAATATCAGCAGGTAATTGTATGTCATGTAGGCAAATAAATGTCACTATCCCAAGTAGGAATATCACATGTTGAAAATGTAATGTTTATCAATGCAAGGGGTGTTAAAATGTAATTCAAATGACTGTAAATCACGACTATCATTTATCTGCCACTGAATGTTCTGCTGGGCTGCTAGGTACAGCCTCATTTTCTGTGGGATCGTCCACCTTAGCCCCATGTGCTTGCTTGCAATGAGAGGCATGAATCCAACTTTCTATTTTGGGTCCATATTTGTTTCTATTCTTATCAATCTCCTATGGTTTATCATTTCGTTCCAAGATACCGCAACCAAAGGTTTTAACCAAAGCTCTACCAAACTATTTCCAATTTGAACAAAAAATGCCAGTGAAACAATGATTCGAAGAATTAACTTCAAGGGGTCAATAAATTTATTCTATAGCCAGATCTAATTTTCCCATCCAATAGTTTGCCTTGCCACATGTCATATTATAACACTTTAATAAACCTTCGAAAAATGTTTCCCATCTCAACAAATTTCCTTTTTACAAATAGCCACGTGTAACTTACGTATTTAACTACAATTTCCTCTCAATTTGTTTGGCCTAGCTGGCCGCAAAAGTGGCTGCCAGCATGCAGTACCGTTCTTTATCTACCAAGGAAGTGCTCGTCCACACAAGACCTCTACCAAAATGTTGTTTGTAAAAACAAATCTGGGATTTCTGATTACATGGATGCACACTCTCAGGACATTTTCAGGCTGCTGTTAACAATCCACTACGATAAATTAATTCCTTTACCCACAATCAAATAATTAGTACAAATTGAGGATATTATCCCTATCACATTCTTTTATAGATTCATTATGTTGGATCTAATTTTTTTCCAATAATTTTCCACTGCTGTAAGGAAGAACAATAGCTCTCATAAGTCTTAGTAATATCGTACTTAATTTGCCCAGCATCGAATAATTTATTTACTATCCTTTCTCATCTGTTAACCAGTGACTTTGTTTGAACTCCAGAACTGAAAACCCACAATAGTTCAAACCAGCAAAATTTTCTTTACTATTTTCCCATATCATCTACGCCTAAACCACATCCATACATACAGCACAATTTATATGCTGATAAAATTCAAGTTTATATATATAAAAATCCATGAGCAGAGTACTCTGGGAAGTCAGTGTAAGACCTCTCCAAAATTTGGCTAATTTTGTACTCCCACATTTTTTATGAAGCTCATATCCATAAATAGCTTTGATTCTCATATAAATTCGATCACAATGGAATCCCAAGATTACTTCCAATTTTTTACTATTAATGAATAGCTGCTCATAACTCAGCAAATCAAATCTTTATTCTCCATCTCCCTTGACAAAAGTGATAATTTTCATAATCAAATTATATTTCTATATTTTTATTTTTATTTTTATGAATTCTCTTGATATGCGATCCCTTCCCCATGGAACTATCTATTTTTCAGACAAGGCACACTGTCGGTGTCAACAATCTTGTAAGATTGATACACAAAAACAAAAACAACAAACACAAACATTGATACACAAAACACACACACATGCATGCATTATGCATATTTGTTTGCGTTGGAACCATTATTTACAGATCCGGATGGGTGTCAACTTTATTTCAATTTCTCAAAAGTTGTCCTTCAATTTTATAAATGCTAATACGCAAATGGACCAAAAAGTTTATTTTTTAGAAAACCCCTATGATGTCACATTGAAATTACCCTTTCAGTTCCCACCATAATTTATCCAAATTTGACTACACACCCATTTGCATGTCAGTCGACCACTGACCTATCAATCATGCGGAACACTAGTCCGAAATTCCCACCTGATCATCATGTGACTCTTGTCACTTGGTTTCAAAAATTTGCAAAGCAATTGTTCCAACTTTGTAAATTTAAAATTTTGTGCCCAACATAAAAGATCCAATTTCGGCATTTGATCAATTAATTACTAATTTGCTTACAAGCAAAAGAAAAAATGAATAATTCTTGCTCCGAAAACCTTTTCAGACACAAGAATCATCAACAGTTATTCATGTTTGTCCAGTAATCTAATCTGTTGAGGTCAATCGTCATTTGGGACCTGCCGCAATGAAGGCCTAATCATTGTCTGAGGTATCGGTCAGCACTGGTACCCTTGATCTTAGTTTACCCTATGAACTTGTCTTCCTTTTGGTATACGGACATCCTCTTTTCCAATGTCCCATCCGTCCACACTTGAAACACCGGTTTCTGTCATTGCCTGGTCTGTGCACCTGTGCACTTGTATTGCTGGGCTGCATCTCTACATCCCTGAGTTGCCACTGCAATCTCTCGTTATCTCCTGAAACACGAAAAAATTCTCTGTACCGTCCTTTTTGGGGAGACAACTGGAAATCAGATGGGACAACTGTCACTTTCATTCCTAATTTCGAGGGCAGTTGTGCATTTGTCTCCTCCACTGTATCCTGTATCCTTTTTATTTTAAGTTCTAGATCCGTTATCCGTTCTTGCTGTTCCCGTTGTCTGGATTCACCATCCCAAAGATGGAATGCAAGCCAGTCTACCGTTAAATTCTGTCTCTTCCTGGCTTTCAATCTTTGTTCCAATCTTTCCAATCGACTTCGCTCAAATGTACCATCTCTTGGAAACTCCTCATCATGTCCCTTTGTCCACAAATACCAATTCTCGACCTGCCTTATAGCTTCGGCACCATAACGGTCGTACATATGATGTGTACAAGTACCTTTTTGTGGAATCTCTGGTTGTCCTTGTGTATTCTTGCAGGCTCCATTTCCCATTTTGCCTTTTATCAAAGTAGCGTTGGATGTGTTGTAGTTTGTTCCTCTAAAGCTTCACTCGTACCTCCAGGAAGGATCTCTCCACCTGTTCAAACGGTGATTTCCAGAGAATCTCTCTCACCTGTGGCTTTTGCACAATCCAATCTCACAGATCAGTATTTGCAGATGAGCCAGAGGGTCAGTATGAAATGGGTGAATCCTCAGGTGTCCGCTCTGTTGAAGGGGAAATCACACAATGGTAACCGCACATATATATCTATATATAAACTCACCACCTTGCTCAATTTTCCAAGGTTGTCTTCACATTGATAATATCTCACAAAGATATTAAAGCTTCTTTCTTGAGACCGCATTTTCATCAATGAAACGATCAATATATTCAATTTAATTTATTTAATTCAATTTATCCAGTTAAATTTATTCCATTAAATTCAATCAATTAGATTCAATCAATCAACAATTCAATCAATTATTCAATTTCAATTAATTCATCAATATTCATCAATAAATCAAATTAATCATTTTGGATGACTCCTTGCATAAGCCCTTTCCCCAATGATGTCAGGACAGGTCCATCCATTGACTGAGATCGAATCTCATCGGTCGTCACCTCTGGTTCATACCTCATGTCAATTGATGAATCACCGTACTGTCCTAGGGTCATATCTGACATATTTCCCCATTTTGCCTGGTCTCCACAAATTTTCTTTGCAACCACTAAAGGCAACTCATCCTTCATTCGTGAGACAGCCAAAATGGATGGCAGATATTAAAGTTCATTGGGAAAAATATCTCATCATTTTTCTTTTAATAGTACCCAAAATCTCTTGGCAATATAAATTTCGTAAAACTCCTGAAATAAGACTGTAAAATTCCTTCAATCATGCTAAATTTTGAATCTCCATCGCTTGTAACACCAAATTTATCCCATAGGGCTTGAAAGTTCTTTCCCAAGTTCATGCAATCATTCTGCATTTGAACCCTATGATATCATTCATAATAATCATCATGATTTTATAGTCATGGTCCTATCATAATCATCTATTTAAAACGAACATTTCCTTTATCACCACAGCTATGTGGTATAATCAACAATAGAATAAAACTGTACATAGCAACAGGCTACCTCATGGCCACTTAGTATACCTATTGACAATAAGTCATAACAATATCGAATAATCATTGAACAATTCAAAATCGCTTCCACTGCTCCAGCCGCAGCATTCGTCATTTTGTCTGCTCATCCGCGTGACCAAAACGAAATAAAGGGAGCTCAACCATTACACAGCGCTTTTAATGGCGCATGCCATAGGAACTCAACGCAATTTCGACTCGGCCAGAAAACGAGCAAATTTTGTAGGATGTTAACTGGAATTAGTCGTGAAAATATATCCAAAATACACAAAAATACACACCCGCAAAAATAAACAACAAAACCCAAACAAACCCAAGGTCGACCATATTACACAATTAAATTACACCTTAAATTATTCATTAAATTACTCATTAAATTACTCATTAAATTACTCATTAAATTACTCATTAAATTACTTATTAAATTACTTATTAAATTACTCATTAAATTACTCATTAAATTACACCATTTCAGCATCGTATTGATTGCTGAAATGTTCATAGGTTTAAACACACCTTAAAAGAGGTATGCTTTGTGGTGTTGCCCACCTACCACGTTTAATTAAATTACATCATTTCAGCATCGTATTGATTGCTGAAATGTTCATGGGTTTGAACACACCTTAAAAGAGGTATGCTTTGCGGTGTTGCCCACCTACCACGTTGAATTAAATTACATCATTTCAGCATCGTATTGATTGCTGAAATGTTCATGGGTTTGAACACACCTTAAAAGAGGTATGCTTTGCGGTGTTGCCCACCTACCACGTTTAATTAAATTACATCATTTCAGCATCGTATTGATTGCTGAAATGTTCATGGGTTTGAACACACCTTAAAAGAGGTATGCTTTGCGGTGTTGCCCACCTACCACGTTGAATTAAATTACATCATTTCAGCATCGTATTGATTGCTGAAATGTTCATGGGTTTGAACACACCTTAAAAGAGGTATGCTTTGCGGTGTTGCCCACCTACCACGTTGAATTAAATTACATCATTTCAATTAAAAAAAACATCGCTTCTACTGCTCCAGCCACAGCATTCGTCACTTTGTCTGCTCATCCGCATGACCAAAACGAAATAAAGGGAGCTCAACCATTACACAGCGCTTTTAATGGCGCATGCCATAGGAACTCAACGCAATTTCGACTCGGCCAGCAAACGAGCAAATTTTGCAGGATGTTAACTGGAATTAGTCGTGAAAATATATCCAAAATACACAAAATACACCTGCAGAAATACACACCCACAAAAAATAAACAACATTTATTCCGTTCAACAGAACAAACATTTCCTATATCATGACATGCATGTCTTCAAAATTATATGACCAAGAGAAAAGTAAAACTAATTAAAACTGCGGGCAGTGATGATCCGGGGACCATACCGCTCCATCCTGATTGGACGAGTGTGTGCTAGAGTCGTTAACAACGACAGTCCAGATCCGATTGTTCAAAATTTCAACTCAATCGATCGAAAAATGAACGCAGGGATGCATTTTAAAGGTGCAGTGGCACTAACTGAGTTGCCACGAATATGGCCACGAAATTGCCAATATGGCCATCACAAAATATTTTCCTTAATCAATTGGCTCATAGCATAACCAATCTGCAAGTATCTCATCCGAAGATGTATCTCTGAGGAATTTTAATTAAATAAGTCATTTATAAATCAACGAGTTAATTTATTAAATGATTAATCAATAAATCAAAATTTTCCTTGACAGCTACATCACTTGGTCAGTGTCATGTCCAAATATCAGCTTCCTTACTCAAAAGGTGCCTGAGTTAATGTAATGTAATTACTGTAATAAGATTACTGCAATTACTGTAATGATTACTGTAATTACTGTAATTACCGGAACTGTAATTACTGTAATTACCTCAGGTAATTACTGTAATGTAATTACTGTAATGTAATAAGAAATGTAATTAATTAAATAAGTACTTCATTAATCGCTAATAATTAAATAACTTGTGAATTCTTATCCGATTTACTTAACATTTGAGTGTCCCCAAAACGTTGGAGCAAAACGTTGCAACAACGAAAGTGAAACGTTGTAGCGACGTTGTGGACACGTCAGCAAAACCCAACATTTGAATGTTCCCAAAACGTTGGAGCAAAACGTTGCAACAACGAAAGTGAAACGTTGTGGCGACGTTGTGGAAACGTTAGCAAAACCCAACATTTGAATGTTCCCAAAACGTTGGAGCAAAACGTTGCAACAACGAAAGTGAAACGTTGTGGCGACATTGTGGAAACGTTAGCAAAACCCAACATTTGAATGTTCCCAAAACGTTGGAGCAAAACGTTGCAACAACGAAAGTGAAACGTTGTGGCGACGTTGTGGAAACGTTAGCAAAACCCAACATTTGAATGTTCCCAAAACGTTGGAGCACAACGTTGCAACAATGAACAAAAATCCTTAATTTTCATTCGATTTACTTGAAATTTGAAATTGGATTTACATATCAGTCAATTAGTTCAATTGAATTCCCAATGATCATGTCCGGCCTTGTACATTCCACGAATCCCGTACCAAATTTTCTCATACTCACTCAAATTACATCCATTTCACATATCTGTTCATGAAATTTCACAAATGATCACAAGTAATTATCACATTGCAATGACCTCTAAACATTCCTAAACCAATAAGCTAGTCTGGCGATGCCAAATACCTCACACGTCTGTCATCTTAGAAGTCGCTGTTTGCTTTAGACAAATACTTATCAAAGCCTTCAGACAAACTATTAGCAATATTATTCCTAGGATTAAAATTATTAGGATTATTATCAAATATTTATCAAAATATTAGGATTATCATCAAACCAATGAATGACTCAATTTTTTTTTTTTCCAAACATCTACATCCAAACCTAGATATTTTGAGTTCTGAACTTTAATACTTCAAATTTTCCATTCCTTCCCTTCCTGATCCTTAGATGTAGGGATGGGTTCTTTTTAGGATCATGTTGCATCGAGCATTATTTTCCAAAACAGTGTGAACATTAAACTACACCATTACCTCTGACATCCCACAATTAACATTAGCTTTCCCATGATGTCGCGATATGACCTTATAATCCCATAAAACTCTTCGTTGCTTTAACATCCAATATGAAAATTCTCATTTAATAGCAATTCTAATAATTCCGACCATAATTGAAATAAACAACGTCAGAACATCAACAAAGATATGCAACATCTTGGTTGGTCAACGTCTTTATACTCATTTTGCTTGTCTGTCTACTTTTGTTTCCTGGTAACACCTGAATACTTTTGTTTCCTAGTAACACCTAGTTTCCTTGTTACCTCTACCTATGATTTAATAACACTTTCCACAGTTAGACCCATCAAAATTTTTCTAATAATCCTAAATTATTCACCTTCATCCGTTTTTCAACAAAACTACATGTGAAAAATGGAGATTTCATCAGTACTTGAAGGTGTAAAAATTTGACTTTGAAATTTTAAATCAACAAGTATTCTGATATGTGCCTAAACTATCAACAACTATTCTGCCATATTTTGCCTAAATTATGTCCGTAAGTCTTCAGATATATTTTTCTAGGTAATTAGTATCACACCAACACCGAAAATATAATTTCATCTCATAGCAATTTTATATTAAAATAAATAGTATGTCATTTCTCTTGAAACAATCCAGCCATAAATATTATTTGGAAGTCTTCTGCTGTCAGAACACAATTTCTCTGCCGTCAAAGGTTAAAGTTTGGCCTCGGTGACTCCTCAGCTAATTGTCGCTTTTTCTTGACAAAAACAAATATCTTTTATATTTATCCTATTAAAATCCCATTACAATCCCATATCTTGTCACCCTTTGCATTGTTGAAAGCAATTAATTCCATAACTCAATTTTACCTTACATCCTTACATTACATTACACCCTTACATCCTTACACCCACTTTTGTCCAAATTTTTTTTTTAGAAGTGAAACAAAATTTGTCTGTACTTTGTCTCATAGAATCCACAGTACCAGCATCGCAACCTCCCATCTGTCTACACCTTGTCACAACTCCAATTCATTCCTCAAGGCACAACCCAGAGTGATTTGAGAATATACCCAGAGTTCTATACACTACCCAGTTTCAGAGAGTAAACAATTATATACTTTTTCATTATTTTTCCATTTAACTTGTTCAAAGAACGTTCATTTCGCAAAATCGAACCAACCACAACCTTCGCCATTTATATCTATTGTAAGCGTGCCGAATCAATAAGTATCACTTTTCCTATGAGCCTCGACCAGAGGGTGGTTGTTACTCACAAACACTCGTCGCTAGCTGTTCCATTGTCTGTTGATTTTCATTCTGCTGCCGATTTCCATTGAGCCATCAGAGTGGAATTTGGAAGTATTATTTCTCTGAGCTCATGAAAGTGGTGACCCTGTGACATTGGGTGGTTTGCCATTGCTTTTCCACAAAAGCACTTAATTATTGTCTTTCATTCAACCGTGAAGCATGTCTCAAAGGCTTAGTGATGGACCTGGACAAAATTTGATGCAATTTTCATCCAATCGCCATCTTTCATAATAATTCTGGACCGGTATGAGATGGGGTTGTCTGTCATGAATTTATTTGTTGATCAAACGAGTTTTAGACATGGCGGGAAAACTGAAAAAAAAATATTTATTTAAAACGGGTGTACACGATTGTACACGTGTACGGACCTTACCGAACCTTACCGAACCGGCAAACAAATCGCCTCATGGTGCACTTCATGAGCCGATTTGCCTGCAGACCAGAGTAAGGCTTTTAATACCCAGCGTATAATGTACATATCCTCGCAAGCTCACGAATAATAGAATCATTTAAAACGTTCCATCCTTGGATTTTGTCCACTTATTCACTATTCCTGATTTGCCATCAAGGACCTCGATCATTCCCCGGCGTACTAACTTCCGCTTTTGTAAATGAGATTTCAACAGGATTACGACTCAAAGGAAAAAGAACGAGCAGACATTTTGTAGGACGTTACCTCGGACGATCGTTAAAATCGTTACATCTTAATCATACAAAAAATGGTTCTTTGGGTAGTAGCCACAGCACCCGGGAGTACCAGCTCAGCAATGGTTCTTTGTGATCCACTACCCAGCACCCTAGACCAACTCAAATGGATCTCTGTGTCGCGAGCACATCACCGGAGCCAAAAGGTCTCATCTATATCTTCCTTCTGAGGGCTCTTCTGCACCAATTGTGCATGGAGAAGCCCACACACCAAATCCTCCATGTATATACAACATAACTATTCCCAAGTTCGTAAATCATACTGGACAAAAACAAGACACACTCACCTTTAAAGGTCTTGTATGTGTCCAATTGATCTCAGCGGTGCCTCCATATTGTAGAGGAAGTGGTGAGTGAGACTCAAGACGCCAATGGTCGGAAACAGGTTTTACAAAAGGTCATGACTTTATTATTAACTGGTTATTCACTTCATTCCATTACCAAATAATATCGTTTAACTCAATGGACCAGGTTAACTCTATCCGCATAGTCCTTTTTGTTCGGCTGCAGCGCCGAACTCGTGGTACGCGTTCATTCCGTCGTGCAGGGCTTCTGAGGATGAGTGCTCTCTCTCAGCGCTGTTCACAGGGTTCCGTTCCGTTCCGTAGGTCAGAGCTTCTGGTGACAAGTCTCTTGACTCATAGTTTGTTCTGGTTTTTATGGGCCTTGTCGCGCTAATCCCTTCTCCGCTAATGCCCCGAGGTCATGCATGCACCGAGTCCTGGCACCAGCTCGCTCCCCTCCTGCTGCGAGTTCCATTTACCAAACGATAGGGGGGTGCTCCAGCCTGGGGCTGTGACCAGGTGGACAAGAGATTACCATGTTCGTGCACATTCTTGGCATTCATTTACGAAATCGTTTATCTGCTTCGTTACCAGTCTTAATCAATGAGTTACCAGTGCCAATCAATAAGTTACACTGAGTTACACTTCCACACAGGCCTCCGTCCGCCTCGTTCGCACGCTGCTAAGCCCTGACACACCCGCTCGCCCCGGTCTCATCTGCTCCAGTGGCAAGCTTCGCTCGTACCCTCGTTGTTCGCAAGTGAGGTCCCGTTTGCTCCAGCGGCAAGCCTCACTCGTACGCTTGTTGTTCGCACGCGAGGTCCTGTTTGCTCCAGCGGCAAGCCTCGCTCATACGCTCATCGTTTGCTAAGCCCCAACGTGGCCTTCTTTGCGTGAAGCGAGCGGGCGTACGTGCAACCCGACCCTTCAGCCATGCAACGTCTTCCTCAATTCATCACAGAACTCCGATGCACCCAACGTTTGTGGTGTCGGAAGGAGATAGGGTCGAGGGCGAAGGTGGCAAAAGGAGTAAGTGTTCGAGGGAGCGAAATCACGAGGCAGCAAAGGGAAGTGGTCTGGGCAAGAAGGAAGACAAAAACGAGAGTGAAAATGTCGGCTAGACCGTGGTTTTACCGGCCATGGTGTGACGGCATCGCTCTCTCCACCAATGGCCGTGCCACTTCTGTCTCATGCCATCGGTCACTCGCCAATAATTCTGCCGCTTCCTTCCACCTTCCTTCCACGAATCAGTGGCCAGCTTCTTACCCCATGGTGTGATCTTCCCATCAAAACCCTTTTTACCAATCACGGGTGAAGTGGGCGTGGCCTTTGCCTGTCTTGCACGATGTGTGTTGCGATGCCAGCCGGTGATGTGGCTGACTGCGGCCCCATCGGCGGTGCCCCTAAATGGCTTCCTGCCTGTTCTTCCTGTAAGTCTTGTAGTGGCAGGGGAACTAATTAATGTGATGTGCTATTGGGCCTAGCTAATGTGTGTGATGTGCTGCCATATGGAACAAAGGAATGATCACCAGGTCTGACACACAGGGGAATTAGCTTAGTCCTTATTCTACTTATCATGCCCCATTCCTCATAATGGGGACGACGATACACTTAATCTGACATTCGGGCTAGACAGGTCCTCTACTTATTTACATCGAGATGGTTCTAGATACCCACGGCAACCGGAGCATGATACCTATTCAGATCTACATAAATCTATACATGCCCCTACCCACCTACACAACAGACAGTCGACACTACAGTCAGTCAGCTCATCAATGCAACATCACTTATTGCAACTTTACTCGCTATAGTATTTAATGTAGTATCATATATTTATAACTTTCCTTACACCCTCCATAATATGATAATACATGAAGTCATGCACATCTTACCTTAAATATACCATATCCACCAACCAGCATAACCACACCACCTATCTCTGGATCAAACTGTATTTTGAATGTTAAAACTGTCACCTATAATGGTTTTTTGCATGCTGTCATATCCTAGCAATCACTGATTCCTAGCAACATTGATTTCTAGTGTATTTAATTCTTATATTGCACTGTATTTACATAAAGATCTCATGAATAATATTTTTACTAGTCGTATCATATTTTACTAATTCGACTTGGTATTGTTTTGTGATTTTAAAGAAAACTTGGTTTAATCTACCAACTGTAGCTCCCTGCGCTAGCATATGTCTGACTAGTTGTTGTAATTTATTGGCCAGTTCAGAGCTGTGTGTGGTTGCTCTTACAGTCCTAATTATTTCACCTGCAACTGTACCATAAGATAGCTTTTTAGGAATGTTGTGGCATTCGGACAATATGGAATGGAAAAGCATCTCGTTTATCAAATAATTTTGTGTGAAATTTATTATTATGGATGTCAATTTGTAATTCTAAAAAGGAAACTGAAGTGGAAGTTTGGTTTTCCTTTTTTAATTCAAGTTTTTTTGGATATATATCATCATGAAGCTGAGCAAATACAAATCCATCATTAATGCCAACAAATCATCAATTAACCTGAAGATGTTTCCACATCTCGTGCAGTTGTTAATTGATTCCTGCACATGTTCTGGACCCAATCAGACTCGTACATGTGCAGGAACAAATTTACAAAGAAAGGAGCCAGATCTGACCCCATGGGTATCCCCATTGTCTGCTGGAGTATCTTGGGATCTGAACCCATGGGTATGCCCACTGTCTGCTGGAGTATCTTGGGATATGAACCCATAGGTATCCCCACTGTCTGCTGGAGTATCTTGGGATCTGAACCAATGAGTATATCCACTGTCTGCTGAGGTTCTTGGGATCTGAACCCATGAGTAACCCCACTGTCTGCTGGAATATCTTGGGATCTGAACCCATGAGTATCCCCACTGTCTGCTGGAGTATCTTGGGATCTGAACCCATGAGTATATCCACTGTCTGCTGAGGTTCTTGGGATCTGAACCCATGAGTATCCCCACTGTCTGCTGGAGTATCTTGGGATCTGAACCCATGAGTATCCCCACTGTCTGCTGGAGTATCTTGGGATCTGAACCCATGAGTATCCCCACTGTCTGCTGGAGTATCTTGGGATCTGAACCCATGAGTATCCCCACTGTCTGCTGGAGTATCTTGGGATCTGAAGCCGTAGGTATCCCCACTGTCTGCTGGAGTATCTTGGGATCTGAACCCATGAGTATCCCCACTGTCTGCTGGAGTATCTTGGGATCTGAACCTATAGGTATCCCCACTGTCTGCTGGAATATCTTGGGATCTGAACCCATGAGTATCCCCACTGTCTGCTGGAGTATCTTGGGATCTGAACCCATGAGTATCCCCACTGTCTGTTGGAGTATCTTGGGATCTGAACCCATGAGTATCCCCACTGTCTGTTGGAGTATCTTGGGATCTGAACCCATGAGTATCCCCACTGTCTGTTGGAGTATCTTGGGATCTGAACCCATAGGTATCCCCACTGTCTGCTGGAGTATCTTGTTGCCAAATGTAAAGAAACTGTTGTTTAGGAGAAATCGAAAACTTTAAGTTTACTTTTTGAAAAGCTGCATGAATATTGATTTTCCTTTACAGACCAGTTTGCTCTTTTTTGACATACATTAATGTATACTTTACTACCTACTTTATTACCTCATGCAAATGCTTTATCTATTGCTCTGTCCAATGTGGTTACCAGCTTGTCATGTGGAATGTTTGTGCACAATGTAGAAAAATCAAAGGTTGAAAGACATTTTGCTTTAACCTTGTTATTAATATTGTGGACACTTTCGATTACCGGTTTGGAATTAGCAATAATCCAGAATTTATTTTTATATCACAATAAAACTTCACTTTTTCATGGTAGTTTTTTACGCATTTATAGATTAGTTTCATCGCCTCTGTTATACTGCCCGACAAAGGTTTCAAACGACATTCTCTACTTGCGATAATGAACCTCATCTTACAAGGGTGTTTGTGCATTTTTGGGATCCAGTAAATGAATGGTAATTTATGGTGTTTATCCGGAACGAGCAGTCTTCTCACCGTTGAGTGATTTGTATGGTGTTGTATCAAGTCTGTTTTGTTATCGTTACTTATTTTGTAGGTCTTTGAAATTCCCGTGTCGAGGCCCAATTCTTCCAAAAGTGTTTGAATGTAGAATGTTTTACACACAAATGCAATATTATTATTTGTTTTATCAATAAGAACAATAACATATTGTGCTTGAAGCTACCTTAAGCAATCACGTGTATCTGGATTGTTTAAAATTACCTTCGGATTATTGATTCGAACTTTTCTTCTCAAATCAACAACTCTCCTTTTCACATGTTTCTCTACCTCCTCCAACCATAAAGCCATTTGTGTGTTTGGTGCTTTATGTTTATCAATTTGTTCTTTCATCCATTCACCCAGTCCCATCATTGTAAGTTCCATTGCTTTATTCCAGTTTATTCTTTTATTTTATCTATAATTTGGTTCTTTTGTAAGTAATGCATGTAATCTCTTTCACTTTCACTATTCTGAAATCACCTGTGATGACGTGTTTATGATGTGGATCTTTGAATGTGGAATGTTCACAATTACAATTGTTACGTAGTCCTCCCCGACCCTCTGGTCACGGTGTACCTCCGAGCCCTGAGAGGAGCCACGGCAGAATAATGTGTTATTACGTGTCAAAAAGCACAAGTGAAACCAATCACACCAATGGTTATCAACAAACAAATATTGTATTAAAAATCACACCAGAATAACGATGCAACAATAATAGCAATCAACAATACAATCGACACATCTTATGATGGTACCATCAGCGAGGGTAAGATAACTCACTATGCTCCAAGTGAGTGAAAAAGAACACTCCCCAATGTCTCTATAGCTCAAAGGTGATCCCCTCCAGCGAGCGTCAGAGCGATATCGAATCGAAACCCGAACCCCGTTCAGATGACGGGCTCAGTCACACCGCCAAAACAGCAGAAAAGGCGTAAGCAGCCGAAGCGGCGCAAAAAGTCACATGGTCCAAAACCGCCTAAGGCAAACTCACAGAGGAATGCGAAATCCAAAGATGCCCTCCAGGTATGAACGTTCACGGTTCAGTCAGTGAACCGCAAATTAATCTTCAAACTCCGCGTTGCACACATCCCAGATAGACGTCGGAATGGCGAAAAAGGCTGACGGGAAGCAAAGACCTTTTGCGATGAGCAAAGCGCGCGTGTCAAAATGGCCGACGGCTCGTATTTGAATCGCAACGACCCGGCGATGATTCTTCAGATTCCCAATGCCAAACCTGACCACGCAGGTTTATCAATCCCAGCGATAACACCTATCGCAGGAATTCCTTTCAAGGAAACTCCAAGTTCACTCGCGACTTTCGTTCGACCACGCTCGCTCCAGAGCCTGAAGCGACCAGCTTCTTCTCCGACTTCACTCTCTCCGCCCTCTTCTCTTCTCTCTCCTCCTCTTCCTCTTCCTCGTCGTCCGGTTCCTGTTTCATTTTAAAACATTCCTTTTACCTTTTGACAATAATAATCGCTATTTCCCTCAAACAACAATAATAATAATACACGGAACCAGAAATGTCTCAAGTGGATGAAAGCCACCACAACGGAAGTGACGAATCCATAACACAATGATGTGTGTTACTTAACAATTCCTCCCTGTCTATAGATTGTACAGTGTCCTTGTAGTTGAAGATCTTTTCCCTCGTTGAATTTCCCAAAGTGTACACAACTCTTGGTCACTCTCTCTGTTCTATTGTTTCTGGAAGTTTACTCTACACTTCCTTCTGTTGTAGTATTTTCTCGATATTGATCATTTCTACCCCTTTGTTATCAAACATAATTTTGTTGATATCATTGTCTTTTCTATGATTAACTTCTTTAGGTTTCACACACACACACACACACACACACACACACACACACACACACACACACACACACACACACACACACACACACACACCTCGTCCATTTATAGAGTAGATATCAGCATTCATTTGTTGATTTTAGATCCCACGGTGTCCTTCACCAAGCATGAGCAAGTTATCATCAGCACCCTCAACAAATCACACAGTCCTGCACCAAGCGCTCTGGTATTCACAGATATTCCTTGACACCCGTAGGTGACACTGCTTGCTATCTCATTTTGGTTGCTGTGCAGGCATAGCAGCTCCAATACCATAAACACACCCATAATATGACCCTATAGGATGACCATATAGTTTAACATCTAAAAGTAGGTCACTGCCATAAACTGACTAACTCACTTGCCTTTTCATACCATTTTCCCTCAGGATCCTCTAATTAATCTTGAACGAATCTTTTTTTTTATGGCATTCTATGATGCATCTGACCTATCAGCATCCTTGTCACTAGTTGATGTTTGGGGCCGAGAAATTTACCTGTTGGCAGATGCTGCTCCTAATTTTTTTGCATTACATTTACGCTACAGAGAATTCTGATGGATAACTTATTCAGCTGTTTCATTTTCCTTAAGGAATATCCGAGTTGCACAGGCTCCCGCATATCTCGCCAAGTCCACTTCGATCTTTCTGCTTATTAATCCTGTGAAGTATAGTTGTGTTTGTTGTACTTTCTTGGCATCGTATATGAAGGCTTCTCATGAGTGAGGAGTCTAGTTCCTTAATTGCATATTCTGAATTTATCCCATCGAGTTGCACAACTGTAGCTTGTACAAGTCATTAAATAATGTTATAAGCAGCAGGAATCTTCTCATCCACTGCTACATTGAAAATAAGTACATAAAGAGGGTTCATCGAGCCTGACCTCTTCACATGAACGACAGAAAGCAATCAGTGATTGGTAAACAGTGGAACATCTTCCAAAGAACAATTACAAGAAAATAAATGATGAATATTCAAAAGAATTGAATAATAAGCAGATGGTATTTTGAACAAATTCCTGCAGGAGTGTAATCAAGCTGCTCTCAGAACAAATTGGCAAACAATGAAAATATACTCTTTAATGAGATGATTACAACCTCGTCAGTACAGAGAATGTAATTTCGAGCATTAAAATGGAGTGACGTCAAAGGACCCAAAAACACGGAACTTATAACATACAGTATTGAATATCCAAACAAAAGGATTTCGCGAATTAATTTTTTTTCCCCTCCAGGGGTTTTCAATTAAATGAATTGGTCAATCTGGGAAAGATGGCAGGAACCCGACACTCATGGATGACTGCGGAAATGTAATGATTTAAAGAATCGCGAACAAGGCAAAATTAACGAGAGGTTATTGAACACGTCACCACACGCAATAGTCAAGTGTATAATTCAATTTAAATCAAATAATGATTTTAAATATTGTTAAAAAAAATTGTGGAAGTTTGGTGCTATTGAAGCAAACATATACATCAATCTTATACACCTCCTGATTTATAACGTCCAAGTACTGCTAAACGGAAGGGTTATGGAAGTAACAAGAAAGCGATTTGTGTTCTACAGTGTTCAATTATATCATTCAATTTAAATAAAATAAAGATTCCAAAGGTCGTATAAATAAATTAATTACAGGCCACCGTTTTATCGCTATTGACGCAGTGTCTATTACACCACCTTATCTAACAAGTTATGTTAGTTATTCATGCCTGTTGTTTTTGTCCTTTATGACTGCCTTAAAAACAATTAGTTTCCTGTTTGGAATGATTTTCAATTTTGTTTAAGTGCCAGACAGACAGAAAGAGTAAAAAAATTTATCTCACTCCTCTCTGTGCACGTGCGATCGGGACAAATTCAGAGACAAAGTACAGTACTGTAAAACTACAGGTTTGTTTTCCGATTCGTGTTCCGATTCGTGTTCAAAAATAATATTAAATTTGAGTAAATCGTTCCTTGATCGCAAACTGTCATTTGCAGACAGACAGACATGAACCAATTGCTTAATTAACCCCGTTTATCGCTTTGCGTGCATGGGGCAATGAATACAATACTTAGACACAATGAAACTAATCCTGATTACTATGGACACACACACACACACACACACACACACACACACACACACACGCACACAACAACCATTTAAAAATAACTGTGCGAGACAATTAGGGGCTGGCAGTTTGTCCTGAAATTACCACATGCCGCAGGAGGTGGTAAAGTACTCTAATGTGGCTTAGGGCATGGAATACCTCAATCGAGTGTGGCCAGAGTCAGAGTACTTTATTTATTCTTCTACTGTTTATCATTTGCTGTTTGTTTTAATATCGATTTAATCCATGGTTTTAAAATATTGGTGATCAGTAAAATGATAGGAGAACATGTCTCTTCGACAAAGAGGACAAGAAAAGAAGAATGCTGAGTGTTTTGTTGTCTTGTAATTTATTTAATTTGCTATTTATCACTTAAAAGCAATATGATAGATTGTGTGTGTGTGTGTGTGTGTGTGTGTGTGTGTGTGTGTGTGTGTGTGTGTGTGTGTGTGTGTGTGTGTGTGTGTGTGTGTGTGTGTGTGTGTGTGTGTGTGTGTGTGTGTGTGTGTGTGTGTGTGTGTGTGTGTTGCATTGCTGTGTTGTCCATTTACTGATGTGGACTACCAGCCGAGTTTGTGGGCCCCTGATGAGAGGGGTTCTGGACTGAAAGGATCAGAACTTTACTAAGATAGGAGGCCAACTGCTAATGCAGAAAGTCGGAAAATCTGATAATTGCTTACATGTCAATAAAGTTGTTACTTTAGATAAACAATTTTTTTGAGTTTGCAATGAAGATAAAGTTAAGCTTCAGGTACTTTAGTGTCACCAGCGTGACTCGGCACGCTCCGTGCGCCTCACCACATGTCGTTTCAGAGGGATGTGCATATTTGACCATTTCGGTGTATTTTGGGTCTTTGGGGTCTTTGGGGTCTTTAGGGTCTTTTGCGTCTTAAGTGTCTTTTGGTTCCTCTCAGTCTTTAAGGGTATTTGGGGTATTTTGGTTATTCGGGGTATTTAAGGGTATTTTGGTCGAAAGGGTCTTTAAGGGTCTTTGTAGTCTTCCAGGTGTTTGGGGTCTTCAAGGCGTTTTGGATCTTCTGGGTCTTTTGGATCTTCTGGATCTTTAGGGTCTTCTGGGTCTTCTGGATCTTTTGGGTCTTCTGGGTATTTTGGGTCTTTGGGGTGTTTTGCGACTTTGTGGTGTTTTGGATCTTTTGGTTTTTTGGGGTGTTTTGGGTATTTGGGGTGTTTTGGTTATTTGGGGTGTTTGGGGTCTTCGGGGTCTTTTGGGTGTTCAGGGGCTTTTGGATCTTCAGAGTCTTTTGGTTCCTCTGGGGTTTTAAGGGTCTTTGGGTCTTTTGGGTATTCAGGAACTTTTGGGTCTTAAGGGTCTTTTGGTTCCTCTGAAGCTTTAATAATATTTTGGGTCTTCGGGGTGTTTTGGGTCTTCGGGGTGTTTTGGGTCTTTGGGGTGTTTTGGGTCTTTGGGGTGTTTTGGGTCTTCGGGGTGTTTTGGGTCTTCGGGGTGTTTTAGGTCTTCAGGGTGTTTTGGGTCTCCGGGGTGATTTGGGTCTTCGGGATGTTTTGGGTCTTTGTGGTGTTTTGGGTCTTCGGGGTGTTTTGGGTCTTCAGGATGTTTTGTGTCTTTGTGGTGTTTTGGGTCTTTGGGGTGTTTTGGATCATCTGGCCCTTTAAGGGTATTTTGGATCTTTGGGATCTTTAATGTCTTTGGGTCTTAAGGGGCTTTTAAGTCTTAAGGGGCTTTTTAGTCTTAAGGGTCTTTTGGTTCCTCTGAGTCTTTAATAATCCTATGGGTCTTCAGGTTGTTTGGGTCTTTGGAGCCATTTGGGTCTTCAGGGTCTTTTGGATCCTCTGGGCCTTTAAGGGTATTTTGGTTATTTGGGGTGTTTTGGGTCTTTGAGGTATTTGGGGTCTTTGTAGTCTTCAGGGTATTTGGGGTATTTAAGGGTCTTTGTGGTCTTCAGGGTGTTTTGGGGCTTCAGTGTGTTGTGGGTATTTGGGGTTTTTTGGGTCTTCAGGGTGTTTTGGTGGTCTTAAGGGTCTTGGGGGACTTAAAGCGTCGTCAAAGGTCTGAGGGGTCTCAGCAGTCTAAACTAGGCTATGAGCCAAGGGGGTTGGTCGGTACCATACAGATGGAGTAAGGCTCATTGTGATTTTTAGCAAGATATATGTCCCTAGATATGAAAAAAAAAGTGATAGCAGTGTATAACTCTCGGCCATCTCTGTGTTATCACCCGAAATATTATCATACGCCCGCTTCGCTTCGCCAAAAAATGTGATATTTGCTAAAATTGGAATAAATATGTTTTTAAGGACCACAGAGTGCCAATAATTTGCATACTGGATGCCAACTAATATAGTAATAGAAATATAGAACATTTGTGGGGGTTATTTATCAAAATATTGATATAATGACAAAAATTATGTTAAATTTAGTGAAAAAGTGGTCGAAATCGCTTCGAGTTCAGAATTCACATTGTACATTTTTGTCAATATTTCAAAAATGAAAACTCCCAGAGTAACATTTGACCCCTCAATCTTCGCAAGGAACCACTGCATTGGAATATATCATTACTTTGTAATATGGTGGTTGTTTGGGGCACATATTTTGGCAAAGTTCAAAATATTGTTACAGACACGACTTTGATGTTAAAGTGGGCCGAGCGGAATGGCCGTCGTGTCCGCACAAATTACCCGACTATACTCGACGTTGACGAAGTCGCGCGATGCTGGCTCAATAAGAAAAAGAAGACACCCGGCTGGATTACAATAACACAATACGACACCAGGGGTTCAGTTCTCAAGACCTCCGGAGGAGGTTATATTAAGGCGGAAGGTTAGATTACAACTACAAGAGGGACAGCATAGAAAGACAAGCACTTAGACACAATCTTATATTATTCCCAACAGACGACAGATAAACGGGACAAAGCTGACTCACACGGGGATTGATGGAAAGGACAGGCGGGTAGCGATGGCTCCAGGTGCACCTGGGCTCAAAGGTCAGAATCGACTCGGTCCGGTCCAGAGATGCGGGGAGGTCGCAGCGCTCGGATGGCGTCTTGTCTGCTCAAGCTGGGGGCGCATCTGACTCAGCGCTCGCAGGTGGCTTTCCTTCTCCAAGCTGGGTGCGCATCTGACGTCACATCCGGCGCGGGGCCGCGTATATCCGGCGGGGAGTGACACGCCCTCGGCTCGTTAGCTCCGCCTCGTGGAATCGGCACGTTGCTTCTCATTGGGTGCGTGCGGGGGGCTTACCAGGCTCCGCCCTTGACGAGGAGCTGACAAGGAGCCCCTTCGTGGTAACCCCGTGGAGCGCATGGTCTATGGCGCTAATCGAGCCGGTGTGAGGACGCATCCTCCCCCGCTCCGCCGCCATCTCCTCTGTTGTTGTTGTAATTGTTGGGGAAGAAGATGGAAGGAGGTATGGGAAAGGTCCTAAACTCACTACTGATGCCATATAATCACATTCTGGTGCAACGAAGAGTCATAATTAATGGAGACGAGGCCTTAACTGACATAGAATAAGAATAACTAGGAAGATGTCCGAAAGTTGTCTACGTGTGGTGCGGTGGACCTGGGCACGACATTTAATGGGGGAATAAGGGGAAGGTCGGCTCTACTGATTGTTATTTACATGCAATGGGACTAGGGAATGGGGGATCGGGGAAAGTTGGGGAGTATTGGAGAAAATAGGGGAATATTTACAAGCGGATATGGAGGCCAAATTCCATATTCGCAACATTGCACCCTTCTCTACCCTCGGGGCGTCCCGACCCGATAAATTTTTACCTACTTTAATGTGGCACGCAATGTAGTTCCCTCTACTATTAACTCTACCCTGAGTGCGACAGTTTTACAGATATTCACAAATGAGTAAATATGTCCCCCTGCGACGTTGCACCCTTCTCCTCACAGAAACACACCCACAGGATAACCGAATCCGGAAAGAATTCTCAAACTAAACATACAGCCGGTAGGGAGCATTATTTACAAGACTACGCTGCTATTTACACTACGATCCAGGACCTGTTTTTGGAGGAACACATGCAGATGTTATGCATAGAGAGAGCGCGCTTGCCAACATCGATACACCAACCCACGAGTGCTCTGTGGCCGACGGCCTTTAATAACGTGCAGAGCACCCTTCCCGAGCATCAACAGCACCACCCCACCACCAATCGGTGCAGTCACCATTGTTCATTGGAATAAAAATAAATTCGACAACCCCTAACCCTGCAGGTGTCTCTTGCTCTTCTTGTGGTGCACTTGGTGTTAACTAAAAGTGGTTCACCTGTATGGCATAGGTGCCACGTTGACCCATAGGTCCATCCCCGGGTGGTGCTTGGCCGCAAACGAACTGCGGTCCATTGTGGGTGGCCACAAACATTGCGGTCCATATGGTGTATCGATCCCGGCAGCAAACAGCGAAAGTGCAGGCCCACAACTGCGCAGCCAGCACCTCTCTCTCCTCTCTCTCTACCCCAAAGCCAGATCCTCGGAGGTGGGAGACAAAAGAAGCACACAAGTGAGTAAGGTGGTAAGGGCGCAAAAGTGCACGCAATGTAAGGTGATGCACACTGGGGGCACATGGGAACCAGGTGAGACAGGTACGTTCCTATCGTACGCCCCCCCCCCCCCACCAGGTAACCTACATGGCCCCTCCCTTACCCCTTACTGTATCCACAAAACACAACACTACCCATAAACATCTACTTTACAAATCAACAAACATCCCTACTGTCTTCCCCGTTCCTCCCATAAACCAAATTCGTCTTCTCTCCCTCCTAACCAATCAAATTTGCCATTTTCAACTCTCATCAAAATTTGCCATTACCAATTCATCATCAGTCCCTCCTAGGGAGGGAGAGATGGAATCACCCCAATGTCTCATCCACGTCGTGATGCGTCTCACAAATCCACAGCAATCTCATTTCCTGCAACAAAACAAAGAAAACACAGGTGTGGAGTCATCATCATCACCACAGGTAAGTGGCTGCGTATGGTGCGACAGGTTCATCAATCCTAACTATTTCCTAAGTGACTTTAACAACTTTACACTACCCGGGGTCTTTCTCCGGCCAAACCATTGGCCCTCTTACACTATGGGTTCTAAAAACCAATTCCCATTGGCCAAACTGTGGTGCGCTTCAATTTGGGGTCTCACTCCCCCGATTCATCTCCCGGTGCCCTCGCACAATTTCTGGGCTGCGGCGTGTACCTCTCCCAGTGGGTCTACCCACCTGCACACCTCCACCACTGCAGTTGCCTCCGAGCTTACCTGCTCCTTACCCTAACCTAACTACCAGGGGAAGGCCCTCTGGCTCTCTCCCCACTCCGTGCCCTCTCTGGCACTGGGCTGCCCAATCCACACCCGGGATCCTCAGGCACCCACTCACAACTACCGGCTCCCAGAGCCCACCTGCGGCCTCACCTGGCCGACATCCTCACAGTGGTGGAGTGCCCAACCAACTACACACACTAACAGGCTACACGCCCAGCCATTTCCACAACACTAATGCACCCATTCACAACACCATTCTGCAACCGCACCACAAATGCCAATATCCAACCACAATTTACCTGCACCCTCTACCTAACACTTACACTACCCGCCCCGGGTGCTCGTGAAAGGGGTCCACTCTTCCCCCATCCACACCTTCGCACCATGCACACCACTCCGTACCACTCACTCCAACTCTCTCCACACACCTGTACCTGCACACCTGTGCTCTCACACCTGGTGCCACCTGCACCCTTCTCTCCCCAAGCGCATTCGCGCTGATCCACACACTCACTACTCATACACTGCTCCACACACCTGTCCAGTTGCACACCTGTGCAATCACACCTGTTCAATTCTCACAAACACGGCATCATCTCAGCTAACTACTCCCTTCTGAAACTTGCGCTTCCCAGTCGTCCCTTTAAACTATTGCGCTCCCTCGTCATTATCATCCATACTAATCTACCTGCGTCCCCACTACAGGTATCGGTCACTAACTAATCTTAACGTTACCTAATGTCAATCTCTTCTAGATCCCTACACACCATATCCTAACCCACCCGGGCTAGTTTTCACTGCCATACACCCCATAATCTAGTGCTCCTTTGCCCCACCTCAGGGGAAGGGTGGCAGGGATGCCATCCCACCACATCGGGGGTCTCTCACTACCAATTTTGCACATCAAATTTCAACAAATTAAAAATTTGCCAATCACTACCCATCATCTGCCAATCACTACTGCCAATCCCTTGCCAATCATCAAATTTTGTTTTTCTCTAATTTTGGGTCCAAAACACTAACCTCATCACCCAGTCGACTCACTAATACCTCTCGGTGCGCCAATCCCTGTCCAAAGCCCGGCTTCGTAAAGCCAAGCAATGGATGCTGGTTGTTTTGTGCCAGCGGCTGGATGCGTCCGGCATTCGGGGCAGGGACGGGGGCTTACCCGGGCCGAGATCCCACGCACCACCTCGGCGTGGAGCCATCCAATGTCCCGATCTCGACCTGCCGGCACGTCTCAACAAAACGTGGTCGCCATAACGACCCTTCCTATCGGGCTGCCCGCTCCGCCTAGTGGAGCACGGACGCGGCCGTTCAAAGCGAGGCCCAGCACGCACCGAGGGCCCGATTCGGCTAAAAGTCGACCTAACCTCTAACCCGTTTAATGTCGATGCTTCACCTGCATGCTTACACCCCGCAGCCCGTTCCTTGCTCACACATCCAGCCGTTTCCATGCCCCTCGTACCTTTCCTTACACACCTCGGTACACCCATTCCACTCACAGCCTTGGTCACACACCTGACCACCGAACACTTTGGCACACATCCGTTGGTAGCACACCACACCAACACACCTCTTCGCGCCCCCTCCTCTGTCACCTCCTCTGTGACAATCACAGGTGTGCCCTCATTCGCACACCCATCCACGTGCCTCACCACCAACTCCAGCGTGCATTCCCACTCACGCTCTACCATTCCAGGTGTGCATCCTTCCATCCCAGGTGTACATCCTCGCTCACCTGTCACAACCAACTCACGCTCCTTGTCACTCTCACTACTCTCACTACTCTCACTACTCTCACCTCCACTCGTGACAACGCACTCACCCTTACTCTTGACAGCACACTCTTTCTCCATGCACCTGTCCGTCACACACCTTTCTCGCGCACACTCTCCCGTTACACCCTCTGTAACACTCACCACAGGTGGACACTTCCTTACTTCTGACAGCGCACTCTTTCCTCATGCACCTGTCGGTCACACACCTTTCTCGCGCACACTCTCCCGTTACACCCTCTGTAACACTCACCACAGGTGGACACTCTTCCTTACTTCTGACAGCGCACTCTTTCCTCATGCACCTGTCCGTCACACACCTTTCTCGCGCACACTCCTGCGCACACTCTCCCGTCACACCCTCTGTAACACTCACCACAGGTGGACACTCTTCCTTACTTCTGACAGCGCACTCTTTCCTCATGCACCTGTCCGTCACACACCTTTCTCGCGCACACTCCTGCGCACACTCTCCCGTCACACCCTCTGTAACACTCACCACACCGCGCTCCCATGTGCTCCCTCGCACACACGCTACGACCGACTCACTCTCGCCAGCACACTCACTCCTTGGTACACACTTTTTCCTCACACACCCCAGAGTCGGACTTTCTTGCACACCTCCATTTTCGCACACCAGACCTGTCGCACACTTCACCAACGGCCTCTCACGAACACCCGGGTCCATCTCGACCCCCAAGCTTATTAAATCACCTGGCGCATCATACGCATGACCATATTGGTCACCACTTACACCGGGTCCTCTTCCTCTTCGCTTCTCCTCCATCACCTGCGAATCCCTCATCCGGTTAATGAGCACATCATCACGATCCGAACACAGACTTTGGACCAATTCTTTTACTTCCTCCTTTATCTCTTTGTTATCCCCTCTCCGTCGCTTCTTAATTTCGCTCATCCCTTCTTCCACTTCTTCTAATTTGTGCTTCACCTCTTTTATTCCCCGGTACGTCTCCTCAAGCTCGTCCTCCAAGGCTACCTTGACCGTTTCCATGTGCGTCCTCACCTGCCGGTCCTTCGTCTCCATTACCTCTACCACCTCGTCCAACCTCGTTGTCAGTCCCTCACGTACCATCTGACATTCCCTCTTCGTCGCTATCAAGTCGTCTTTTAGTTCTTTCTGTGTCACTTTTAACCCTCCTAATACCGCAGTGTTCCTTTGAACCTGCTCCGTTAGTTCTTTTTGTCCCTCCGTCAGCTGTTCCACCTCCTGCGTCAGGACCTCTATGCCCCCCTGTAACTTTACAGTCCCCTTTCTCACCTCCTTCTCCATGTGCTCCTTACAGTGCCTCACCTCCTCGCGCACTCCTCCGACCTCCTCACTCACTCCTCTTCTGATCTCCTCTCCCATCACTTGCATCTCCTGCCCAGATGCCACCCTCATCTGCTCCATTTCCTCCCTGTGAGCATCCAGTTTGGTTTCTACCCCCATTCTGACCCCCTCTATCTGCTGCTCCATTTGTTTAACTTCCCTTTCCGCTTGGTCCCTCATGTCCCTCAATTTGCCTTCCATACTGTTTTCTAACCCCTCTAACCCATTTTTCACTCCCTCTATCTGATTCTCCTGGGCAGCCATTCTATTTTCTACCCCCATTAACCCATTTTTCACTTCTTTTATCCCGTTGTCTAACCCCTCAAAATTATTGTCTAACTTCCCAAATTTCTTGTCTAACCCCTCACCAGTACCCCTCGCTTCGTCCCTCATTACTCCCAATTGCTCACTCTGAGCATCCATCCGGTTCCCCATTACCCCCATTTGGCCCTCCAATCGCTCACCCAATCGCTCAATTTGGCTCCCCATACTCATCTGTACAGCTGCCTGTAGCTGCGCAATGAGGGCCTGTATGTCAATCGGCTGCATGTTAAAGCCCGTTGATACAGCGGGCTCGGCTACCGCGCGCTCTTGCGAGGCGCCATTTTGCGTGCCTGCTACCCTCGCTGTTTCGCTCTCCTCATGTCCCTCAATTTGGTCCTGGACCGACCCTGCTTCACTCTCCGCTACCGGACCCCAGCCGTCTTGATCCGCCATAGCGCGACTTGCAAAATTCGAGTTTCGTAAAACAAATCCAAAATTTTTTTTTTTTTGTTATAATTTCGGCAAGCGCAGTAACCGCGGGACCGCGCTCCGGCTCGATTTTGTCGAGCGCAGTATGCGCTCCGAACCGATTTTCCCTCCCAAAATTTGGGCCTAACTAATTTAGTCCCGGGTCCGAATCCCACTCCTGACACCAATTGTTACAGACACGACTTTGATGTTAAAGTGGGCCGAGCGGAATGGCCGTCGTGTCCGCACAAATTACCCGACTATACTCGACGTTGACGAAGTCGCGCGATGCTGGCTCAATAAGAAAAAGAAGACACCCGGCTGGATTACAATAACACAATACGACACCAGGGGTTCAGTTCTCAAGACCTCCGGAGGAGGTTATATTAAGGCGGAAGGTTAGATTACAACTACAAGAGGGACAGCATAGAAAGACAAGCACTTAGACACAATCTTATATTATTCCCAACAGACGACAGATAAACGGGACAAAGCTGACTCACACGGGGATTGATGGAAAGGACAGGCGGGTAGCGATGGCTCCAGGTGCACCTGGGCTCAAAGGTCAGAATCGACTCGGTCCGGTCCAGAGATGCGGGGAGGTCGCAGCGCTCGGATGGCGTCTTGTCTGCTCAAGCTGGGGGCGCATCTGACTCAGCGCTCGCAGGTGGCTTTCCTTCTCCAAGCTGGGTGCGCATCTGACGTCACATCCGGCACGGGGCCGCGTATATCCGGCGGGGAGTGACACGCCCTCGGCTCGTTAGCTCCGCCTCGTGGAATCGGCACGTTGCTTCTCATTGGGTGCGTGCGGGGGGCTTACCAGGCTCCGCCCTTGACGAGGAGCTGACAAGGAGCCCCTTCGTGGTAACCCCGTGGAGCGCATGGTCTATGGCGCTAATCGAGCCGGTGTGAGGACGCATCCTCCCCCGCTCCGCCGCCATCTCCTCTGTTGTTGTTGTAATTGTTGGGGAAGAAGATGGAAGGAGGTATGGGAAAGGTCCTAAACTCACTACTGATGCCATATAATCACATTCTGGTGCAACGAAGAGTCATAATTAATGGAGACGAGGCCTTAACTGACATAGAATAAGAATAACTAGGAAGATGTCCGAAAGTTGTCTACGTGTGGTGCGGTGGACCTGGGCACGACATTTAATGGGGGAATAAGGGGAAGGTCGGCTCTACTGATTGTTATTTACATGCAATGGGACTAGGGAATGGGGGATCGGGGAAAGTTGGGGAGTATTGGAGAAAATAGGGGAATATTTACAAGCGGATATGGAGGCCAAATTCCATATTCGCAACAATATGTTCAACCATACCCCCTAATTTTGATATTTTGGAACGAAACATAGCTTTTGAACATTTTAGGTTTATTCGTCTACTACTTTTGGTATCTCAGTGTAATTTTTGGTATTAGCTAGTATCCTAAAGTAGGTTTGTAACATCAGCTACATTATATTTCACAATGCATGCAAACTTGCTCCACACTCTAGGTTTATCATGCTCTCTCGAACAAATACGATCTCGATCTCGATCTCGGCACTCTGTGGTCCTTAAAAACATATTTATTCCAATTTTAGCAAATATCACATTTTTTGGCGAAGCGAAGCGGGCGTATAATAATATTTCAGGTGATAACACAGAGATGGCCGAGAGTTATACACCGCTATCACTTTTTTTTTCATATCTAGGGACATATATCTTGCTAAAAATCACAATGAGCCTTACTCCATCTGTATGGTACCGACCAGTCAATTTGGGGGGTCTGGCTCATAGCCTAAACGTAATTAAGAGTTCACGGACTGTTTTGGGTTTTAAATTTATTTGACGAAGAAGAAGACGTTATGGTCGCATATAAACATACATAACCATGTACGTTTGCTCTATTATAATAGGATTTGCAGCATTATTTGACTGTTAATAAAATGCTCTATGAACAGCTGTTAGTGTTCAATTAATTGATTTTTTTTTTTTTTTTTTTTTTTTTGTATACAAGATCGAGGCTCGTGAAAGAGCGAACATTAATCACACAGAAAGACAAACAGACACACAAAACAAATAACATCGGGAGCGGTAGACAAGATGGGGAGAGAGGGGGAAGGACACAAACACAACATTTGAGAGCAGGGACCGAGAGACATGGAGACATCGAGAGAACTGTGGGAGGGAGAGGGCTTTGGGGAGGAGGCATGGGAAGGGGGGGGGGGGTGGGAGAGGTATAAAACATATGGACACTGCCAAGACTTCCAGGAAAGAAGTTGGAATTTCAAACAAGGTGGATCTGGGGTGAATTAGTGGGGGTAGAAAAGATCAAGGTTTTGGATGGGGGAAGATAAGAGATGGTGGTGAACAGCTGTTTTGAAGACCTGGAGGGAGGAGTGTGATTGAAGTGAGTATGGGAGTTTGTTCCAGAGGCGGGAGAAAAGAGGAATGAAAGAGTGAAGGTGAGCAGAGAGCCGAGATTTCGGCAGTTTAACCATCAGAGGGTGGTTGGCAGATCTTGTGCGACCTGTAGGAATATTTGG
This sequence comes from Myxine glutinosa, assembly GCF_964187855.1. NCBI lineage: Eukaryota > Metazoa > Chordata > Myxini > Myxiniformes > Myxinidae > Myxine > Myxine glutinosa. The sequence continues at coordinate 8,386,557 of NC_136263.1, read as the reverse complement.
GGGACAGAGCACAGAGAGAGCTGGGGGAGCAAGGCCGGAGAGGAGTCGGTAGAAGACAGAAAGACCACCTACCTGCCTGCGGTGAGTGAGTGAAAGGCCCTCAGAGATAGCTTCATCGCGGGAGATTCCAATGATTCTGAAAGCTTTGGATTCAACAGCGTGAAGCCGAGCCAGGTGTGAGGCAGGAGCACCAGCCCATAGGGGAGAACGGTATTCCATTGAGCTGCGGATGAAAGCCTTGTATGTGGTGAGGAGCTCAGGTGTGCCTAGGAAGGACTTCGCACGACGGAGGATGCCCAGTCGGCGACTGGCTTTGGAGGCCAGCTTGGAAATGTGGTTTTCCCAAGAAAGATCATGGCAGATGGTGAGACCCAAAAGCTTGAGCGACAGAACTTCTTGGAGAGGATTGTTGAGAAAGTAGATGGGAGGGTTGTCCAGTCGATCTTTTCGGAGAGACATAGTAAGAGTGTGAGATTTGTCAGGATTGAAAGACATGTTCCACATGTTTGACCAGTCTGTGATTTTGTCCAGGTCTTCAGAGAGTGAGGAGGCTGCAGACTGCCGATCTGAGGGAAGAGGAATGGAGCGGCAGAGAGTGGAGTCATCAGCAAAGAGATACAGAGGATTTTCCAGAGAGTCGGAGAGATCATTGATAAAGACCAGAAAAAGCACAGGACCCAGCACACTGCCTTGGGGAACTCCAGCCTGAACGGGAAGGGGAGATGAGAGAAATCCATTCAGGGCCACACGTTGACTACGACCAGAGAGGAAGTCTGCAAGCCATGCATGGAGATTTCCATGGATACCATAGGAGGAGAGTTTGGTGAGCAGAGCTGGGTGCCAGACCGTATCGAAGGCACGTGATATGTCAAGGGAGACAGCTCTGATTTCCTGTTTGGCATTGAGGACCTCCATCCATTGTTGAGACAGCAGAAGCAGCATGTCCAGAGTAGAGTGACCTGGTCTGAAACCAAATTGATGATCAGAGATCAAGCCATTGGAGAAGAGGAAAGATTTAATATCCGAAGCAATGATGGAATTCCATGACTTTGCTGATAATTGGGAGCAGGCTGATTGGTCTGTAGTTGCAAGGATCTGTTTTTGCACCTTTTTTGTGTAAAGCGGTAATGTTTGCTGATTTCCAGGATGCTGGCAGATGACCTTGAGCAAAGGATAGGGTGAAAAGAACAGAGAGAGGGTGAGATAGAGCAGCAGAGCAGGATTTTAGGACCCGTGGGCTGATGCCATCTGGTCCAGTTGCAGAATCAGAGTCGAGGTTTGACAAAAACTCCTCCACCTTGTCAGGAGAGAAGGTCACAGAGTCCAGGAGCAGTTTGGTTCGACTGGGAAAGGTGGGAACAGAGAGAGATGGGTTTGGGACTAAGGATTTTGAGGCAAACACAGAGTTGAGGCATTCGGCTTTGTCACGTGCGATGTCAACTGTGTGGCCATTTGAGGTAAGGAAGGGGATGGAGGGGGAACAAACACCAGAAACGGATTTGACCAGACGCCACCAGGATTTGGAGGAAGGAGACAGGTTTGAGAGTTCATTCTTGAGTGAGGAGAGATAGTGAGTGCTTCCTGGCACTCCTGAGGGTAGACACACACTTGTTCCGAGCTTGGTGGAAGGAACTGAGATTTCCTTCAGTTGGATTAGCCTTCCAAGAGGCAAAGGCAAGTTGTTTCAGGGCAACTGCCTCACCACAAGATTCAGTGTACCATGGATGGGAGGAAGGGTAAGACAACTGAAGGCGGGATGGGATAAATCTGTGCATGAGAGAGATCAGTTTGCTTTGGAAGAATTCCCAGGAAGAATTGATGTCCGAGGCAGTGGAGATGGGAGACCAATCCAGACGATTGATGGCTGCTTGAAGACCGTCCCAGTCGGCCTGAGTGAAATGCCAGACTCGTCGACGCTGAGGAGGCTCTCTGAGAATGGCCAGAGAGATGTCCACTTTGACAAGCACATGATCAGAAGAACCGATTGGAGCAGAAGAAGAGCAGCAGACATTAGCAGGGAAGTTAGTCATAACCAAGTCTAGAAGAGAAGATACTCCATTGGCTGAGATCCGGGTCGGGAAATTGACAGATTGTGTCAATCCCAGTGAGTCACAGAAGTCCTTTGCTGAGGTGCCATGACTGGTGAGAGAGGAACCCACACCCAACCAGGTGGCATGATGACAATTGAAGTCACCACATATGAGGAAGAGAGAGTTGGGATGAGTGGATAGAAGTTGGTCCATGTTGTCAGACAGTGAAATGTAGATGGAGTCATCACTGTTTGGGGGATGGTACAGAACACATATGAACAAAAGGTGGGAGCGGAGAGGAAGCCGTAGCCAGAGGTACTCCTGGGGGTGAGGAGGAGAGAGGGCAGTGCAAGGAGAGTGAGGAAGAGAGTTTTTGATAAAGATAGCCACCCCAGAACATTTGTGGGGGTTATTCTGCATGGAGTGGGCAAACTTGTTTACAAATTTGAACATTTGTGGGAACATTTGTGGGATTGCCATTGTAACCAACAGATACATGAAAAAAGGATGTGTGTTTGTGATGTCTTGTGATTATGAGTAAGTATCGATGTGTATTGTTATGGATGCGGGGGTGGTCGGGATCATGAGAAGAGTTGTTGAAACCACTATCCAGCCGACGAACCTGTTCGCCGGCAAACCGCAGATTATTCCATGGCGTGGTGGGTTTCTGGGCAACCACACACCCCACCACACACACCATCGAAGACGTTTAATTCAGGCATGTTCCAGTGTCTGAATCCACTTTACCTTTCTGGCGAATTAAACCCCCCAGATAGAGTACCGTGCTCTCAATAGAGCACTGTGATTTATCAGACATCGAGGCATTCCGTAAGTGGAAACATTGGCTAATGTCTACCCATAATGAGACGGCGGGGGTGAACTCCATGTTACTACACACTGTTGAACCAATGGAACACAGGAGAAATCCTTACCCCTAGCACAGAAGCCCTTCTTATTCAGTCACTTGTCACAGTTCTACAACACTGGTGCCAGAAGTCGTTCTGGGGAAATAAGGTAAGGACGATGGACAGACAGAGAAAAGTTTGAGGTGTATTTTTCCCAAAGTTTTAGTTCAAGGAGATGAGAAAACACGAATTTGTACTTTCATATACAGTCACGTGAAAAAGTAAGTACACCCCATGTAAAGTTTTGACTTTTTCAACATATTTCAACATACAACTATGTGATCTTCATTTCAACAATATTGATAGATAAAGGTGATATAATATAACAAATATCATGAAACATTTACATTTTGTAGTCCATTGTATAATTTACAGAAACATAAATGCAAATTTGGCATGTGGAAAAAGTAAGTACACCTTTGGCTCTAATAGGTGGTATTGCCCCCTTTGGCAGAAACAACCTCAAGGAGGCGTTTATTATAGCTGTCTACCAGTCTCTGACATCGACTGGGAGAAATTTTTGCCCACTCCATGCAGAATTCTTTCAGCTGTGCGATGTTTGAGGGGTTTCTTGCATGCACAGCTCGTTTCAAATCCCCCCACAACATCTCGATGGGATTTAGATCCGGGCTTTGACTTGGCCATTCCAGAACCCTCCATTTCTTTCTTTTCAGGCATTCCTTGGTGGATTTACTGGTATGTTTAGGGTCATTGTCATGTTGCAAGGTCCACCTTCGGTTGAGCTTCAACTTTCCGACAGATGGCCTCACATTATCCTCAAGCAACCTGTGGTACAATGAAAAATTAATAGTGGATTAAATGATGGTGAGCTGCCCAGGCCCTGATGCAGCAAAGCTGCCCCAAACCATAATATTTCCACCACCATGCTTTACAGTTGGTATCAGGTTCTTGTGGTCAAATGCTGTCTTTGGTTTTCGCCAAACATGTCTTCTGGTACTGTGGCCAAATAGCTCTACCTTTGACTCATCTGTCCAGAGCACATTGTTCCAGAAGTGCTGGTCTTTGCCTAGGTGTTCATTGGCAAACTTTAGTCTTGCCCTGATGTTCTTTCTGGACAGCAAAGGTTTCCTCCTGGCACACCTCCCATGTAGATCAAATTTGTGCAGCCTCTTTCTAATGGTAGACTCGTGCACTTTGACATCAACAGTGGCAAGAGCTACCTGTAGGTCCCGTGATGACATTCTGGGGTTCTTAGAGACTTCTTTCAGCATCTTGCGGTCTGCTCTTGGGCTGATCTTGCTGGGGCGGCCTGGCCTAAACAAGTTGGCAGTTGTTTGGAATCTTCTCCACTTGTAGATTATTTTCCGGACAGTCGAATGATTGATTTCAAATTGTTTGGGGATCTTTTTAAATCCCTTCCCAGACTCGTAGTCATCTATAACCTTCTTTCTGAAGGCCTCAGAGAGCTCTTTTGATCTAGGCATGGTGACGCCGCACACTTCAACAACATAGCGCAAACCAAACTAAATGTCCGAGGTTTAAATAAGACAGGGTCCTCCAAGATCCTCTCTGACGATGTTCTAATCATTTGCACCTGAGCTGGTCCACCTCATTCTAATTTTAGGTTTTTGAAGTAATTATAAATGTAGGGGTGTACTTACTTTTTCCACATGCGAAATTTGCATTTATGTTTATTTTAATTATACAATGGACTACAAAATGTAAATGTTTCATGATATTTGTTATATTATATCACCGTTATCTATCAATATTGTTGAAATGAAGATCAAATAGCTGTATGTTGAAATATGTTGAAAAGGTCAAAACTTTACATGGGGTGTACTTACTTTTTCACGTGGCTGTAAATTACCAGGGCCACGAGAAGCCGATAAGAAATCAACACAATTTATGGATCTAATGGATCCCATCATCATGAACAGTTTGTTTAGAATGGGATCATCAAAAGGCCACTGCACAACCAACTTCCCTTTACCTGGCCTCCCCAACTGTACCATACCTCCAAAAACAAAAGAAAAACACACCAACTCATTAAATGATGTGACGAATCTTCTGTAACAATAATTTGGTTTGAGACATTCTTTCTGGAAAGGTAATTAAGATATAGACGGGGATTGTAATTATGATATACACCGATTATTATTTCAGACTTCTTGTGATGATGAGTAAGAAATACAAATGAGAAGCACATGACATTTCACAAAAAGCATAATAAGTTTGCACCACGGTGGAATTTGTTTATATGTTCAATGATCAGTGGAATGCTGCTGAAATGCTTTGATTAGTGTCCTTTCGAAACAAGAAACATAATCATTAAGAAAATCTCAATCAATTATTTGTGTGAATAAAAAGTAAAATTTTATATTCAGAGGATATAATTTTTATCATGCAGGACTTCACAAATTTAATGTTGTGCCAGTTGTCTGCTGTCATTGCCTGCAAGACAAGGGTAAAAGCTGGAGAAATAATGTGGGGTTACCTATACCATACACTCACATGGTGATAGTCAGACATAAGCAATAATTTGGAAGTTTATGAGATTTTTCCAATGCTTTGTCTTCCAAACAGGGTCTGCCAATCTGGCTCCACGGGAGCTTGTTTGGCTGCAGGCCTCAGAGGCTTCGAGCAGCTGGTTGCAGCAAATTTGACTTCATTGCTGCATTACCTCTTGCTCTCTCTCTACAGGACCTTACCCATGGTAAGTACATGGGACAGTCTTTTAGCCATTTTGGTAAAATAATTCATCAACCAGCAGAAGCATAAACCCACTGGGGCAATGGAACTGCATTGTGCCAGAAGAAAATACAACATATTTAGCCTTCCAACACAAATTCAGCTGGATCTCAAACACATTTAGAGAAGATATGTGTGGAGTTATGTTTTAAAAGAGGGAAGCTATGCAAAAAAGATAAAGGTACTCGCAAGAATATAAGAAATGTCATTTTACCCAACTTTATTTTACAAGATGTTGGTAGTTAGCAAGATAGTAGGGTCATTTGCTTGGAATCCGTGACCATTTTGTTCCTACCTTTTTCTCTCGATGGATTTGACAACCTGAACCATTTTAAAGGAAAATTAGCTCCTATGCCCCTCTGAAAAATGACGGCTAACTCTGCTAGAGCCCAATATTCAAAATGGCCACCAACGCCATCTTGAAAAACATGAATGAGATGCACTAGAAGTAAGAATGAGGTTTTTTTTCCCACTAATGTTTGCATGACACTTACTCATTCTAAACTACATACTAATTGTACATACTAATCTGCCACTTCACTGTCACTACATGATTCACTGTATGAGCCACTATCAGAATCACTGTCCTCACTTTCGCTGCTATCATCACTGTTGTTCTCTGCCTGCGGATTTGTAGGTAGTGGTATGGATGGGGGAAGTGGGGGCTGGGTTGAACGGACAGGCAGACATAGGCCATTTACAAGATGCCATCCATGGCCGATCGGTGAGGGGTGACTTTGGAGCTGGTAATGCTTTTGCAAATATGCAAGATATTTTGCACGCTCCAAGTGTGGACGGAGACTGTCCAAGTCAGGCACAAGTCGGATAGTGCTTTTTTTCTTCTGAGCTCTCCACTTCGCTGCCCTCGCATCTCCCAGGGTCTTGCTTTTGGTATCACCATAGACATATGGAATGACAAACCGCTCCAAATCACTGATGACCTGTTCTGTGACTGGGAGCTGTGTACCACATGCTGCTAGCAGGTCGTGTGCCTCTTTAGACTTCTCCAGACGATCTGCGATGAGCTTCTTGCTTGCTCCATAGAAGCCAGAGTTGTGGTCACACCCAGTGAGGACATGAAGTTGTATGATGGATGCAGCCATTGCCTCACTGTACAAACATCGGGCATCGATAAGCTGACGTTTGCGTTTCACACACAGGATTCCTGTTGTCTTCTGAGCAATATATGCCGCTTGCACGTAGTTGTCTGTGTCCTCTGTGTCAAGAACGACAGCTGCTGTGTAGCTGTCTGACCGGAGCACACTATATATGGTGAGCATTGCCGTATCTGCCTCTGCATGGGAGCATGTGAGCTCTGGCACAAGCTTGCCTGTGGTGAGATTCTTTGCAGTGCTGCCAACTACACAGCAGATGATCTCGGTGCTAGTTGTCGCTGCTGTTCTCTGGAATTCCGTTTGAAGAAATGCCTGAAGGCGGATTTTGTTCTCAGGTTTACCCAGGAGAGCATGGAAAACTTTACTCGAAGGAAATGTATCTTCTGTCTTCATGAAGACATTGCTGATTGGCAGGTTTTTTGGCACAGTATTCTCTCACTGTCCTTGATCGTGTAATTCTGATCATATGAATCATTGACGCAAATGATGCGCTCAGCATGCTTGTGTCTCGTTAGAACGAAGTGCACCAACTTCTCTGCATAATCTCCCCAGGTATACTTGGTACCGTCTCCCTTCTCTCTGTCTTCTATGGTAGGAGTTGTTAGGTGCCAGATGAGGCCCATATCAATAATAGACGTGTATACATCAGGCTCTGGAATGACAGTCATAGTTAGTTTTTGTTGAAGCTTGCTTTTCTGTGCCTTACGGATGGTTCCATTGACGTTGAAGATGGAAAGGCACTCGGCTGTAACACGATGTTGCAGGACTTCTTGAAGTTTGAGGGCACCACTCGTTTCAACCAGTCCGAGAACAGAGGCCAAGGCATTACGCTCCATTTCCTCAGTCTTTCCCTTCAGGTTCTCACCATCTGCTTTCTTCAAATCCTGAGTTGAAAAGTTCAAACGCTTGCTACGGGGAACTCTGTCGTTGAGAGACTTGGTCTTGGAATACACTCTCTCATTCAAGAACTGCTTCAGTTTGCTTGTGCCATCCTCCTTTGCCGATTTCAAGTCGGCAGCGAGAGCGTCTGAGGCTGGCATTCCTGACTGTAGGGATCGAAGTGTCTTGTTTGTATGGTCAAATGGATCACACTTGAATTCAGTGAGACATGCGCTTATATCCTGTACAGCTTGTTCATCCTTCTGGTCTATCCTCGTGATTCTCGGAAGGAAGTTCTGTATCAAATGATTCTGGCTGCACAAACATGACATTAGTGCGATGTGACTGGCCAGCACCGGTCAGTGTGTCGCTCTTGAAGTCATCGTTGTCGATTATAGCGATAGCAGGCTTACCCTCAGCTAGTTCGAAGGGGCAATCAGATGAGCACTTGAGGTCATTGACCACCCAAAAATCTCGCAGCATAAGTACGTCATTGTAACTGATGCCCAGTCCATCTTTGTGCATTATGTCGACTATCTCCCTACTCTTGGTCAGTCCATGTAGCAAGACAGAGATATTTATCTCAAATGCAGTGCATTTTCCAGTGATGTAGCTTGTGAGGATAGATGCAATCGATCGGACGGATGGACTGTCATCAATTGCAGACTTATTTGGGTGTTTCAGCCATGTGAGCAGCTTCAGCAGGAGCTCACTGAGGTCTTCTTCTCTCTCCAACTCGTGTATATATGGGAGCCAGGGAATAGTATTTGTCCTGATGACTTGCTCTTTGAGTCATGCCGCAACATTCATCACCAACTGATCATTGCTGACACCCAATGAAGATATTGCCGCCTCGATGTATGTACCTGCTGCTGTTGTATCATATACCAGTTCACTCACATTCTTTTGAATGCGTTCATGAAATCCGATGTCTTCCCCAAATTCATTGACGAGAATTTCCTTTAAGTAGCTGGATTTTACTACTGAGTTATGTCCGTGATTTGAGATAATGCGCTTATAGTCCTGCAGCAGGCCTTGCAGTGTGCAAATTTCATGGTCTTTGAAGATGACTTGACGAATATGATGAAAGAAGAGAGCTAGGGCCTCTCGGAGGTTTACACGCTGCAGATGTTGAGTGCTTTCATCTGAAAGGGGCTTGTGGTCACTTAGATATTTGCGCCAGCACGCACGATGGTAGCGGATTTCCAACCCAAAATGCTGTTTGACTATCTGGGATGGATGCAATCAGAGTGTCAAGTCTCAATCTCATGACCTCATCTTACAGACGGACAGTATGTAACTTGAATTTAGTCCAGGCATCTACTGTTGATAGGAGTAAAATATGCTTGTCACGATCACTACTCTTGTATGCCCCTTTCATGCACCACACACATAGAGTCTTATCGTGAAGGACACCCATACTGGAGCGGCGCCTTTTAGGTGCACTGGCCTCTGGGGAAGGGTCTTGTTGATCTGATGCTTCATCTCTTTCAAGACGTTCCTCGGATTTGTGTTTGCGTTTTTCGGCTTGAGAGAGCTTGCGCTTGCTGGATAATGATGCGTAACAAGTGCTATGCATGTGGTGACCCTTTGGTCCCTTCTCCCAATCCACATTTTCATGTATATGTTGAAACTTATCAAGTTCTTTCCATTGTAAAGACTTTTCCCGGATGGATGCCCACTTCTCAGGTGTAATGTTTTCCAAACGATCATCTGCGGTACATAGCTTACCACAGAGTAAAATGCACTCGTATTCATTTAATGTCTTGTCTGGTAACTCTTCACTCTCTCTTCTATTATCCATTATTTCGGTCACTTCACAAGTCTGCGATTTTCATCAGATGGGCATGCGATGCATCTGAAACAGTACAAAAGTAATATTAGATATACACTAGATTTTTTCCCCACTACGCCGTATCGTGGGCATGCGATGCATCTGAAATAATATAAAAAGTAATATTAGATATGCTAAAATTAGTGGAAAACAACTCACATGCCCATCTAGCTTATCTTGTGCCAGAGATATTGAAGGAGCCCGTGCTCCAGCATGAGACGGACAAAATGACGGGCAAGACACAAACTCGTCCGAGAAGATATTTATTGTAAAAACCAACTCGGGAACTCTAAAAAGCCCGTTTATCGGGCTGCATATATATCACAACCAGAAAACATAACCGAAACCGAAAGCCACACCTCTCAGGCGAGGCGTGCTTCGGTGGTCACGTGACCGACAGGTGTAAAGGATTATAACCGCACGCGCGGCACGCTTTGGTGGTCACGTGACCAGCCACCCCGGTGCCGCGGTTCCCCGCCGGTGACGTCACCGGCTGGAGCAAGGAGATTCTGCTGCTGGTCTCGCTTGGGGGACCCATGGGTCGCTACAATATTACATTTCATGTTTTTCAAGATGGCGTTGGCGGCCATCTTGGATTTAGAGGTCAGAATGATCCCTAAACTCTACAATAACCATTCCAGTGGATTTGTAATGCCAGAATTAGTGAAAAAGGACACCTCATTCGTCCTTGTAGCTCATCTGATGCCAGAGATATTACATTTCATGTTTTTCAAGATGGCGTTGGTGGCCATTTTGAATATTGGGCTCTAGCAGAGTTAGCCGTCATTTTTCAGAGGGGCATAGGAGCTAATTTTCCTTTAAAATGGTTCAGGTTGTCAAATCCATCGAGAGAAAAAGGTAGGAACAAAATGGTCACGGATTCCAAGCAAATGACCCTACTAAGAGTGTGTGTGTCTATATGTATGTATATATATCCTCTCACGTTTTCTGACTATCACTGTTTTATTTAAACTCTAATTCGATATCTGATTTCATTTTCCATGGTCACTAAGATGGTTTTAGACTTGGTTGCAAAAAACGGGAAGACAAATTGACGAAGGTTACTGTTTATAGAAGAAAATGCATTTTTAAATTAAATTAAGGCTCTATGAACAGTCCACAATCCTTTGCACGTCACAGGCTCCTCCCCTTTTGCACATCAGCACATTGCCAATTCTCCCCAGAAAAAGTGCAATCCTTTGCCCACCCTTGTCAGCTCCAGCCCGTCTCCCCAGGCAACACTCCGCCGCTTCCTGCTCAGAACTCCACCATCTATCATGTGACTCAGCTCCTCCCCCTTGCTCTATTGACAACCCTCCACCAGTCGAGGTGTTGGGCTCCACCCACTTCATGAGAAGATCATAACTCTTCATGAGAAGAGTCCCATTGCTATCTGCCGTGCTCTTCTCTGCTGTTCTCTTTGTGGCGTTCTTAGCTCCACTCCTCCATCCTCACCTTCTCCCGGTGACCCCAATAGATGGTTATAGGAGGTTTTACACACAGTTCTTTCACTTAATCCCTTGCTATCTATTACAATCACCATCATCTCTATGGTACACAATCAAACATACAACCTTTAAGACCTATATTAGCCCCCGTTGGCCTGAGTCCGAAATGGAGGCTTATGGATTGGGTCTCGTCTGTCCGGCCATATGTCTTCAACCATATCTTCTGAGATATATGGACCGATTTTGTTCAAACTTGGCGGAAAGACAACACATGTGAGTGTATATATATATATATGCAGAAGCTTTTGTTTTGTTTTTGTACAGCGTAGTCTGCAGGGCAAAGACATCTAGAACAGTGTTTGTCTGTTTGTATGTATTGTAGAAGTAGAATTTCTACTTTGTTCGACTACTAAAACTTCAAGAAACTCGTTTTAGCAAAATCAATGTTTTATTCACTTTAGAGAATTTGTTGTATACTAAGCCGAGATCTTTAATGAGTCTTTGTTCCAGTCTTTGTTGAAGCTCGTTCGGTAGATCTTGTTGAAGCTCGGTCTGTAGGTCTTCAGAACTTCACAGTCAGTCTCCCAGTTTCACTGAACTCCAATCACAACTTTCTCTTGGTTATAACGGACCAAACTCCTTTGATGTCATGGAGCATGCAGGGTCAACCCAGGGGTTAATCCCCCTTGGGACATGAGAGCCTGCAAGCGTCTCTGGTTCCTTTATCCAAAAAGCCTTATTTAGCCATAGTTTGGGATAGAAAGCTAAAAGTGCTTCATACCCCTTTGAGAGGTCATTTTCGTATGACCTGTCTGAGGGGGAATTTTGCCCATGGTTAAAACTGTCAGAGAGGTGACAGATGCATTTTCTAGCCTGTGTTCAGTGGACTGAACATAGGCTATTTTTGATAGAAAGATGGCAGTCCAAGAGCGTTACACATTCTGTTCCTTAAATTAACTCTCTCTTGACCACCTGTTAGCTCTTTAACAGAAGCTAAATAGTTCAAGAGGATTCACAGTTTTACCAAACTGCACCACAGAGCATATTTACACCAGATCCCATTCTGTAGTTTTAACAATATGGTCAATATGAATATTTTATTCTACAACAGTATGTATGTATGTACGTCCCTCACAAAGGTACACCAATCAGAGTTGAGGATCTGGTCACATGACGGTGGTAATGTGATGTGGTTACATTTGTGATGTCCTTATGGCGAACCACTGCTGACTCCACATACCGCCATTTTGATGTTCTATGCCGTTCAGGCTTTACATATCCTCGAACCTGTCAAATATCACAATATCGCCATACTCTATGTATGAAAAAAGAGATGATTTTGCATTTTCGGAAAGGTCACAATAATGAGCCTGTAACCATCAATGATGATAAGGTGGAAATTGTTAACAAATTTAAATACTTTGGAACCATTATTGATAACAAGCTCACTTTTGATGGAAATACTAATGCTGTGTACAATAAATCAATGCAAAGATTGTATCTTCTCAGGAAGTTGAATTCATTTGGCGTTAGCTCACTTGTGATGCGGATGTTGACAAATTCCTTACTGATCAGTATTTTATCATTTAATTTGATTTCCTGGTAGTTATCTTAATGTGCGGAATAAGTCACGATTGAGAAAGGTCATTACACTGGCATTTAAAGTGGGTGGGCCTTCAACCAGTCTGGAGTCTCTCTACTTGCGGGCACTGAAAAGGAGGGCAGTGCAGGTGTGTACCGATGAAAGTCATTTCTTGAACGGACTTAAAAAAAAAAAAAAACTGCCATCAGGGAGATGTTTTCTTGTAAGGAGGATAAAGAAGAACATTTTCAAAAAGTCGTTTGTACCATGTGCTATTCAAATGCTAAATTCAAATTCCTAGCCATTGTGCTGCTTAGTCCATCTTCCAAATTTCATATTTATTTTATATTTTATAGAGAGCTTTGTAAGCGAACCTCGATGGAAATTGCATGTATATGTAAATCCATTCAAAATGTTATGTAAATCCATTCAAAAGTTCACTTTCATTTCAAATTTCACAAAAATAAAATTTCAAATTTTTCCCCATTCCCTTGGGAACAAGATTTCATGTTGTCATTTGAAATGTCCCTTCCATGATCCGCCATCTTGTCCCTTCCATGATCTGCCATCTTGTCCCTTCCATGATCCGCCGTCTTGTCCCTTCCATGATCCGCCATCTTGCTCACGTGTTCTTGCTTTGGTCTGGCACGACCGATAAATTATTTCACCTGGTGATTAAAATCAATATATGTACATATACAGACTTGGCATTTAATATGGAATATTTTTTTTGTGGGGCTGAACTTACTTTTCAAGATGACTTAGAACCAAAAGTTCATTAGAATTATGTTGAATTATTCTAGATTTTGTTAGTTTTTTTTTTTTTTTTTTTTTTTTGTATACAAGGTCGAGGCTCGTGAAAGAGCTAACATTAATCACACAAAAAATCAAACCGACACACAAAACACAATGACCTTTAAAAGAAAGAAAAACCACATTTGACATTTCGAAGCAAATAAATTGATCCTTGAAAGTGAAGAAAACTGATATCGAACTCAATTCATGGACAGTAGTGTTAAACTTCTGTACGTTTTCCAGAAGTATCTCTTTATTTTGCACATTAGCCAAAAAAAATTTCAACAAAAACAAAAGCTAAAGTATGACTGGGATTACGGACAGTAAAATTACAGTTCAGTACTTCGTGTAACCCCCACGAGCATTCAGGAGAGCACGTACACGTTGAGGCATGCTGTTCACGAGATTTGCCAAGGTTTGGACAGGAATCGCTTGCCATGAAGTGACAATAGTCTGCTGCAATTCACGCACAGAGGCAGGCTGCTGGTCCAAGTTTTTTTTTTGTTGTTGTTGTTGTTGTTGTATACTGAATCGAGGCTCGTGAAAGAGCTAACATTTATTTCACAAACAAATCAACCAGACAAACAAAATATACAAAAAGAGGGAGCGGAAGACAAGATGGGGAGAGAAGGGGAAGCACACAACCACAACATTTGAGAGCAGGGAGAAGTGTGGGAGGGAGAGGGCTTGGGGGCAAGAGGCATGGGAAGGGGAGGGGGGGGTGGGGAGAGGTATAAAACACAAGGGGACCGAAATTAGAAAAGATCAAGGTTTTGGATGGGGGAGGATAAGAGATGGTGGTGAACAGCTGTTTTAAAGACCTGGAGGGTGGAGTGGGATTGAAGAGAGTGAGGGAGTTTGTTCCAGAGGCGGGAGAAAAGACGAATGAAGGAGTGAAGGTGAGCAGAAAGTCTTGATTTTGGCAGTTCAACCATAAGAGGGTTGCAGGCAGATCTTGTGCGACCTGTAGGAATATTTGGGGGACAGAGCCCAGAGAGGGCTGGGGGGGCAAGGCCAGAGAGGAGTCGGTAGAAGACGGAAAGACCACCAACCTGCCTGCGGTGAGTGAGTGAAAGGCCCTTGGAGTTAGCTTCATTGCGGGAGATTCCAATGATTCTGAACGCTTTGGTTTCAACAGCGTGAAGACGGGCTAGGTGTGAGGCAGGAGCACCAGACCAGAGGGGACAGCAGTATTCCATAGAGCTGCGGATGAAAGCCTTGTATGTGGTGAGGAGCTCAGGTGTGCCAAGGAAGGACTTCACACGACGGAGGATGCCCAGTCGGCGACTGGCTTTGGAGGCCAGATTTGAAATGTGGTTTTCCCAGGAAAGATCATGGCAAATAGTGAGACCCAAAAGCTTGAGTGACAGAACTTCTTGGAGAGGATTATTCAGAAAGTGGATGGGAGGGTTTTCCAGTCGGTCTTTTCGGAGAGACATCGTAAGAGTGTGAGATTTATCAGGCTTGAAAGACATGTTCCATTTGTTTGCCCAGTCTGTGATTTTGTCCAGGTCTGCAGAGAGTGAGGAGGCTGCAGACTGCCGATCTGAGGGATGAGGAATGGAGCGACAGAGAGTAGAGTCGTCAGCAAAGAGAAAGAGAGGATTTTCAAGAGAGTCAGAGAGATCATTGATGAAGACCAGAAAAAGCACAGGGCCCAGAACACTACCTTGGGGAACTCCAGCCTGAACAGGAGGAGGAGATGAGAGAAACCCATTCAGGGCCACACGTTGACTATGACCAGAGACGAAGTCCGCCAGCCATGCGGGGAGATTTCCATGGATACCAAAGGAGGAGGGTTTGGTGAGCAGAGCAGGGTGCCAGACCGTATCGAAGGCATGTGAAATGTCAAGGGAGACGGCTCTAATTTCCTGTTTGGTGTTGAGGACCTCCATCCATTGTTGAGAAAGCAGAAGCAGCATGTCCAGAGTAGAGTGACCAGGTCTGAAACTAAATTGATGATCAGAGATCAAGCCATTGGAGAAGAGGAAAGATTTCATATCTAAAGCAATGATGGATTCCATGACTTTGCTGATAATTGGGAGAAGGCTGATTGGTCTGTAGTTGCTGGGATCTGTTTTGGCACCTTTTTTGTGCAAAGCGGTGATGTTGGCTGATTTCCAAGCAGATGGCAGATGACCTTGAGCAAAAGAGAGGGTGAAGAGAACAGAAAGAGGGAGTGAAAGAGCGGAAGCACATGATTTTAGGACCCGTGGGCTGATGCCGTCAGGACCAGTTGCAGAATCAGAGTCGAGGGTTGACAGAAACTTTTCCACCTTGTCAGGAGGAAAGGATACAGAGTCCAGGAGCAGCTGGGTACGACTGGGTACGGTGGGTACAGAGAGGGATTGGTTTGGGACACAATATTTAGAGGCAAACACAGAGTTGAGGCATTCAGCTTTTTCACGTGCGGAGTCAGCCGTTAAGCCATTTGAGGTGAGGGAGGGGATGGAGGGGGACAAACACCAGAAACTGATTTGATCAGACGCCACCAGGATTTGGAAGAGGGAAACAGATAAGAGAGTTCCATCTTGAGAACGGTGAGATATTGTTTCCTGGCTCTCCTGAGGGTGGACACACACTTGTTTCGGGCTTTGTGAAAGGAAATGAGATTTCCTTCCGTTGGATTTGCTTTCCAGGAGACGAAAGCAAGTTGTTTCAGGGCAACAGCCTCACCACAAGATTCCGTGTACCATGGATGGGAGGAAGGGTATGACAACTGAAGACGAGATGGGATAAATCTGTGCATGAGAGAGAGCAATTTACTTTGAAAGAATTCCCAGGATGAGTTGATGTCAGAGGCGGTAGAGATGGGAGACCAGTCCAGATGATTGATGGCTGCTTGAAGACCGTGCCAGTTGGCCTGAGTGAAATGCCAGACTCGTCGACGCTGAGGAGGCTCTCTGAAAATGGTCAGAGAGATGTCCACTTTGACAAACACATGATCAGATGAGCCGATTGCAGCAGAAGAAGAGCAGCAGACATTTTCAGGGAAGTTTGTCATAACCAAATCCAGAAGAGAAGATGCTCCGTTGACTGAGATCCGGGTCGGGAAATTGACAGATTGTGTCAGTCCCAGTGAGTCGCAGAAGTCCTTTGCTGAAGAGCCATGGCTGGTGAGAGAGGTACCCACACCCAGCCAACTGGCATGGTGACAATTGAAATCACCACATATGAGGAAGAGAGAGTTGGGATGGGTAGGTAGAAGTTGGTCCATATTATCAGACAGCGAGATGTAGATGGAGTCATCACTGTTTGGTGGACGGTACAACACTCATATGAACAAAAGGTGGGAGAGAAGGGGAAGCCGTAGCCAAAGGTATTCCTGGGGGTGAGGTGGAGAGAGGGCAGTGGAGGGCGAGTGAGGAAGAGAGTTTTTTTATAAAGATAGCAACCCCACCTCCAGGACGAGGCTCAGGTCTATCATACCGGAGGAGGGAGTAACCTGGGAGAGATACCAAGGCATCAGAGACATCATGAAGGAGGAAAGTTTCTGTTAAGCAGATCACATCTGGTTTGTCAGAAGCAACCTGTATGGAGAGATCAGTCAAGTTTGAGCGAAGGCCCCGGATGTTTGAGGTCCATACCATTAATGAAGAGGAAGTGGGAGCATCGGGTCCAGAACAGGGGGGGGAGGGGTAGGGTAAGATGTGGAAGAGGAGGAAGAGGTAGGGAGAGCTGTTGAAGGTGTGTCAGAGATTTCAGAGATTTCAGAATAGCTTGGAGAAAGGGAAGAATGGGGCGGACAAAAGGTTTGATGGAGATTGGGTGAGGCACAGTGAGGTGTTATTTGAGGAGGGGGAAGAGCGGGGCAGAAGGTTGGGGGAGATGAAGGTGAAAGTTGGAAGGTGGAAGAAGCAGGGAGGTTGCTTTGAGGAGGAGGGATGAGAGGGGAGTCTAGGAGGGGAGGAGCGAGGGAGAGTCTCGGAGGGGAGGGGTGTGGGGGGAGTTTAGGAGGGAGGGGAGGGAAGGGGCAAGGGGGGAGATTTGAAAGGGATGGGTGATGGGGAGGATTTGGAGGGGAGGGGTGAGATTGGATTTTGAAAAGTGTACGATTCATGGGAAACGAACATTTTTTGCAAAATGAGTTTGAGACCTTCGAGTCAAAAATACGTTTGAGGACACTGGAGGAGGGGTGGAGTTCTGGATAGTTTAGGGAATGTAGAAAGGAGTAACTGTAAGAGATGGTATTATATATATTTTTTGGAATGAATAGATTTGGTGAGCAAGACGAAAGCATCCTTTTGTAGGAAAAGAAGAAAAGGGTGTTATAATATATGAGAGAAAATAGTTGTTCAGGGGAGAGATTATACATTTCTAACCACGTGATCGCGTGATCGCGAACGAAGAACAAACAAACAAAAAAGAACAACAAAATAAACGAATAAGACATGGGAAGGAAATATTTTTGGGGTTTTTTTTTTTTTTTGAGTAGAGATATTAAACAAGGAGGTATGGGTTGAATGACTGGGACGAAACAGAGAACGAAAATAATTGCAGCGCATTCGACGAATCACTGAGAGAAAAACAAAACCACAAGGTCGGAGACGGTACGGTAGCCAAGCCTACGAGTACTAGGCCTCAGAATACTTGATACGCATTAACCGACGATTGTGTATACATGTACGAAAAATTAGCACCGAAAATTTTCCAAAAGATACGCTATAGGTACATACACCGAAAGATAGATGCAGTCTCGACAAAAACACAATTGAGAAAGATCACTTAGCTTCGAAAGAGTGAGCGCATGGAACAGCTTCGAAAAGACGTGACCTCGCCGTGATCTCGCGAGATCTCCGATTTTGTCGATTTGACGCGTTAATTCTGCCCTCAAGTTCTCTATCGGATTCATATCCGGGGACATGGCAGGCCACTCCGTATGCTCTACACCACGGTCAGCAAGAAAGGTGTTGGATCATGCGAGCACGATGAGGCCATGCATTGTCATCTTGGAAGACAAAGTTTCCTCGAAAGGCTGCACGAGCAAATGGAAGCAATGTTTCTTCCAGAATGACCCTGTACTTGAACTGGTTCATGTTTCCATTCAGAACAACTCGGTCAGTTTTGCCCCCTGCATGAAAAGCAGCCCAAACGGTCACCCCACCACCTCCAGCTTGGACTCTTGGCACTATACAATCTTCGTTGTGGGCTTCATGCACTTGTCTGCGCACTCGGACGTGGCCATCTTGACGATAGACCAGAAATATAGATTCTCCACTGAAGATCACGTGATTCCAGTGTCCTGGCTGCCATTGACGGTGCTCTCTGGCCCACTGCAATCGGCGCTGGCTGTGTTGTCTGGTCAGGCGTGGCTTTCTCAGGGGACGCCTGGCACGATAGCCTGCTTGAACCAGTCGTTGGTTGACTAGCCTTCTGGATACAGGCACATTTGTCAGTTGCTGCCACTCAGCCCTAATCCGATTAGCTGACTTGGTACGGCCATTGCAGACTAACCGGTGCAGCTGGCGATCATCTCTCCTTGTGGTTCTTCGTGGACGTCCTGGCCTCGGTATTGGAGTAGGGACACCCCTCTGAGCATTTCGTTTCAGGATGTTTGACACCTGACCTTGAGTGATGCCATACTGCCGAGCAACAGCATGCTGTTTCATGCCAGAATGTTGTAAAGCCACCACTCCATGACAAACAGCATTGTCAAGTTGACGGACCATCTCCAGAGGAAGCGGCAATAACTTTTGTAGACGTGCAGCAGTTGTTTTCCACTAATACAGAACGCAACAACCCTTATATACCCGATTGTGAAGCCAATCGTCAAATGTACCTGTCCTTACATTTTGTCACGCCACCTGTGATATAATCCTGTTATTGACTTCTTGCTGCAAAAGACAATCAGTGACATGGTTCTTTCAACAAAGACATCACTGAAGGGTAAAAGAAAATCACCAGATTGATATACTGAGTTCAGAAAGTAAACCCAAGTCAAGAAAAAAAAAAAATTCCATATTAAATGCCAAGTCTGTGTATATATAAATGAATTCATTTATTCATTTATTGTTCATTGTTCGCTTTTTCATAAAAGCATCTTACTCACGCGATCTTGCTTTGGTCTGGCGCAACCGATAAATTAGTTTCACCTGTTGATTAAAATTATTTTCACCTGGTCATTAAAATCAATAAATTACAATACAGTACTGTACAGAACGGATTTTGAATTCGAAACCACTCATCATTTATGCCAGCTACACCGACTTCTTTTTTCCACCAGCTACACCGACTTATTATTTCCACCAGCTACACGGCTTCTGTTTTTCGCCAGCTACACTGACTTCATTTAAGCCATGTACACCGATTTCAGTACGTACCTGCCAGTCGGACCTATGTACCTGGTCCAGTCGACGAGAAGTCTAGACTATATAGCTTACAGTAGGTAAGTCCTGCCATCTATCCCAATCTATCCATTCAATAAAATTAATTTTAATTTTAATTCTAAGCCCAAGATCAAACAACCTAGCCTAGCTAGGCCTAGGCCTACAGATGTTTGTGAGGGCTGCGTACTCAATCGACTGACAATTGTCGACGAAACTCTCACTCTACGCAATGCGTATTCATATTATCTTTTTATTTCGTTTTCTTATTTCCTTTGTGTTTTATGTTATGTTTTAATGATGGTTAACTTACAGTGTCACCAAAGAATAATTTCCCAGAATATGGGACAATAAAGATTTATTATTACTACCTTCACGTTTTTCATTCAGTTTGAAACACAAACAAACCGATTGTTAAAATAACTCAAATATCCAAAGCATAGTGTTACGGGTATACTAACGACACGACACAGTACGTCTAGACCTTAAGCTTCATGTCGCTTCAGAAAAATTAGCCCAGGTTTGTTAATACAGTAACATCGTCTTTGTAATAATAATAAACATGGGGACAGTTTAGCCCCTGTCGCTCACCTGGTAGAATAAACAGTATACTGCACCGACTTAAGGTATTTTAAACCAATTTCAATGGTTGCTGGAAGACAGAGCAGCAGGTAGCATACTAACATAGTAACATAGGACATTAAACAAACAAACAAACACCTATTTTTGGGGCAACACCCCCCCATATACCTCCTAAGATCCAAATTTTTCTAATGCCTTGAACAAACTTTGGTACATCATGGGTGTTTAAGGTTGTTGTGAAGTTTCATCGAAATAGTGTGTGTAGTTTCTGAGAAGAAAGCAAATACCTATTTTGGGGGGAAACCCCCTCCGTAGACCCCGAAAGGGGCAGAACGTTTTTTAATGCCATGAACAAACTTCGGTACATCACAGATGATGAAGGTTGTGCTCAGGTTTCATCGAAATATTGTGTGTAGTTTCAGAGGAAAAAGCAAATTCCTATGTTGGGCGGTCAAACCTGGATCCACTTTGACCCCGGCAAACCTCCTTAGACCCCGATTTTTTCTAATGCCGTAAACAAGCTTTAGTCACAACACAACAAATATCATTTGTGCCAAATTTGGTCGCAATTCCGTCCGGTTTTGGAGAAGTTTCAAGTGTTTACGGTCTGACGAACTGACGGACGGACAACGCACCATCGCATAAGCTCCCCTGAACTTAGTTTAAAGTGAGCTTAGAATAATCTATCTATAATTCCAGTAATCTCTGTGTGTCTGTGTGTCTGTGTGTTTGTGTGTTTGTGTGTTTGTCTGTGACCGCTGTTTCTCGACAACCACGGGTCCGATATACTTGAAACTTGCCAGGTATATTGCTGGGGACCCGAGGATGTGCCTTTTCAAGGTTTCATATTAATCGGACAAGTAGTTACCGAGCTATGGCGATTTCTTTACCAAACTCCGCAAGCCGTTCGCTTTGGACCAAACCATTTCATGTAAATAGAGGGGGGGGGGATTGTCACCGTACTCGCAAGCCGTTCGCTTTGGACCAAACCATTTCATGTAAATAGAGGGGGGGGGGGGGATTGTCACCATACTCGCAAGCCGTTCGCTTTGGCTTTGCGAATGGACCAAACCATTTCATGGACCAAACCATTTCATGTAAATAGAGGGGGGGGGGGATTGTCACCGTACTCGCACCCACGTACCCACGTACGGGCATTGCACCCATGTACGGGCATGCCCTAGTAATAATAATAATAATATTGTAAATATAATCGTAACATGCAATCCCTTTGACGTGACTGCAAAGTTAGTGGATTGAAGTGGTGTTTTGTTGGTTCATTGTTGACTCAAAACATCTAGAATAAACTAGTGTCTCAATGTAATATCTTCCCTTTTTTGGAGACAGACAGCTTAGAGACTTAGAGTACTTCAAAATAATTTAATACCTACTTTATTTGCTAACTGGTATCTTCACCCAGGTCAAACTATCCTCTTCAACTAAATTATCAAAGAAGCCCAGGTATCCGCTGATAGACTTTCGGTCTCGTTAGGTTTCCTCTACAATTAGCTTTTGTAGAAAATACCTTTTGTTTCTGCTAGAGTTTTTCTAGTTATTCTTCCACCCTATTTTTGACCTCCGAAAACCTTAAAATAAGTTCTCAGCAACCATTGGTCCAAATGACAAGAAATTTTCATCAAGTGATCGGCTAGGCACGTATAAAAAAAATTTCTGCTAATTATGACGTCACAGGTAACGTGGTACGAGCACCATCTTGGGAAAACCGAAAACATTTGCACCTCTATATCTCCAAAAGCGCTGCACAGAAAAAATTGAGACGTATCTCATTGTAAAGAACACTCCATGCAGAATGACATATGTGAATGATGATGTCATAGGTGCCTCCATTATGACCTCATAATTCGACAAGTAAACAATTCCATCCGATCAGGATGAAATTTCTTGAGCAGACTCTCGGTATAAATTGATGCAGAATTTTTTTTATAATGATGTAGGTCACGTGGTTCGGCCGCCATATTGCTTTAAGTGAAAAGCCTGAAAAAACACTAAAAACCCATTTTCTCCGAAACAACTGAACAGATCGAGGCCAAACTTTTCAGGCAGAATCGCATACCCATGACGAACAACAAGGTCGGCGAGCATGACATCATAAGTCACATGGTTTCAGAGTTATGACGTTTTGTATCATAGACCTTTAAAACCTAACTCCTCCCTTATTGTTGATCATATTGAGTGGACACTTCACCGATGTCTTCAGCATATCAGTCTGCTGAAATATCCTTTTGGAATTTGCGATAGGTCACGTGGTTTGGGAGTGATGAATAATTTAACGAAAATATTTTTAAAACTATATCTCTTGAACTGCTTCATTGATCAACGTGAAACTTTATAATATAGTAGAGGTCCTGAAGTGGAACAAGTATGCCAAATGTCAAGATGAATGGATGTATGGTCTGGAAGCTCGAAGTTATTGTTGTATGAAGAAGAAGCAACTCCGCCAGAGCTTCCCAGGCCATATCAATGATTCTGGCTCTGCGATTTTCAGGTTTATTTTCATTAAAAATCATTTTCTATGCAATGGTTGGCCTGCAGAATCTTTTAATGGTAACTATGACGTCGAAGGTCACGTGGTACTGACGCCATCTTGGAAAAACCGAAAACATTTGCACCTCTATCTCCAAAAGTGCTGTGTAGAAAATATTGAGACATGTCTCATTGTAAAGAAGTCTCTATGGAGAATAACACATGTGAATGACGATGTCATAGGTGCCTCCATTATGACGTCATAATTCGACAAGTATGAAACTTTGAGCAAGTACAAATGAAATTCCTTGAGCATCATCTCGGGATAAATTGAGGAAAAAAAAAAAAAGTGAACGGGTGTGTATGTGTGGGGGGGGGGGGGGGGGGATGTGGGTGGTTGTGTGTGTGTGTGTAGATGTGCATGGATGTGTGTGTGTGGGGATGTGTGGCTGTGTGTGTGTGTGTGTGTGTGTGTGTGTGTGTGTGTGTGTGTGTGTGTGTGTGTGTGTGTGTGTGTGTGTGTGTGTGTGTGTGTGTAAAAAAAAAAGAAGAAGTGAAAGCAGTTTTGTGTCAAAAGTGGGGTTCTATGAAAGTGGGA
Source organism: Myxine glutinosa (assembly GCF_964187855.1). Lineage (NCBI taxonomy): Eukaryota > Metazoa > Chordata > Myxini > Myxiniformes > Myxinidae > Myxine > Myxine glutinosa. Next base: position 8,363,270 of record NC_136263.1, on the reverse strand, counting down.
AGGCGGAGGAAACCGGCCATCACTGCCAGCAGTTGTAAAGTGGCAGTTCTAGTTGTTGTTTTTTTTTTTGTTTTTTTGTTTTTTTAAGTGATTTTTCACGATTGAAAGATGGAACCAAAAACGATATACAGTATCGCATATTTTAAAAAGTTGTGGATGAGTTGGTTCGGTGACAATAACAAACAGATTCGATTTTGGTTCAGGTCCGAATCCAGATCCGGTCCATCGGTAGGTTACAAAAGGTAAACTGTTCAGGCTGGTGGAGGTATGCGCTCTCCCGAGGGCCCTTCTAGCTTTTAATGAATGGAGTTCGTAATGCTGCTGCCTATGGGTGTATTTTAAGCCACAACCGTCAGTTGTCGCTTTGTTTTTTTAAACAACCTGTACCTTTTTTTTCATTTCTGTTGCCTCTACTCAGTTTACCCACCTCTATGACAATCCCTTCCTCTATTGTTCATTTATTCAATACTTTACATGCAGAGAGAATATTATATTCTCATTCGGTGTTTATTTTCCATAAAACTTAAACTCACGAGCCTTATTAATTAATCCACAGCAATTTTTCAATACCGTAATTGTAAATTTCAGTAATTGGATGCAGTTTTCATCAAATTTGACCTTCTTTCTGAATTCCATTCAGCAAATGTATGCAAGCGCAAACGGGAGACTGAATGTCATTAAGGAAATCCTATATTATATATTTTTGAGCTGTTTTGCATTTGAGTTTGTGCAGTAACTTCAGCCATTTCATCCAGAATGTGTGCAGATTGTGGTCAATTAGCATGTGTTACATGTTGATGGTTTCCTACATCCCCCATCCCTCCCACAATGACAACAACTCAAAAGCGTCTCAAAATGCAATGCCCATACGTGTCCGCTTGGTACTCGTCCTAAACTTGACGAAAACAACAGCTAAACGAAAAAAGTGAAATATATTAATTGGTGTTCTTCATATTATCATATTAAGGCTTTCTTGAAAATTTGATGGCAAAAGCTCAAATGATAAAAAGTTATGCCCTGGATACACACACACACAAACACACACAAACACACACACACACACACACACACACACACACACACATACACACAAACACATATGCACACACACACACACACAAACACACACACACAAACACATAGGCACACACACACATACACACACACAAACATATACATACACATACACACACATACACACAAACACACACACATCCCTCCCACCCCCCCCCCCCACCCACACACACACACACACACACACACCCCCATCTCCTGCTGCATGCATGAACGGACTGAAAACGTAGTTTGTTGATGTACTGGAGCGCTGCGCATTGATTGACAAATTAAATTATTTCTCTCTCGTTTACAGAACTAAAAGCAATGATGTTACCTGTATACCTATTACAAATACAACTTGTTAATGTATTAAATTGTAACTTACATATATCATCTTATTATAATCATGGTCATCATCAATATCAAGATGCAATTTAATGCATCTTGATCATGATCATCATTATCATCAATGTACTGTACCCTTGATTCTCTTTATAAGGTGTTGGTGCTTGATACCTGTAGTCTTGATACTCTTTATTCAAATGTACTCTTTATAAGGTGTTGGTGCTTGATGCCTGTACTCTTGATAGGGTGTCGGTGCTTGATACCTATAGTCTTGATACTCTTTATTCAAATGTTGAAGCGCGATGCTGCGCGCACTAATGCTTACGCAAGGAGCAAGCGGACAACGCGGTTCATAAAAGAGTCTTTATTGAAAGTACTCAAACTGCAGCACTGAGCTGCTCAGGGCTGCGCGCCCCGTGTATATCGTGAGGCCACGCCTCTCTCCCTGGCGTGGCCCATCCCTACTTGGTGTGCGGGGTGATGCCACCACGTCAGTGCTTTCGTGTCCGCCACACGCGCCCCCCCAGATTCCCCGCGCACCTGAAGGGTCAGTTTGCGGGGCAAACGGATGACCCGGCCGAAGCACCCCCTGGCGACTGGCGGCGTCTGGGATGCAGGGATGCCATCTGGGATGCCTCCGGCTGCAGGACCGGGGGGCGGCGGGGCTGGGCGGTGCCGGGGGTCCGCCTGCAGGGGGGCGGCCCTGACGCGGGGGTCGGGCCACTGGCGGTGGATGGTCCACATCGAGGTGGGCCAGCTTCAGGCGGTCTACAGAAACGCGGTCAGGAGTAGCGCCGATGTCCAGGGTGAAGTGCTTCGCCCCGGTCTCCAGCACGCGGAAAGGCCCGTCGTACGGGGGCCGCAGTGGTGTCTGGTGGGCATCGTGGCGGACGAAGATGTACTCCGCCGTGCGAAGCTCCGGGGCGACGTGCGTCGTTGGGTGCCCGTGGCATGCCGTTGGCATCGGGGCGAACCTCTGGGCGGTCTCTTGCAGAGCGGAGCGCTGCTGTGCCGCGGACCATGGTGCCGTGGAGTCGGGGAGCAACTCGCCCGGCACCCGCAGCGGTTGCCCGAAGACCAACTCCGCCGCGGATGCGCGCAGGTCCTCCTTGGGCGCCGTCCGGAGGCCCAGCAGGACCCAGGGGAGCCTGTCGACCCAGCCGCCGTCGCGGAGGGTGGCCCGGAGCGCGGCCTTCAATGAGCGGTGAAATCGCTCACACAGGCCGTTAGCCTGGGGGTGGTAGGCCGTGGTTCGGTGCAGCCGGACCCCGAGCCCCTGCGCGACCGCCCCCCAGAGCTCCGAGGTGAACTGGGGGCCGCGGTCGGACGAGATGTCTGAGGGGGCGCCGAACCGGGCGACCCAGGTGGCGATGAAAGCCTGCGCGACGTCCGCCGCCGTCGTCGACGCCAAGGGCATGGCCTCCGGCCACCGGGTGGTGCGGTCCACCATGGTGAGGACGTGGGTGAAACCCCGCAAGGGGGGCAAAGGTCCCACCAGGTCCATGTGGACGTGGTCAAACCGGCGTTCCGGCACCGTGAACGGGGCCAACGGGGCCTGGGTGTGCCGGTGCACCTTGGCGTGCTGGCACGCAAGGCACGTCCTGGCCCAGCCGCGGACGGCCTTCCAGAGGCCATGCCAGACGAACTTGTCGGCGATCAACCTTTGGGAGGCCCTCGCGCCCGGGTGGGACAGGCCGTGGATGGCGTCAAACACCTGGCGCTGCCAGCCCGCGGGCACGATGGGGCGAGGACGCCCGAGGGAGACGTCGCCCAAGAGGGCCGTGCCCGCGCTGTCGAACGGCACCTCGGTGACGCGGAGGCCCGTGACGGCGGTCCGCAAGGCCTGGACGTCGGGGTCAGCGGCCTGGTCCGCTGCCATCCGGGCATAGTCGATGCCGAGGTGGACTGCATAGGCGACGGCCCGGGAAAGGCAAGCCGCCACCGGGTTGTCCTTCCCCGCGACGTGCCGATGTCCGTCGTGTACTCGGACACGGCCGAGAGGTGACGCTGCTGCCGGGCCGACCACGGCTCGGTGACCTTGCCCATCGCGAAGATCAGCAGCTTGTGGTCGACGAAGGCCATGAACGCACGGCCCTCGAGCAGATGGCGGAAGTGCCTGACCGCCAAGTGAAGCACGAGCAACTCGCGGTCGAAGGTACTGTAATGGCGTTCGGGCGGGTGAAGCTGCCGGCTAAAGAACGCCAGCGGTTGCCAAGCTCCACGCACCCATTGCTCGTGCACCGCGCCCACCGCGTAGACCGAGGCATCGGTGGTGAGGGCGATCGGTGCATCGGGCGCCGGGTGCGCGATCATGGTGGCGTTAGCCAAGGCGAGCTTCGCACCCGTGAATGCCGTGTCCATCTGCTCGGTCCAGGTAACGTTGCCTTTGCCCGGCTTACCTCAGAGAGCTTCGTGCAGGGGGCGCAGGAGCTGGGCGATACGGGGCAGGAACCGATGGTAAAAGTTCACCATGCCCAGGAACTCCTGCAGCCCTCTGATCGTGCGGGGGCGCGGAAACCCCTTCACTGCCTCCACCTTGGCCGGCAGGGGGACGGCTCCGTGCCTGGTGACACGGTGCCCCAGAAAATCGATTACGGCGATGCCGAACCGGCACTTTGCGGGGTTCACAATCAAGCCATGCTGGCCCAGGCATTCGAAGAGCGTGCGGAGGTGGCGTAGGTGCTCTTCACGGGACGCGCTGGCGACGAGGATATCGTCCAGGTAGACGTAGGCAAAATCCAAGTCGCGCAGGACGCTGTCCATCAGTCGCTGGAACGCCTGAGCCGCATTCTTCAGACCGAAGGGCATCCACAGGAACTCGAAGAGTCCGAATGGCGTGATGACAGCCGTCTTCGGGACGTCCTCCGGCCTGACGGGGACCTGATGGTAGCCGCATATGAGGTCCACCTTCGAGAAGAAGGACATGCCCGCCAAACGGGCAGAAAAGTCCTGAATGTGGGGGACGGGGTAGCGGTCGGGAGTGGTGGCGTCATTGAGACGCCCAAGCACTCTCTGAGCGCCGAACAATGCCGAGTCGCTCCAGGGTAGCGAACGCCGCTTTTGCCACCACCAGCTTCGTCGGCTCGAGGCGGCATGCCCGGGCGTAGACCGGTGGCCCGACGGTGGGGAAGTGATGGGCCACCCCGTGCTTGACGGCCCCCGCCGAGAAGGTGGGCTGCGTGAGGGCCGGGAAGCTGGCGAGGAGGCGGGTGAATGCGTCCGCTGCCGGAAGCGTACAGATCAATGTGGCCGGAACCGAACCGTTCGGCAAGCCGCTTGGCAAGCCGCTCGGCGAGCCGCTCGTTGAGCTGCTCGACGAGCTGGGCAGCGCACAAGCGAGCGAGCTGAACGTCTCGGCCTGGACAAGACGTCTGCGCTTTACGTCGACCAGGAGCCCATTAGTGCACAGGAAGTCCATGCCAAGCAGTGCCATGGGCACGTCGGCGGTGACGAACGTCCATCGGAAAACCTGCCCTCCGAACCGCAGAGAGAGGCAGCATTTTCCGTACGTACGGATGGGCGTCCCGTTCGCGGCAAGCAGCGCGGGGCCCCCGCCCGCGGCATGCTTGTCTGATGTACCGGCGGGAACGACACTCACCTGCGCTCCCGTGTCGCACAGGTAACGGCGCCCGGATAAGGTGTCCATTATGATCAGCAGGCTGCTCGAACGGCCGGCGCTCATCGCCACTATTGAGCGCCGGCCCGGGCGTTTCCCGACCTGTTGAAGGAGCATGGCGGATGACATTGCCGAGCCTCGTGGCCAAACTTGGCGTGGAACCAGCACCAGGTGGTGGAGCTGGAGGAGTGCGGCTGGCTCCGCCAGGCCGGTGGAGTTGGCGGTTTTCGCCGCGGCGGTGGGCGGGGCGTGGTGGCGGTCACGAGGGGCCTATCAGCATGCTGCGTATGCTGTGTAAGCTGATGCTGTGGATCAGCATCATCAGCAGCATCAGCAGCATCAGCCTCGAGGTCCGTGACGGCCGCACCGACTCTCGCCCGCGTGTCCGAAGCTGCGAAGTACCTGTCCGCCACGGCGGCCAATGCCCGGGGTTCCGTTAGCACGGTCCCGGCCAACGCGAGGCGAACCTGCGCTGGAAGTTGGCGACGGAAAAGCGCCCGGAATAGAGAACCGGGGGCTTTGTCGCCCAACAGTGACAGCATATGGTCCATTCGGACCGACGGGTGCGTATCGCCGAGCTCGGGGAGATCCAGGAGGCGGTCGGCCCGTGCATCGTCCGTGAGGCCGAACGTGGCTAGGAGTAGCCGCTTGAGTGCCTCGTACTTGTGGCCGTCCGGTGGGTGGCAAAGGACGGACACAACTCGAGCGGCCGTGCCGGGCCCGAGGGAGGCGACGACGTAGCAATAGCGCGTGTCGTCGCCGGTGAGGCGCCGAAGCTGAAATTGGGCTTCGGCTTGGACGAACCAGACTTCTGCCTGGGCCTCCCAAAATTCGGGAAGTTTAATCGACATTCCGTTGTTGTTTGCCATTGCAATGGCGTCGTGTTCGGAAGGATCGCTACGGCAGATCCAACGTCGAGGTCACCATATGAAGTGCGATGCTGCGCGCGCTAATGCTTACGCAAGGAGCAAGCGGACAACGCGGTTCATAAAAGAGTCTTTATTGAAAGTACTCAAACTGCAGCACTGAGCTGCTCAGGGCTGCGCGCCCCGTGTATATCGTGAGGCCACGCCTCTCTCCCTGGCGTGGCCCATCCCTACTTGGTGTGCAGGGTGATGTCACCACGTCAGTGCTTTCGTGTCCGCCACAATGTACTCTTTATAAGGGGTTGGTGCTTGATACCTGTACTCTTTATAAGGTGTCGGTGCTTGATACCCAGGTAGTCTTGATACTGTTTATTCAAATGTACTCTTTATAAGGTGTCGGTGCTTGATGTGAAGAATCAGCTCTTCGTTTGCAAAAGAAGTCCACAAATAGCCTGAAAAATGACGCAGTTTTTTATTAAAGCCAACTTATACAGATCCGGAGGAGACAGACTTCTACAGCAAGCTACAGCAAGAACATGCCAAGTCAAGCCTTCCTGAAAACGCATTGATTCTCATTCACTTATATACGAATACGATTATCAGAAAATCTCCGAGAGAACAAACAAAACTGGGAGAGGTTCCTCCCCGGTGGGCCAAGCCCCCACCGTCATCCGCCCTGTTATTCGGGGAAGTCAGCCCTTCCTTATCATTCGGACCAAATGTTTCTCTGGGCTCCGAGAAAACAGAAATGTAACTCACAAAGAGAAGAGTGTATGCTTAGCCAAACAAACCCATATATTTTATGGGTTTGTGTACATGAGTAATTCAAAGCATGTTTATACAGAGTCATGCGTTGCTGTGATTAAAACAAAATATATATGGTTAACGATAGGTTCATGTCATTCTACTAGCATTACGCAAAAACACGCGCATGTGGGCGTGGTTTTACGACCAGCCTCGAAAAAAGCACACGTATACAATTGTCCAGCATGACCTCATTTTAAACACAAACTGAAGCATGTTTATTAAAATTCAGGCGCCGCTATGATTATATAATTAATGTTTTTCAAGTTTATATCTGCAATTCGAGCACTCCGCTTGAAACTACACATTCCACGCGCGCATGAACGTCCGACATCCAGCGTCCGATATTCAGCAAAGTCGCAATGACCCACAATGCATTTGGGCACACATCCTCCGAGCAACCTCATACAGCACACCCGTGACTCGCGGCTCGCTCGGCTCTTGCCTAAAAACACAATAACTCTACTCTAACTTCCACGGAGCCGCACGGCGGAAACGCAGGTTTGTACCACATTTTAATAAAACGAACATTGCCAGGATTCTCGGATAGACGTTTAATTTCACAACACACATGACAAAAATCCGATTTAAATTCAGAGATCGCCGATCGACCTGGCACAACCATCTTAACGCGATGACGCCACGCCGCCCCCCCCCGTCTTGGCGCGCACCCTCGTGCCTCCGCACGAATCTCAACACTCCCTGCACGCCGCTCTATTCGCGTTCCCGGCGGGGTTTACCTCACGTTGGGACATGCAGTCGGCTGTCATAACAGAGAATTGTCAATAAAGAATCTACGACTTGACATTCCTTCCTCTTGTCTCGTCGAGACAAAGTATCTTAAGAGACAACGTGCCACATCGGGCTTTATTGAAAAATAATTGTGTAATGCGGGTATTGAAAAAATAATTGTAATGCGGGTATCTCCCAAGGGCATATCGTGCGCCCAAAGCGCTTCGCCTGGCGATTTGGCGAGCGTGTCGTGCGGTGCGTGCTTGGAACCTGAGGGCTCAGAACATGAAAGTCCATTAACGTTTCGGATCCACAACGAAGGTGTCTGGTCCAGATGAGGTTCTGCTCCGCCAGAGGGCCACCACCTCCCCTGCGGAACTTGCTCCCCCCACCCTTTGCAGACCCAGTCCTTGCAGATCTTCGAAGTTAATCAACGATCATGCCCATGAGGTCCCTCACGTGCTGCTGTTCTGGGGAATACATAATATTGTCAGTATCTTGTGTCTCAATTTCCTGGTCAGGGTACAGAGCGTAAAAATCCGATTCACTTGAAGCATTTGAACTTAATACATATGAAGCAAAGAGAGGAACTTCCTTTATGTCAAAGTCTCCCATGGGCGCCTGGTCGGCTTGCGGGTCTAGGACATCCGCGTCGGGTCCCTCGACCGCCAGACCCAGTGTCGCAATCAGATCCATAGTTGGGTCGGAAGGGGGCGTGCAGCTGTCAGCTTGTAATACATAAGCAGCGTTAGCCAGTACACGCAAGGGGTTTATAGCACAAGTATCACAGTCATCACATACACCGTTACAGGCAGCAGCCAGTTCCCACATGGGATCCGCACAAGTATCACAGTCATTACAAAATTCAATGCAATTTTCTGGAGCGCCGGTCGCAACTGCCTTGTTGAAGGACCCGTTCAGGTCGACGGCCTCTGTGGTCAGAGCCATAGTCGTTGTCGGCGGCTTTTTCACTTTCCATCCTGTAAAATACTTTCTCATACAGAGGAGGACTAGAGATTTCATTAGTGCCCCCCAAATTACTACCCCGATTATCACAGCCAGTGCGGTCAATAACCACTTCACTATGGTGCCCGTCCATCCCTGGAACCAGTCAGTGAGCCAGCTAAATGTATAAGAATTTTCGCGCGCGATCCGATCGATCGTCAGGGCGTGGCTAGTTTCCCTTAGTCTCACTATTGCGGCTGACACTCCTTCAGATGGATCGGGTATGTAAGTGCAACATTTTCCCTCTATAATTCCGCATACCCCTCCTTTCTCTGCCAGGAGCATGTCCAAAGCCACCCGATTCTGCATCACCATTGTACGCATGTGAATTACCGTGTCCAATAGTATGTCATGAGCCGTAGCGGTGTCGTTTGCCACCTTTTCTAGGGTCAAAGCCAATTTGTCTATTCGGAAACTATCCATGACTGTGCCCGCTCCTGGGAAGAAGAAACCAAACACCTTTTCCCATAGACTCCCGTGTAGTTTAGTGGTTCCATCTTCGTTCATGACTGACCTCTTATAACGCCTGTCCAAGGACTTTGGGTCTAGCTCATCCAGTATCTCAACGTCAGGAAGAACTGAACCCAGATAACATGTGCCCCCCCAATTATTTGGTAAATAGGGGTAAGCCTTGTCGCCGCATATAAACATTGTCCCATGGGGTGGGACCAGGTGGGTGGATAAGCACTGGAGTCCCTTTACCACCCCATTAATCCTACTAACCCCCCTAGAGAATGTTATAGCCGTTATGTTGTGGTTGTGTTTATCTTGCAGTACTATTCGTAATGTAATCCCCGAGCTCCCTTGTCCCAGCTTCCCGGGGAGAGTGTAGGCGCATTCTGATTCTCCCATACGCAAGTGGCCGGAACCCTGGAGGCAGACCCTCCCTTTCTGTGGTTTGACCCAGACGGGGGCAGGCCTCTCGGCCACATGGGCAATCATTGACGGGCGATAATTAAATTGTCGATTGCAACTCTTGCCGTTGTCAACCCCTTCTCTTTCCAGCGTGGTGACTAAACATGGGGAATCGATAGGTTGTGAGCAGAGGTCATTGAGGGACAGAGGTAGCACTATCATGTGTATTCCTGTGGTGCCTGCTTGGGGAAAGCGCATGCACGACCAGCAGTGTGTCCTATTTTGAATTGTTGCCACCTCCCTGGCCACTTTCCAATATGTGTTTTCACCCTTCTTTGGGGCCTTATTCTGGGGTTGTGGCGTGAGTATGTATTCGATGCATGGTATGTAGTTCTTTTCGCCACCGGCCGCGCCAGGGGTCCAGACGCTGCACCGGACCTGCATGGTCATGTCTTTCCCTAGGCGTGTGCGTGTTTGTAGCTTAAAATCAGGGGTTCCCCATTTGTATCCTGGTTGGGCCAAGGTCTTAATGCTAGCTTGCCCGTCTTCCCGGAACTCTCGTTGCTTTTGTAGTACCATGCCAACGCGTCCAGGCCCTGCCGACAGTGCTAGCCAATTTATGTTCACCCAATTTGTGTGCAGGGCTTTCTGTTCGAAACATGGTAGTGATACTCTTTGTCCCCATGTTACGGTGAGGTGTCGGGTTTCGTTTTCGCATCTATTGGAATCGGAGTTTCCCCTAGCTGCTGTCGCTATCAATAGTATTGTACCTATGATTAGGCCCATCCTTACTGTGGTTGCTGTGGTGTAGTGTCTGGTGCTTGTATGGCCAACTTACAGTGCGTGGCGTGGATCCACGAAGTCTTGCCCTCGCAAAAGACTGCCGTTGGTGTAGTCAGCAACACCTGGACTGGTCCCTTCCACCTTGGTTCCAAGGCGTTCTTGCGGGTGAAGTGTTTTACGAGCACGTAATCGCCGGTCTGGAAGTCGTGGATGGCGTGGCTTGTTGGTTCAGGCAACGCCTCTCGTACCCGGGCGTGAATTCTGCGTGCCACGTTGGACAATCCTCTGCAAAACTTTAAAAGCATGTCATCCATCACAGGCAAGTCAAGTTTGGACATGTCCATCGGTGCCGAAACAGGCAAACTCATAGGTCGTCCCATTAATATCTCGTGGGGGGAAAGGCCCGTGGTGCAGCCCGGGGTGGACCGGATACTCATTAACGCCAGCGGGAGTGCTTCCGGCCACTTCAAACCTGTGTCTGCACAGATCTTGGCTACCTTGAGTTTCAGTGTCCCATTGGTGCGTTCCACAAGTCCCGCTGATTGTGGGTGATAAGCGCAATGGAAAGATTGTTTCACGCCCAGTGCCTTTAGGATACCCTTAATCACTTCTCCCGTGAAGTGGCCCCCTTTGTCTGACGAAATTTTCTGAGGGATGCCGAATCTGCACATGAAATCCCGCACGAGGCGTTTGGCTACTGTCGGGGCGTCTGACTTGACGCATGGATAGGCCTCGACCCATTTTGTGAACATGTCCACGATTACCAGGACATATCGGAACGACATACTTGGTTCCATGTTAATAAAATCGAACTGGACATGACAGAAGGGCCCGATTGGCCGAGGATGGCCCGCATTATGTGGGTGCCTAGGGGGTGCCCCCCTGTTGTGTTGTTGGCAAACCGCGCATGACCGGCACACCTCTGATGCGATTCGCGACAGTCCCGGTGCCGCCCAGGTATAGTTTATCTGTTCCATCACCCCCCTCTGGCACACATGGCCATTTTGATGTCCCATACGTGCCAGCCAAGGCAGTAGTTCCTTGGGTGCTATCGGTTTTCCGTGAAGGGTCCACATCGCATTTGGTCCGGGGCGTGTGGCCCCTCTTTTTACCCAGTCATTGTGTTCGGCTGCTGTTGCTGCGTTTTGAAGTTTTATAACGTCCTCATTAGTTGGTGAGGCGGTGATGATGGTGCACCCAATTTGCGGGGAGGGGGTAGGTCCTGAGGTCGGTACGTTGGCAGTTTGCGTGTGTGCCCCCTTTGCTCGCGTTACCATCGGCATGTTCTGTCCTATTTGTTGGTTGGCCGCTTTTCCTGCCGCTGCGTCTGCTCTGGCGTTGCCTCGGGCGACGTCAGAGTCTGTCTTTTGGTGGCCGCGACATTTAATTACCGCAATAGCGCGGGGAAGCAAGATGCTTTGGAGTAGCCCTTCAACCAGTTCGCCGTTCTTTATGACCGAACCCGCGGATGTGAGAAAGCCTCGCATCTTCCAGATTGCCCCTTTGTCGTGAACTACCCCGTGCGCGTATGCTGAATCTGTATAAATGTTGACGGCCAGGTCCGCCGCCAAGCTGCATGCTCTAGTCAAGGCGCACAGCTCCGCCTGCTGGGCGGAAAATGTGGGCGGAAGGCGCCCACTTTCTACCGTCTCGCTATCTGAACACACCGCGTATCCAGATAGCAAAGAGCCGTCCCATCCGCGTTTAGCCGACCCATCGACGTAGTACACACGATCGGGGTCGTTGAGGGGAACGTCCTTCAAGTCCGGACGTACCGTGGAGACTTGCTGTACTACATCGACACATACGTGGGGTTCGCCCTCCTCTGGGGTGGGCATCAGTGAGGCCGGGTTGAGTGTAGTGCAACGTTTAATGGTGACGTTGGCGGCCGTAATCAGTGCTGTTTCGTAATGCATTAATCTAGTGGTCGACAAATGTTGTGTTGTCCGCTGTAGTAACAGTGAAGTGACGCAGTGCGGTACCTGTAGCGTTACCGGGTGCCCCATCACAATGTCCGCTGTCCTTTCCACAGCGTACCTAGCCGCTGCCACGGCTTGCAGGCACACCGGAAACCCTTGCTCGACCGGTTCCAGCTTTTTACTAAAGTAGGCTACCGGTCGTTCCTTATCTCCATGAGTCTGTGTCAAAACGGACTGAGCAAAACCCCTTATTGCATGAGTGTAAAGGGTGAATGGTTTCGCATAATCGGGGAGTCCTAAAGTCGGTGCCGTTACCAATGCCTTTTTCAGCCCCTCGAAACAGCGCATCAATTCGTCCGTCCAAACCAAGTAGTTTGGTTCTCCTACTCTAGTGGCTTCGTACAGCGGTTTAGCAAGTAGCGCGTAGTCAATTATCCAAGAGCGGCAGTAACCCGTCATACCTAGGAAGCGCAACATCTGTCGTTGCGTACTTGGCCGTGGCGATTCCATGATGGCGGTCACCCGTCCAACATGCAGTTCCCGCTTCCCGTGTGAAATGGCATGACCCAAATAGGTTACTACCTTCCGTACAAATTGGAGCTTTCTCCGTCCCACCTTGTGGCCCTTGGCCGCCAAGGCTCTTAGCAGGGCCATGGAGTCCACTTCACAGGCTTCCTTGGAAGGGGAACAAATCAACAAGTCGTCAATGTATTGCAACAACACCGAACCCCCTTTTAGTTCCACGTCTGCCGAATCGCGGTGCAACGCTCGGGAGAACAGGGTGGGGCTGTCGGAGAACCCTTGGGGTAACACCGTCCAGGTGAACTGGCGCCCCCTAAAGGTGAAGGCGAACAAGTATTGTGACTCGGGTGCGATGGGTACGGAGAAAAAGGCCGAGCATAAGTCAATGACGGTAAAATGTGTTGCGTCCGGTGGAATAGATGTCATAAGGCCTTCCGCGTTCGGTACCACTGGGTGTATGCCTTGTATGACCTTATTCACTTCCCTCAAATCCTGCACGAACCTCCATTTATCCTGCATTGGTTTCTTTACGGGCAAAATTGGTGTGTTGCATTGGCTGTTAGTTTCTACAATTATTTTCTGTTTCACCAAAGATTGAATCACTGGCTCTATGCCCGCATCGGCCTCGTGCCGCAATTTATATTGTCTCACGTTTGGGAGGGACATTCCTGGTTGGACCGGTATTACCAGAGGCTTGGCATCGCGAATTCGCCCGACATCGTTGTCGTGTTGGGACCACAAATCGGCCGGAACCTCCTCCAAGAGGTCATCGGACTCGCCCGGGCCCTGAGACACCGTTCGTACAACGTGGTTGCCCTTTGGGGGCAGGTCTGTCTCTTCAAATTTTCCTTCTATACTCTGCTCCTCAAGGGTGATCAAATACCCTTCGTCATTGTCGAGCATCGTCACTGTCCAGTGGTCCACTTCATAAATGGCGCTGCACAGAATTTCTCGCAAACGCCCCATCATCCATCCTATACTTTCCGCCGGCCATCCTTTGGCGGTGGTGAGGGTAACATGGGCGTCCACCCCTGCGGGGTACTGAGACAACGCCCGCTGTTCCGCGGTTAGGGTTACCTCGACGCCTATTCCCTCCCGTCCAACCCATATATTTGACAATATTAGGTCCGAATTCTTACCTATTGACCCCTTTATCTTTCCTCGGTATTCGTCGTCATCGCCCCTAGCATCGTAGTAGGCCGTGCAATGGGGAGGGTTGTCCTTTATGTCTGTTGTAATTTGGTGTACGTGCAGCCAATCTCGCAACCCGTCACTCTGGGAGCATACTGTGTCTAGGACGTGTGCCCAAGAGGCCAAAGCCCCCTTTTCCAGGCTCCACCAGTATGCGGTGGGGCCGGGCCGAGACAATGCCGTCATTAACAGATCGCGTTTGGATTCCGCGACGTCTACAAAAACTCCCTGCTCCGTACATGAAATTTGGCAGCCTAAACGGCAAAGTAAATCCCGTCCCAACAAGTTAGTCGGGGCGGTGGTAGTCATCAAGAAAGCGTGTCTAGCCTCTAATGGGCCGCACACCACTCTTACCTCTTCTGAAATGGGAAGCGCTTGGGGCAAGCCTGAAACTCCCACTATCTGAACATCTCTATCAGTGGGGCGCAAAGATGGTAGCTGCCCTTCGTTAATAGTACTGTGAGTCGCGCCCGTATCTACGAGAAAATCTACCGGTTGCCCATCCACGTCTAGTGTCCAGGTCGGCTCCTCGGTTGGTGTCATAGTCAAAAGGGGGCATTCTACGGGCGGCCCGCCGGCGTCCCGTCAATAGGCTACTTGATTTCTCTGTGGCGGGTATCCCTGGCGGGGCCCCCGGCAATCACGTTTCCAATGTCCCATCTGTCCGCAACGGAAGCACGCCCCTTGTGGAGCGGTGGATGCGGGATGCCTGTTACTGTTGCGCTGACCCTGTTGCATCGGACGCCTCGCAGGCTGTTGGTTCCGCTGTCCCCATTGTGGCGGCCCATTCCCGTTTGCTCCGCTTGGGGTCCAATAACTTGGGGGAGGCCCATCGATTTGGGGAGGGGGTCCCTGTGGATACCCGTTCTGGGGAGGGGGCGTTTGTACTGCCCAGGTCTGTGGAGGGGGTGGTTGCATGGCCCAGCTCTGCGGCGGTGGAGGGGGCCCCTGCATGTTCCAGTTTTGGGGAGGGGGCCCTTGTGGGTTCCAATTTTGGGGAGGGGGCCCTTGTGGGTTCCAATTTTGGGGAGGGGGCCCTTGTGGGTTCCAATTTTGGGGAGGGGGCCCTTGTGGGTTCCAATTTTGGGGAGGGGGCCCTTGTGGGTTCCAATTTTGGGGAGGGGGCCCTTGTGTCCGCATGTCGACTCGTCCATTGTCGTTGTCATCAGCGTCATTTTCGTTTTCGTCGTCGCGCCCCCACTCTTCGTTGGGCTCTAACCTGGTGTCCCGATTCTGGGCCCGTCCTTGGCCTTGATTTCCCTTCTTATTTTGGTTGAGTCGGTCCCGTTTCTCCTGGACGAGCATTTGCAACATGTCGTCCTTAACATCGGCCTTCTTCTCGTCGCCCTCGCCACATTGTTCGGCCGCTTCGACTAGTTGGTCGGTTGGGGTGTTTCTCCATCCTATCATAGCCGTTTGAATGCGCTTCTTAACTGTCGGTCTCATTCCTTCTACAAAAAAGTTGTTCACTACAGCGTGAGGGAGATCTTGTGCCCGCACCTGGCCCAGTCCTCCCCACCTTAACACTGCTCGTTCTACCCTCTCTTTCCAATCGAGGGCTGCCTCGCCATGCTTCTGTTTTAGGCCGTATATTTTATTCCAATCTGGCCCCGCGGCTGGCATCAGTGCGGTATGTACCCCGGCCAACAATAAGTCGACCAGGGCCTCCCAATCGGCGAGGGTCTGGGCCGCGGTTTGGGCCGGGGGCGGTGCTACATTTGGCCAGCGTGCGTGTACTTTGGCCTGGTCCCACACCCGCGCGGGCAATACAGCCTTCCCCATGTGGCAGACGTCTCGCCAATCTGCGCCTGTATTTTGTATCCACAACCGCATAAATTCTGGTATCTGACCGGGATGTTCAGCCAGCAGGGTTCTCACCCGCTCCTGCATAGACGCCAAATCTGATTCCCTCCAGGGTATCCTGATGTTAATGGGTGCCCCCCTGATCAGTCCTATTGTTTTTAAAGGACACATCCCAATTGCAGGTTGTGGGTTCTCTGATTCCGTGCACCCTTCCAATGAGGGGTACAGTTCTCCTGGCCCCTCTGGGGCCGTGAACCCGCTGTCCGCCCCATTAATTTCTTGTCCTCTAAAAGGATTGCCCGGGCTAAGGTGAACCTGAGGGGCGGCTGGTCTAGTTTTATGGGGGTCTAACCCCTGGGGGAACAGGGGCGGGGGTGGGAGAGGTGGCGCCTGTAGCCCGGGGACAGGGCTCAGGGCTTGGGGGGGTAGAGGCATGGTGGCTACCTCCCCTGTCGCGGGGTCTTGGTCCGGATTATGGACGAGCGGCATTAGCCGCTGATTTGCTAGCTTAACTACCTCCTTAATTGTTTTGTCCTGCTGAACCCTGTCAGCTTGTTTCTTTTGGCCCTGAAGCTTCAGTACTTCCCCTGCCAAGCTAGCCTGTCTTGAGGCTGCCAGTCGCTTCATTCCTTCCTTTTCCCACCAGCCATACACTTTCCAGTAATCGGGTGGGAAGTGTTTCTTTTCCCTTTGTAGCTTATCCAAAGCTCCGTACAACACTTCCAACTTGTCAAGTGCAAACGATCCCTCCTCTGGCCAGGGACTACTTAAATCTTTAGTTAACACAGCCCAGTCCTTTAATGGTCTTACCGCGGCAAAATGATGCCTCTTAAACATGAAAGATGCCGGGGTTCCCTTAAGGGGTTCCCTTTCTTTCGTTAGCTTGCTTCCCATCTTATTGCTCTGGGCTGATCCTTCCTGGAAAGTTCTTGGCCTGGCTCAACCTTTACGGCTGTCCGACCTCACTTTCCCCTCCTGGTGCTAACTGTAACTTTAAGCTTACTGTTAAGTCCTTACTTGTTTATCCTGGCTTTAACAAAACCACGTCATTCTGAGGCCTAAATGAGCCTTTACTTACAATTCTGTTCGAGTGCAGACAGCGCGGATGACAGGGAAGCGGACTGAACCCGTTCGAAGAAGCAAGGTACAAATTTGGAAAGATAGCCCTCTGGTATAAGACAATTGCTCACCTTAATCAAATTAGAGTGCCAGCGTCCCGGCCTCGAGCAGCCTTCCTTCCGTCGCCCGGGTTCCGCTTCCCGTCCTCCGCGTCTGTTGACACCCCACTCCTGGTACCATTTGTGAAGAATCAGCTCTTCGTTTGCAAAAGAAGTCCACAAATAGCCTGAAAAATGACGCAGTTTTTTATTAAAGCCAACTTATACAGATCCGGAGGAGACAGACTTCTACAGCAAGCTACAGCAAGAACATGCCAAGTCAAGCCTTCCTGAAAACGCATTGATTCTCATTCACTTATATACGAATACGATTATCAGAAAATCTCCGAGAGAACAAACAAAACTGGGAGAGGTTCCTCCCCGGTGGGCCAAGCCCCCACCGTCATCCGCCCTGTTATTCGGGGAAGTCAGCCCTTCCTTATCATTCGGACCAAATGTTTCTCTGGGCTCCGAGAAAACAGAAATGTAACTCACAAAGAGAAGAGTGTATGCTTAGCCAAACAAACCCATATATTTTATGGGTTTGTGTACATGAGTAATTCAAAGCATGTTTATACAGAGTCATGCGTTGCTGTGATTAAAACAAAATATATATGGTTAACGATAGGTTCATGTCATTCTACTAGCATTACGCAAAAACACGCGCATGTGGGCGTGGTTTTACGACCAGCCTCGAAAAAAGCACACGTATACAATTGTCCAGCATGACCTCATTTTAAACACAAACTGAAGCATGTTTATTAAAATTCAGGCGCCGCTATGATTATATAATTAATGTTTTTCAAGTTTATATCTGCAATTCGAGCACTCCGCTTGAAACTACACATTCCACGCGCGCATGAACGTCCGACATCCAGCGTCCGATATTCAGCAAAGTCGCAATGACCCACAATGCATTTGGGCACACATCCTCCGAGCAACCTCATACAGCACACCCGTGACTCGCGGCTCGCTCGGCTCTTGCCTAAAAACACAATAACTCTACTCTAACTTCCACGGAGCCGCACGGCGGAAACGCAGGTTTGTACCACATTTTAATAAAACGAACATTGCCAGGATTCTCGGATAGACGTTTAATTTCACAACACACATGACAAAAATCCGATTTAAATTCAGAGATCGCCGATCGACCTGGCACAACCATCTTAACGCGATGACGCCACGCCGCCCCCCCCGTCTTGGCGCGCACCCTCGTGCCTCCGCACGAATCTCAACACTCCCTGCACGCCGCTCTATTCGCGTTCCCGGCGGGGTTTACCTCACGTTGGGACATGCAGTCGGCTGTCATAACAGAGAATTGTCAATAAAGAATCTACGACTTGACACTTGATACCTGTAGTTTTGATACTCTTTATTCAAATGTACTCTTTATAAGGTGTTGGTGCTTGATACCTGTACTCTTGATAGGGTGTCGGTGCTTGATACCTGTACTCTTGATAGGGTATCGGTGCTTGATACCTGTACTCTTGATAGGGTGTCAGTGCTTGATACCTGTACTCTTGATGGGGTGTCAGTGCTAGATACCTGTACTCTTGATAAGGTGTCAGTGCTTCATACCTGTACTCTTGATAGGGTGTCGGTGCTTGATACCTGTACTCTTGATTGGGTGTCGGTGCTTGATACCTGTACTCTTGATAGGGTGTCGGTGCTTGATACCTGTGCTCTTGATGGGGTATCAGTGCTGGATACCTGTACTCTTGATCGGGTGTCGGTGCTTGATACCTGTACTCTTCATGGGGTATCGGTGCTTGATACCTGTACTCTTGATGGGGTATCGGTGCTTGATACCTGTACTCTTGATAGGGTATAGGTGCTTGATACCTGTACTGTTGATAGGGTATCGGTGCTTGATACCTGTACTCTTGAAAGGGTGTCGGTGCTTGATACCTGTACTCTTGATAGGGTGTCAGTGCTGGATACCTGTACTCTTGATAGGGTGTCGGTGCTTGATACCTGTACTCTTGATAGAGTGTCGGTGCTTGATACCTGTGCTCTTGATAGGGTGTCAGTGCTGGATACCTGTACTCTTGATGGGGTGTCGGTGCTTGATACCTGTACTCTTGATAGGGTGTCGGTGCTTGATACCTGTACTCTTGATTGGGTGTCGGTGCTTGATACCTGTACTCTTGATGGGGTGTCAGTACTGGATACCTGTACTCTTGATAGGGTGTCGGTGCTTGATACCTGTACTCTTGATAGGGTGTCAGTGCTGGATTCCTGTACTCTTGATAGGGTGTCGGTGCTTGATACCTGTACTCTTGATTGGGTGTCAGTGCTGGATACCTGTACTCTTGATAGGGTGTCAGTGCTGGATACCTGTACTCTTGATGGGGTGTCAGTGCTGGATACCTGTACTCTTGATGGGGTGTCAGTGCTGGATACCTGTACTTTTGATAGGGTGTCGGTGCTTGATACCTGTACTCTTGATAGGGTGTCAGTGCTGGATACCTGTACTCTTGATTGTGTGTCGGTGCTTGATACCTGTGCTATTGATTCAAATGTATTATTGATGGGGTGTCGGTTCTCTGATACTTGTATTCTTGATCGGGTGTTGGTGCTTCATATCTGAAGTGCTTTATATGGTGCTTCATATGTTGGTGCTTGTTGCTGTTGGTGCTTCAATATCCTGGCTAGTATAGGTGCTTTGACGTTGCCTTCCAAGCGGTTAGTCAGGCGATATCTGAACTACTCTTCATGAAAAAAAAACATGGGACCTTTAATCAAACCGCCAAGCAATGCTGGCACACGATGTCCTCCAGGTGATCCTCTGATGGACGTCACACACATTGATATCACTCCCTACATGTAAAACAACAGGGTGATAGTTTATAACTAGGCCAGGATTCAACACCAGGCTCGACTGCACATACCGCTCAGCTATCCTTACAGGCCGATATTATTATCACAGTATTAGAGAAAAATATTGTCTCCTTAAGAAATTAATATAAAATAGTTTAATTATATAATATTCAAAAGATCTTCGTTCTTCAAATTCTCATTTCATGTAGGATGCTTATATAAATGAACATTTTGTGATTTGTAAGCCTGAACATTATTGAATGTATAGTGGGTGGGGGTAATATGGACCCCGGGGGAATATGGACCCCACTGAATTTCCCATGATGCACTGCATCAAGCTTCGTCTCCATAACACGGGATAAACAAGTATGGCCGACCAGCAAGTGACCAACTGCAGTTGATTCAAACTCTTTAATGACGGTAAGTGCAAACTTCCAAAAGTTTTCATCTCAAATTTTACAATTCATAAGCATGTAGTACTGTGTATATGTGGTAGCAGCAATCTGCTTCCCACGTCTCCGATCCCCCTCCGGCCGGAGTGAGACCCGGGAAGCACTCAGAACTGTTCACAAGGTGTTTATTACAAGAGCCTGTTACATGCACGGAATCTTTCCAGTTTTATGCACCGATACGGCGGCGCCCGGTACATGGCAGCATGACCCACATTAGCAAGTAGCAAGTCGCGATGCGTACAATGCACAAGGAAGCGCCCCGAGGCCATACACTGAAAACATTAGAGTTCCAGCCGTCCAGCCGTCCAGGTCCTATACATAGTTCTCACCACGTCGCCCTACCCTCAACCCATACTGGGATCAGAAGAGGTGGCCCAGACAGTGAGGAGCCTGAGTGGGCGGCAAGGCCACAGGGAGGACATAATATTTTAGTTTCTAGGGTACACGCAATCCAATGCACCGACCTTGAGGGGTGATAGATCTCAAGGGTTGTCTTCTGGCGGCAAATGGGGTTATCATGTATGGTCTTAGACTGCCCTCAAGAGGCTTGGTGGGGGTACAGCGGGCCATCTGGGGTGCCCCCAATCATTGCCACCTCACTCCTCCATCTGTCACTACAACATCTTAAAGATCGTTTTAGTTATCACCCTGATCCCCCTGGGGATACCATTGGAAGTACCTGGCATTCATTCCCAATCTACCTGGTCCACCATGGTGGTGCGTCGGATCCTCCGGTGGCGTTTGCAGCTCAGCATTGGTAAGACAGTGTCAGCGGCATACCATCTTAACAACAGGGAAGCAAAAAGGGAACTGCACGTGTTCGTTGAAAACAAACGCTTGGAGTTCCAGCAAGCCCCAAAGTACCTCGGTGTACGCCTAGATCGGATACTGTCCTTCAAGCAACACCTAGAAGAGGTTAAGGCCAAGGTGACATCAAGGGTCTCTCTTATCTGACGTCTCGTTGGTACGACCTGGGAAGCCTCCGCCAAGACCCTACGAATATCCACGCACGCCCTGGTCTTCTCTGCAGCCGGATACTGCGCCCCAGCCTGGAGCAGAAGTCCATACATGAGAAAGGTTGATGTTGCCATTAATAACGCCCTCCGCATTGTATCTGGTTGTTTGAAGCCCACCCCGGCATTCCACCTGCCAGTCCTAGCGGGAATCGCCCCGGCCGGCCTCCGACGGGAGGCTGCTACCCTCGCCCTGGCAAGGAATGCCCAGAAGTGCGACTGGCACATCCTGCACAACACCATAACGATAGTGGCGCCTCCAAGTAGACTCAAGTCTTGCCATCCTTACAACAAGGCGGCACAAGAGATGCTCAGCTCTATCCCTGAGGACCAGTCTAGAAGCGCATGGCTGGCGGCATCTTGGAAGCAGGTGTGGGAAACGGCTGGGCCCACCTGCATCCACCGCTACATCTGGGACCCAGGAGGTGGCGTCATAGGAGAAGACCTATCACGCCTGCAATGGACCTTGCTTAACCGTCCATGTACGGAGGTCGGCCGCTTCAAATCATCGCTGAAGATGTGGGGCCTGGCAGACAGCGCCGTGTGCGAGTGCGGCAAGCCTGAGCAGACTGCCCAACACATAATTACCACCTGCCCCCTATACAGACAACCTTCAGAAGCCGGCCTCTTCGACGTAGGACCAGAGACGAGGGCATGGCTGCACGACACTGAGCTGGCCATTTGATGATACACGAAAGAGAGGAGGGTCTTCCTATCTCCGTCAAGAGTACCTTGACACGTGCAATGGGCTGGGGCCATACCCTAACCTACCATGGAGTGGGTGTCAGTAAAGTGGGGGCGAAGTCCAAGTACCCCAATTGGACCCCCTCTCCCCTTAGGAGCTGGCTAGACCTAGAGAGGAAAAAGGAGAATTACCACATTGTTGTATTAGGGGGAAATTTTACCCAACGGCGCATGCATTGGATTCAGTGCCCTACCGGAAAATCAAAGGATTGATCAACATCACAAGATTCTATGCAAAATGACATTACCGGGCTATAGTGAAATCACAGGATTATATCGAAAGAACCTCACTGTCCTAAGATTATAAAACGGACGGTCACATCAAAATAACAACAGGAAATCACAGGATTAAATCGAAAGAACCTCACCATCCTAAGATTATATCACGGGCGATCACATCAAAATAACACAGGAAATCACAGGATTAAATCGAAAGAACCTCACCATCCTAAGATTATAAAACGGACGATCACATCAAAATAACAACTGGAAATCACAGGATTAAATCGAAAGAACCTCACTGTCCTAAGATTATAAAACGGGCGATCACATCAAAATAACACAGGAAATCACAGGATTAAATCGAAAGAACCTCACCGACCTAGGATTATAAAACGGACGATCACATCAAAATAACAACAGGAGTTCACAGGATTAAATCGAAACCTGCAACTCGCGGTTGGGTGGTCGGCCACTAACCTGGCATACCATCGTAACAACAGGAAAGCAAAAAGGGAACTGTACGTGTTAGTTGACAACAAACGCTTGGAGTTCCAGCAAGCCCCAAAGTACCGGTGTATGCCTAGATCGGATACTGTCCTTCAAGCAACACCTAGAAGAGGTTAAGGCCAAGGTGACATCAAAGGTCTCTCTTATCTGACGTCTCGTTGGTACGACCTGGGAAGCCTCCGCCAAGACCCTACGAATATCCACGCACGCCCTGGTCTTCTCTGCAGCCGGATACTGTGCCCCAGCCTGGACCAGAAGTCCATACGTGAGAAAGGTTGATGTTGCCATTAACAACGCCCTCCGCATTGTATCTGGTTGTTTGAAGCCCACCCCGGCATTCCACCTGCCAGTCCTAGCAGGAATCGCCCCGGCCGGCCTCCGACGGGAGGCTGCTACCCTCGCCCTGGCAAGGAATGCCCAGAAGTGCGACTGGCACATCCTGCACAACACCATAACGATAGTGGCGCCTCCAAGTAGACTCAAGTCTTGCCATCCTTACAACAAGGCGGCACAAGAGTTGCTCAGCTCTATCCCTGAGGACCAGTCTAGAAGCGCATGGCTGGCGGCATCTTGGAAGCAGGTGTGGGAAACGGCTGGGCCCACCCGCATCCACCGCTACATCTGGGACCCAGGAGGTGGCGTCGTAGGAGAAGACCTACCACGCCTGCAATGGACCTTGCTGAACCGTCCACGTACGGGGGTCGGCCACTTCAAATCATCGCTGAAGATGTGGGGCCTGGCAGACAGCACCGCGTGGCGAGTGCGGCAAGCCTGAGCAGACTGCCGAACACATAATTACCACCTGCCCCCTATACAGACCACCTTCAGAAGCCGGCCTCTTTGACGTAGGACCAGAGATGAGGGCATGGCTGCACGACACTGAGCTGGCCATTTGATGATACACGAAAGAGAGGAGGGTCTTCTTATCTCCGTCAAGAGTACCTCGACACGTGCAATGGGCTGGGGCCACACCCTAACCTACCATGGAGTGGGGTCAGTAAAGTGGGGGCGTAGTCCAAGTACCCCAATTGGACCCCCTCTCCCCTTAGGAGCTGGCTAGACCTAGAGAGGAAAAAGGAGAATTACCACATCGTTGTATTAGGGGGAAATTTTACCTAATGGCGCATGCATTGGATTCAGTGCCCTACCGGAAAATCAAAGGATTGATCAACATCACAAGATTCTATGCAAAATGACATTACCGGGCTATAGTGAAATCACAGGATTATATCGAAAGAACCTAACCGTCCTAAGATGATAAAACGGACGATCACATCAAAATAACAACAGGAAATCACAGGATTAAATCAAAAGAACCTCACCATCCTAAGATTATAAAACGGACGATCACATCAAAATAACACAGGAAATCACAGGATTAAATCGAAAGAACCTCACCGTCCTAAGATTATATCATGGGCGATCACATCAAAATAACACAGGAAATCACAGGATTAAATCGAAAGAACCTCACCATCCTAAGATTATAAAACGGGCGATCACATCAAAATAACAACTGGAAATCACAGGATTAAATCGAAAGAACCTCACCGTCCTAGGATTATAAAACGGACGATCACATCAAAATAACACAGGAAATCACAGGATTAAATCGAAAGAACCTCACCGTCCTAAGATTATATCACGGGCGATCACATCAAAATAACACAGGAAATCACAGGATTAAATCGAAAGAACCTCACCATCCTAAGATTATAAAACGGGCGATCACATCAAAATAACAACTGGAAATCACAGGATTAAATCGAAAGAACCCCACCGTCCTAAGATTATATCACGGACGATCACATCAAAATAACAACAGGAGATCACAGGATTAAATCGAAACCCGCAACTCGCGGTTGGGTGGTGGGCCATTAACGCGGATGCACTGGAAACGTGTACTCTTCTTTCTTCTGGAATGCGCACTCTAACGGAACACGTACTCTTCTTTCTTCCGGACCGCGTAATCTACAGCTCAACGCTGCGCAAACGCAGCCACTCATGCTGGCTGGAGTCAGAGTCCTCCGCTTGTTCTAGAGTGGCCTCCACATCCCGCAGGACTTGCCCAGTCAACCCGTGGAGATATGCATTTGTGTCCGCCGGGCACGATCCTGCGGGCTTGGGGCCACCTGGTGCGCAGGAACAGGGGGTTGGCAAACCCAGACCTCTCCCTTTGCGGACGCATGAGGAGGATGGGGGCGGCAGTTTACTCATGGGGACGTCTCGTTCATCTTCCTCCCGCTCTTGGCCCACCATGACCTGTTCACCTGCACCTGCATGGCAAGTTTTACTGATACACACTCGAATTAATGCTGTCGCACATCCCATCACGAGGACGATTGACACTAGAAGACTCATGGCCACTATCAGCCAATGAATGACTTTGGCCCCCCATCCTCCAAAGGTGCTTGCCAACCAGGCACCCACCCCCCACTTTTCTCGGTCTAGCCTTTCATTTTTTAAATTGGTACTTACCTCCCTCATCTTGTCAATAGCCGTCTGCACCCCCTGTGACGGACTAGGAATCCATGCACAACATTTCCCTTTGACAATCCCGCACACGCCCCCCTTCTCGGCTAGTAGTAAGTCGAGCGCCACTCTGTTCTGCATTACCATCGCCCTCATCTCCACTACAGTGCCCAGTAACGCTTGGTCCGCCGCCATTGATTCATTTGCAACCTTTTCTAACACAAATGCCAACTTATCTATTCGGTAGCTGTTCATCACTGAGCCTGCTAATGGAAAGAAGAAGCTTAGGGCTTTCTCCCATCCTGCTCCATGCAATGTCGTCTGGCCGTCGGCGTTCCAAGAGGCCCTTCTCTGTCTGACCCGTCCTCCTCCCATTACATACCCTTCTTCCTTGAAGTTTATCTGGGGCAGTACGTATGCTAAATAACAAGTTCCCACCCAACCTTGAGGCAGGTACGGGTAGGCCCTGTCCCCGCACACGAACATGGTTCCCCGTGGTCCAATTCTTGCGCTTGCCATGCAATTCCCATCCTCTCCTGACCTCACAGCTAAATTTTAAGGGGTCCGTCCTTCAAGGATATACTTACTTCCCAATC
Organism: Myxine glutinosa; assembly: GCF_964187855.1. NCBI lineage: Eukaryota > Metazoa > Chordata > Myxini > Myxiniformes > Myxinidae > Myxine > Myxine glutinosa. Next base: position 8,337,790 of record NC_136263.1, on the reverse strand, counting down.
CCGACTCCACCTACTCAGGGTCCTTTGGCAGATCGAGTCTCCCATCATATGGTGGGAAGAGGCTCCATACCCTCGGCTCTTTATACAAAGGGGGGCTTCCTCCTGTCCTGTCAGGTGCATGGCCTGGGGCATCTGTCCTTGTTGAATGTTGGGTCCATGATGGCATCTTTCCTTTTTTCATTATCGGGCATATTTCCTCCTCCTCCTGAGATCCTGGCTGCCTTAGGATTTTAATCTCTATACACGACGCCCCCCGACCAGTGTCGTCTCCCAGGGAATACCTGCTCTTGCCCGCTATGTCTGTCCAACAGATTTGGGTGGGAGGAAGGGGAATTGCTCTCATGTTAATCCCTTTTCTTGACAGTGGGACAGGGGTGCACACCCAACAATTAGATTTATTAAGGGCTGCAGCTACCTGTCTGGATACCTGCCAATATGTGTTCCGCTCATGGCCATGCACTCCTATTTGCCCATCTCCCTCCCTACCCACTGGTCTGGGTTGATGGCCCTGCGCTATCACTCCCAGCAAGCCGACGAGTAGCATCTGCATTGTCACTGTCCTGCGGTAGGTATGTCTTGCAGTGTGTAGCGTGTACCCAAGATGGCTTACCCTCAACCTTGACCCCCGTGAATGATACCAAAAGTACCTGGTGTGGCCCTGTCCACCTGGGTTGCAGCACCATAGTTCGCCTCCAGTTTTTCACCAACACCAAGTCACCTGGTTGAAAGGGGTGGCACTGCTCTGCTGCAGGCTCGGGCATTGCCGCCTTCACCTGTGAATGAAACTCTTTTTGCAACTGCAGTTAAGGCTTTACAAAATTGCAATATCACACCATCCATGAAATGTAAATCCATTTTAGCCAGGTCGATCGGCGCCATCACCGGCACCCTCATGGACCGACCCATGAGAACCTCATGGGGCGACAACCCGGTCTTTCTACTTGGTGTCGATCGCATGCTCATTAGAGCAACCGGAATTGCATCGGGCCATTTGAGGCCGTCTCCACGCATATTTTGCAGATTTTGTTATTCAAAGTTGAATTATGGCGTTCTGTGACGCCCGCGGATTGCGGATGGTACACGCAATGGAATCGCTGGTTAATTTGCAGTGCCTTGCACAACTCCCTGGTAATGACGGCCGCAAAATGTCCTCCTCGGTCACTATATATCTTGTATGGAATCCCATATCTACAGATGTACTCTTTCATCAGCAATTTTAACCACTGTTGTCGCATCACAGTTCCTGCACGCAAAGGCTTCGACCCACTTCGTAAACATGTCAACAATTACCAGTATATACTGCAACTGATCATAGCGCGGCATTTCCATAAAATCGAGCTGGAGGTGTACCCCTGGCCCCCAGGGGCATGGGTCGGTCCCCGCCTGTGCCTGTGGCTGACCTCTACCGATGTTGGACGTCTGACATATCGGACATCTGCGGCAGAGCTGCTCCGCCGCGACCGTGAACCCTGGGGCATACCATGTCCTTTGCACGGTACCTGTCATCCCATGCTTTCCCGCGTGGCCATGCCCATGCGCCAGGCGGGCAAGCCACAGCAATAGACCTCTGTGGGCTACCATCTTGCCATCTCGCACCCATAGCCCAGTGTCCGTTTGCTTCTTGCAGCCAGCGTTTTCCCATGCTTCCAATTCTGCTACGGATGCCACGTCCTGCAAAGCGATATCATCCTGCACAGTGGGGACATCTGCCGGCGCCTTCTGCAGGCGTTGGGGCATCTGATGCACCGCTGGTAGTCCAGCGGCACGTTTATCCGCTGCGTCCGCTTTTGCATTCCCTTTTGCCACCACATCTGTCGCGGTAGTGTGGGCCTTACACTTAATGATAGCTATTTCTGATGGGAGCTGTAAAGCTTCCAGTAGCTCTGCTATTAGTTCACCGTTTTTCACCGGGGTGCCGGTAGAAGTGAGAAAGCCGTGCATTTTCCAAATGGCTCCGGTGTCATGTGCTACATTCGACGCATACGTGGAATCAGTATAGATGTTGGCTTTTTGGCCTTCTGCTATTTTACATGCTTTAATTAATGCATACAATTATGCTTTTTGCGCTGAAAAGGTGTTCGGCAATTGTGCTTGTGCTACTACCTCGTGGTCGGTGCATACCGCATAGCCCACTCGCGTTGTCCCGTCTGGGGCCCGTGCAGCTGACCCGTCCGTGTACAATACGAGGTCTGCGTTGTCAATGGCAATGTCCCGCATATCCTCGCGCGACGCTGTGGTGATTTCAATAACATCCTGGCAATTGTGTTCGTCACCGTCGTCCTGTGTCGGCAGCAGAGATGCTGGATTGAGAGTTGCGCACCTCTCAATCACAATATTGTTTGCATTTATTAGTTTAATTTCATATTTCAGTGTCCGACTTGCAGATAGGTGTTGCGTTCGTGATTGCAATAAAATTGCCTGTACACTGTGCGGTGCTCGCAGGATGAGAGGGTGCCCCAATACCACTGGTTCCGTGCGCTCGACCGCCCATGCGGCCGCCGCCACGGACTTGAGGCACGGCGGTAATCCTCAGGCCACTGCGTCTAGCCACGAACTATAGTACACTACTAGGCGCAGTTTTGAACCATGCTGTTGGGTTAATACGGCTTGGGCGAATCCATCCCACTCGTGTACATAAAGCACAAACGTTTTGTCATAGTCTGGAAGTCCTAAGGCCGGTGTGCTGGCCAGAGCCAGTTTGAGATGTTCAAAACTTTTTGCTCGTTCCTCAGTCCACTCCACCTGTGGCGGCGCAGTGTTACGCACCGCATCCTGCAACGGTCGGGCAATGGGCGCAAAATCCACTGTCCATTCCCGACAGTATCCTACCGTACCCAAATATTGGCGCATCTGTCGCTTCGTCCACGGCCTGGGGATATCCCGCACACCCTCGATGTGCTCCCTGGTAAGCTCCCTCTCCCCTTTCCGCAAGGTGTGGCCCAGGTATACTACACTAGGCTCACAAAATTGTAGCTTGTCCTTACTGACCTTGTGGCTCTTCTCCACAAGCACTGTTAACAGGGCGACCGTGTCTGTCAGACAAGCCTCCTTGGTGGTGGAACAGACCAGCAAATCGTCAACGTACTGAACTAAAGTCGAGCCCGCTGGCAGCGCTACGTCTGCTAAGTCTTGGTGCAACGCCCTGGAAAATAATGTCGGGCTGACGCAGAACCCTTGTGGCAACGCTGTCCAGGTAAATTGTTGGGCTCCGTAGGTGAATGCGAATAAGAATTGGGAATCCGGATGTATGGGGACACGAAAGAAAGCGGACACAAATCTATCACTGAGAACCATTCCGCGTCTGGTGGCACTGTAGTAAGAATGGTAGCTGGATTGGGTACGACAGCGGCTATCCCCTCGATAAATCTATTTACTGCCCGCAAATCCTGGATAAACCACCACTCATCCCTCCCTGCCTTCCTCACTGGAAGGATTGGCGTGTTACACGGCCTCTGGGTTGTAACTAAAATGCCTTGTTCTACCAGGGCGGCAATCACTGGGGCAATACCCTTCGCAGCTTCCGGTCTAATGGGATATTGGCGCACCTTCAGGTAGGGTCCTGGCTTACCAATAACAACTTGAACGGGGGTGGCATGTTGGATTCTGCCTATGTCATTAGGGTGGGCTGCCTACAGATGCGCGGGCACCTGGTTTAAGCGCTCCCATTTCGTGTCCGTGTGGTCTTGCCGCACCTTTGTTTGAACAGGCTGCAGAGCAACCTGCTCGAACACTCCCGTCATCACCGGCCATACCCCCGCCCACCAATAACCTTCCTTATTTGCTAACCTAGTAATGGCTCCGTCCATTTTCGATCTGCCAGCACCGTATTTTTTCAGTCTAGCAATCATTGGGCCTATGTCTTCTGGCCGGTACCCGGCCGCGGTGGCAGTGGAGACGTTGGGGGACTGAGCAATCTCGCAGCTGCATCATCCCCATTTGGGATGGCGATAATTCAACCTCAATCCCAATGCCTTCCTGCCCCATCCATACATTCCCCAACTTCAGGTCAGACTCACTTCCCAACTCCACCTCCACCTTGTCCGCATATTCTTCGTCTGCACCTCCTTCGTCATAGTATGCTGTACAGTGCAAGGGGTCTACGTTTTCTGCGGGGTTAATTTGCCATTTGTGCACCCATTCCCCTATTTCACCAATTCCTGCCATATGCTGTATCGCTTGCTCAATGACCTCCCGGCAGCCCGGGTTGATTAACCTCCACCACCAGACCTCTGGAGTGGGCCGCATTAACATGCTTAGCACCTCCGACCTGTTCTCATAGGGCATTTCCAGATACACTCCAATTGGGGAGCACCTTACTACACAGCCAAACTTACATAATAAATCTCGCCCTAATAAATTTACTGGAGTATTTGCAGCGAGGAGAAATGCGTGTCGCTCCTCCAGCGGTCCGCATTGAATGGTTAATTCCCCCCATACCGGGATATGCTCACTATGTCCTGACATGCCAATTATCTTTACTTGTCTGCCTGACAGCGGCACACCAGGCAACGCATCTGCCCTGATAGTGGAACGAGTCGCGCCAGTATCTACTAAGAATTCCAGCGGTTTCCCATTTACTCTCATATTACAGGTCGGCTCCTCTGAGGGTGTCTCTGACAGAAGGGGGCCCACAATGGAGGGGTCATCCCCTTCTAGTCAATATTGCTGAGCCCCCTGGGGAACCGTCTGGCCTTTTGTCTGCCTGCCCCCTCTTTTTCGTCTCTGGCCTCCCTGTTTAATCACAGGACAATCCCTTACCCAATGCCCCAGTTGCCCACAGTGGAAGCATGTTGCCAGGGGCGCCGTGGGCCCTGGACCATGCCAGCTTGCAGGACGTGAAACGGGCCCTGGTGGGTAGGGCCCTACCCACCCTGGCACCTGTTCTTGCACGTGCACGGGAGGTGCGAAAGCCCCCCCCCCCCGCCCGGGCATTTCTCCCGACCATTGTGTTGGGGGTATCACAGCGGGCCCACCCGGTCCCGGCGCTTGTTCCCGCCATCGTGGAGGCCCCCTGGGTACCCCGCTCCAGTCCTAGCCCACGGGGCCAGCAGGCTGCCACCCACAGCTGCCCATCCCGGCTTAATTCTCTGGGGTGGGAACCCTAGGGTATCCATCCCATCATCGTCGGATCCCTCTTCCTGTCCTTGTTCATATATGGGCCCCCCATTTTTCCCCACCGCACCAGCCAATCACTCCTGCACCAACATCTGTAGCATTTCATCCTTGACTTCGACTTTTCGCTCTATTCGTGTTTGACATTGGTCAGCGGCTGCGCATAATTCATGCACCCCCCTTGTCCGCCAGTCGAGCATGACATATTTTAACTGTTTCCTAACAGGGGCCAGGAGCCCGTCCACAAACAGATTTGCAAGCAAGCGTGGTGGAATTGCAGCTGCATTAACAAACCCCCCAAAGTTAATTAGAGCCCGAGTTAATCGGTCCAAGTAATCCCTGGCTCTTTCATCCTTGTGTTGGGTATTTCTGTAAACTTTATCCCAATCTTGGTCGGGCAGCATGAGCTCGTCTCGTATCGCATCAAGAAGGTTATTTACCAGCACCACATGGTCTAATTCAGTCTGCGTTAGCGGCCGTCTCTCCAGCCATAAGGCCACCATTTTTGCCTGCCGCCACACTCCGCTCGGGAGTACATGATTAGACATTACCCCTATATCCCGGTGGTCCAAGGAATGACATAATATCCATTCCGCTAGCTTATCCCTGGCTCTCTCCGGCACGGTCAACAGGGGTTTCATGGTTCACGCCATAGCCGCCAACTCTGTTTCCTTAAATGCCACATTCGCCATATATGGCTCCTCAGCCCCATGTCTATTGGTTCTCACCCCTATAACCTGAGCAGGCATTGTTAGAGTGGGGGGGGGGGGTCAGGGCTCGGTTGACCTTCCGTCATAGCAGGGCACAGAGTGAGTGAGTTACTCACCGGGCTGGGAAGGGAGAGGGGTGAAAGGGTAGGGGTAGGAAGGGGAGGAGGGGGCCGGACCTCGGCCATCGGAGTAGTGGCCGCCACCGCTCCTGGTCCAGGCTCTCTCCCTTGCTCCACTATCCGGGCCAATTCTCTAATCAGGGTTCGGTGGGGATTCCCAGCTCCTCCCGGTCTTTCTGGGGCCGGCAGGCCTGGTAGCTCTGGGATCTCCACCGGTCTCACTCCCGCTCGGGGAGGTCCTGCAGCCACTATCTGTTGCATTACTGGCAATGCCCTTTACACCTCTCCTATAGTATCCTGCGCAGTCCGGAGGCTTCCCTTCAGACTGGCTTTCACAGATTGTTCCTCTCGACGAAGACATTCCTTGGCCCACCAGCGGAATGCTTCCCAATGTACTTTAGATTTAGTCAACATGTTCTTCTCCTTTACTCTCAGTACATTGCGTAAATGCTCTATGCAGTCGCGGGCAAACGTTCCCTCAACAGGGAATCTTATCTTTTTGTTCTTACTCTTCCACGTCCATGCGTTCCATAATCCCATATCTCTTACCGCGTCCTTTCCATCCTTCCTAAGCATGTACTCCGCCGCCGGCCCATCCTCAGAAAGGTCCGAGGCTCCTAACGCCGCTTGTCTGTTACCCATATTTACTGGCGATCCTCACCTTGCTTCGCAACCCGTTAGTTCTATCGGGGGGCTATTATTCTGCCTCCCCACTGACGGATGCTCTCTTCCCGACGATACCCTTAGTGTCGTCGGGCTAGGCCCCCTCAAGGGGAGTATTCCAACCCCCAATCCGGTCGGCCTCCTTCCCCTCGTACCTGAGCGAGAGGTTTTGGGGCGCGCGCTCGAGTAACTCGAGAAATACGTCACCAGACAACACTCCTGCCGGCCTACACGCGTCCGAACGTGGGCCGCGTCTGGCCACTTCTCAACGCTCGTGACACGTCGAGTGTCCAAGCCGCTGGGCCTCCTGGTACACTCCGCTTCCAGCTCCCAGCTCTTGCAACACACCTATGCACACAGTTCCTTCCCCTTACCTCTTAGTTCGGAATCTGTGCCGGAGTTGGAAGTCAAGACAGCGCCCTCTCCCCCCCCCCCCCCCTACTCAGCGGCAGCACAAGTCACCGATATTCCGAGAAAGATCTCACCTTTTAGGGGGCCCCTCGACCTTGTTGCTGCCACTGAGCAGGGAGACCGTCCCTCTCCCCTCCGGACAAATATCCGGCCGACTACGCCAGCTGTGGTAGCAGCAATCTGCTTCCCACGTCTCCGTTCCCCCTCCGGCCCGGAGTGAGAACCGGGAAGCACTCAGAACTGTTCACACGGTGTTTATTACAAGAGCCTGTTACATGCACGGAATCTTCCCAGTTTTATGCACCGATACGGCGGCGCCCGGTACACGGCAGCGCGACCCACATTAGCAAGTAGCAAGTCGCGATGCGTACAATGCTCAAGGAAGCGCCCCGAGGCCATAGACTGAAAACATTAGAGTTCCAGCCATCCAGTGGGTCCTATACATAGTTCTCACCACGTCCCCCTACCCTCATCCCATACTGGGATCAAAGAGGTGGCCCAGACAGTGAGGAGCCTGAGTGGGCGGCAAGGCCACAGGGAGGATATAATATTTTAGTTTCGAGGGTACACGCAATCCAATGCACCGACCTTGAGGGGCGATATATCTCAAGGGAGGTCTTCTGGCGGCAAATGGGGTTATCATGTATGGTCTTAGACTGCCCTCAAGAGGCTTGGGGGGGGGGGGTACAGCGGGCCATCTGGGGTGCCCCCAATCATTGCAACCACATATGTACATGTAGTCACTAGCTTGTTTGATGAGTGGTGTCCCTGGCTGAGTACACGTGAGAGCTGTCTACAGCACCACTGTGTGTAGAAAACTCCATCCCAGCCCATATGTACTGGGCATGCTGACATGATCGAGAGGCATGGTGTGGGGAATATGGACCCTTTGGTACTGTCTAATATGGACCCATGTCCATATTCCCCACGGTCGATGTCCATATTCCCCACACAGGAAGCTAATAGAATAAGTCCACAAAACAGCATGTTCACTGTCAAAATTTGAATCAAATAAATTTTTCTGCACCGAAATATGTGACTAAGCAAAACTAGGCATGGTCCAAGTAGCCGTCAAGTATGGGCTGTTTGTTAACAGCCGATAACATGTACACTTGATTCTGTATAAAAATTCGACAGTGACGATGCGCTGTCGGAGATTTAACTCGCCCCGAAAAAGCGTTATCAACACATCCTCTCCTTCTAAAAGACGTTTGATCGTGGAACATCAAGAACAAGAGAGAAGGGCATTGACGAAAGGGCCAACACGCGAGAAGCAGAATCCTATATCTCCAACTAATTTGAAAGCGAAAAAAGGCAACAGACCACGAACAAAGCGCGGTCCTCCAGTTCGAAAGCAGGTTACCAAGTCTGCTAAGCAACACAGAAAAGGACCTGAAAACTGCCTGAGTAATTTCTACTGCATATATTGCAATGAGTTATTTGTTGATCCACCTGAATTTTCTTGGATCCAATGCAGTGAATGCAAGCAATGGGCCCACGGAAACGAAACTGACTATGAGGGTATAGGTGCTTTCGTCTGTGACGAGTGTCGCTAAGGTTCACTGAAAAATCGGAAAGTAACATTTGTCCAAGGGAACATTTGTCGAAAATAAACTAGACTTACCACATTGAGGTAATATGGACCAGAGGTCCATATTACCCCATAGGGGGGGGGGGGTCCATATTCCCCACGTGTTTGGAATATGGACACTGATGGCATATTTTTATTTGTCCCCTCAATCATATGTCTGATTTTATTCAACCCAAACTGCACGGGGATGTAGTCTGTCTGGTTGTCTAAATAAACCATTATTTGGAAATATTCCTTATCTATTTGTATCGTCTCTATCGGGACTTTGGCTTAGGGGGTCCATATTACCCCCACCTACCCTACCATTGAAAATTTAGTTTTTTTAATAGAGACTACATGCGGTCTGCCTCGTTGGAAAAATATTTTTTTTCAAGAATAGGGAAAGGTATGCTAACTGTTTTGGGAAAGGAGATAAAGGAATTTTTCAAGCGTGATCCTCTCTTCAAATGGCTGTAGTTGGGTATTCCTAGAGAAGTCCCACAAATCGATTTGCTTGTGGAGAAGCTGCGGTGTCAGTTTAATAAGGAGAGAAACATCTGACTATTTGTTCATAGAGAAACCTCTGACTGTTTGCTCATAGAGGAACCTCTGGCTCTGTTTGCTCATAGAGGAACCTCTGGCTCTGTTTGCTCATGGAGGAACCTCTGGCTCTGTTTGCTCATAGAGGAACCTCTGGCTCTGTTTGCTCATGGAGGAACCTCTGGCTCTGTTTGCTCATAGAAGAACCTCTGGATCTGTTTGCTCATAGAGGAACCTCTGGATCTGTTTGCTCATTGAGAAACCTCTGTCTCTGTTTGCTCATTGAGAAACTCCAGATCCACTTTTTTGAAATACCGACTTCTTTCCTGGATGTCCTTGAGCAGTGTCCATGTGTTTTATACCACACCCACCCTTCCCATCCCTCCTCCCCCAAGCCCTCTCCCTCCCACAGATCTTCCATTGTCCCTGTTCTCTACTGTTGTACTTGTGCGCTTCCCTTTCTCTCCCCATTTGGTCCACCGCTCCCTTTATTGTATGTTTTGTGTGTCCGTTTTTATTTTTATTTTTGTGATTAATATTAGCTCTTACACGAGCCTCAATCTTTTATACAAAAAAAAACAATTAAAAAAAAAAAAAACAACCTCTGACTGTTTGCTCATAGAAAACCTCTGGCTCTGTTTGCTCATAGAGAAACCTCTGGCTCTTTTTGCTCATAGAGAAACCTCTGGCTCTTTTTCTCATAGAGAAACCTCTGGCTCTTTTTGCTCATAGAGAAACCTCTGGCTCTTTTTCTCATAGAGAAACCTCTGGCTCTGTTTGCTCATAGAGAAACCTCTGGCTCTTTTTGCTCATAGAGAAACCTCTGGCTCTTTTTGCTCATAGAGAAACCTCTGGCTCTGTTTGCTCATAGAGAAACCTCTGGCTCTGTTTGCTTGGCTGGGACAAAATATTTATGAAAAATACGGAATGTACACAATTACAATAATGTGTGTTATTGAACCACTAGTGTAAAAGCCCTTCAATAATGACAGGTTGGAATCGTTTATTAGACGGTGCAGCCTCCTGAGCATGCCAAAGTCTGAAGCCTTGGCCTAGTGTCAGGTGTGCTTATATCTTCTTTATTTATTAGACATCATACTGATGTAAATCAACACTCCTTTTACTTTGAGTGCGTTGCACATCACGTGCAGTGAATTTCACCTCCCTGCGCCTTGTATTTATTGTTATTTAAAAATATATATACGCTTCTGTACACCACCCTTGAAGCCCGGTTTGGAAGCCACGATCTACAATTCCTATAGGAGAGACATAATAATTGTTCCAATGGAAGAGCCAGGCAGCTGGTCCATCTTGGCGAATCCAGCGAACTAGAAAATTTTCATTCAGGGCAGCTCGAATGACTAAGGCCCAATGACGGGGAGTGCCTTCCTGTTGAAAAATGATATTGGGTTGCAGGTCTTCAATCTGTGGGAAGTCGAAACCTTCCAACAAGTTCATGTAAATTGTTGAGGAGACACTATCCTCCGCAAAGTAAAATGGACCCACCAAGCAGTCATGGAGAAGGCCACATCATACATTGAGATTTGGACTGTCGCATATGTGTTCAATGACCACGTGGGGGTTTTCAGAGCCCCAGATCTTCACATTGTGTTGGTTGACCTTACCCGATACATGAAAGCAAGCTTTGTCTGTGAACACGAACTTTTCAGGTAATCTTCATCGTCCTTTATGTGACTGAACATTTGCCAGGCAAACGCCTTCCAGTTGGGTCCTTATAGACATACATCTTCAGTGTTTTGTGCAAAACCTTGTGTACAATGGTGGATGGTAGGCCCTGTTCTCTGGATGCACGTCGGATTGATTTTCTCGGACTTTGTTGAAATGATTCACGCACTCGTTCATCATATGTTGCACTTGTGCTTGGTCGACATGTACTTTTGTGGTAGACGTTTCTGACAACCTCCAGTCTCCTAAAACCACTCACTAGTCTGCGACGGCGGATTCCTTCCAACCTTGTACAAAAATTACGCTGAACTTGCATGTCGGATCTCGTCTCGATTAACCATTTGACGCACTGAGTTTTGTCCTGTGGAGTCGCCATTTTCTTTTAAAACAAACCACCAAACCTGAAAATATAGAAAACTTTATGAGTTTTTGCATCATTTAAACAGAGTATTGTTGTATCATTTGTTGTACCACAACTAAATAATATATTGTTACGGATCTCGGGGGTCGGCGCTCCCCTTATCAAGGGGGGGGGGGGTTAATCCCCTTGTCCTTTTACCTGGCCGACCCGAGTCCTGGAAGTTATAACGTCCTTCCCGGCGTGGCGTTAGGTAGGGTTTGCTAGGCCTAGGGGTTCGCTGCTACCTAAGTACTAATGCCAGCCGGAAACTAGGGAATAACTCCCACTCGAACCACGGATACGATGGAAAATGCCGAGCGGATAGCAATCTGCAATCCGAGCTATTAACAAAGAGACTAAACCCGATTCTGAGCAGTTAGATCGTGCCACATTTACCCAATGGAAGAAAGGACGGATGCGATCGGATGGAGAGGAAACCAGAAGGTAGGAAGAACAAAGATGGGTTTATTACAAATATACAGAAGGAAGAGGAAACAAAAGGATGTACAAGAGAGGAAGAGGAAGAAGCAGTACACAGGGCAGTCTTAAAACAATCTTACTCTAATACCCCAGACAAACATACACACTCACATGGGGATTGTAGCTGGTAGATGGTCAGGTAGAGGGTCCAGGCTCCAGTCGACTCCAGTCCAGGCCCCGGTCCAGCGGCGAAACCCGGCAGGCAGCTCCACGCGTAGTTGAACGCGACCGGACCTTATATATAGCGGGGGGGGGGGGGGGGGGGAGGCTGGTGTCCTGCGTACGTAATATTTGTACGGTCGTGCTAAACGCACCCTCTCCAATGTTCTCTAATACAAGCGCGCTCTTCTTCAACAAGTCTTGTACATGTTCTTTGAAATGCGCTCGCTCCGTATCAGACCCGTTACGACCAGCGCTCATAAAAAGTCCAAGTTCGTGTGCGCAGTCCTTTTTACCGCCAACCTTCCACTCGAGTGCTTCGCGAGAGTCCTGCGAAACAAGCGTGCCTTTCCCAATTGTTCTATGATCAGCGCGCGCTCCCGACAAGTCCTGTGAAAGGGCTTTGCGTTCGCGCTTATATAACGCGCCATGCAATCACTCCGTGAGCCAAAAAGCCACACCTGCCAGCGATCTCACCTCAGCCCTGGTTGGCTGGTGAGGGCTTACCGGCCACGCCTTTGACGGCTGGTTGACATGCCACACCTTCTTCTTGGCGTTCCGCCCCCTTTTCTCGGGCCTAACCGCATGGCTTTTGGCGGCGTTTGAGCGAGCTTCAGCGCAAGGCAGCGAACGCTGCTGGCAGAGGCGCGTAATGGCGTCGCTTGGAGAGGGAGGTCGCAAAATGGATGGAATGGGCCTACTCTTATTTGATCGACGCAACGCAGATTCAACTATTGGAAACACGGCCTTAACTAAAACACATACTAATGAAATAACTGAGTTCCTATGGTGGCCTACGTGTTGCTTGTGGACTAACTAGGGGTGCTACCTTTAACCTTTAATGTCATATTTACAAGTGATGTCATATTTACAAGTGATGTCATATTTACAAGTGTGGGTTCTAAAACCGCAACAATATTAACAACCAAAGCTGTCCAGATCTTTTTGGAACAGCCTGTATATTGTTTCTTGAAGTTTTCTTCATACTTCCTTCTGTTGTAGTATTTTCACGACATTGATCATTTCCACCACTTTCTAATCAAACAAAATTTTAATGATGCCATTGTCTTTTCTACGATTAACTTATTTAGGTTTCTCTTTGTACATTTTATCGTCAATCATATCCAGAACTGACAACACACATTATGTGTTAAGTATCTTGGAACAAGATCAAGATAAATATTATTTTCACCTCACAGGTGTTTCTTCCTTGTGACAGCAAAAGGGATGTTTTGAAAGATTCACACCCAGACTTGCTCTGCTCTTCACTACCATCGAATGCATTTTAAAGCAGACCGATCAGCCGGATGATGAGTTAGGTAACCTGTTTTTGAGCTAATTTTTACCATGAACAAACCCAGCCTAGCTGTATGTAAACAATCCGTAGTGTTACAGAAACTTATTTCCAAAACTTAACATGGCCTGGCAGAGAAGTTGCATTTTAAGGTAAAACTTATAAGTAGGGCTTCCTATTCACAAATGGAAGACCTATTGACCTATTATTATCCTTACGGCTATTACTAGTATTATTAGGTTACCTCTACATACAATGTAAAGGAATACAGTACCTATTAAAACTGCAAGAGTTTTTTTCTTCACCTTCCGCCCCACCCCCCACCCCCCATATTTTCCACGTCCAAAAATTTAAAATCAACGTTCTCAGCAACCGTTGGTCCGATTGACAATAAATATTCACCAAGTGATTTGCTAGAAATGTAGAATTTTGTACTGCTAATTATGATGTCATAGATCACGTGGTATGGGTGCCATCTTGGGGGAATTTTTTTTGCCTCTCTATATCTCTAAAAGCACTGCAGAGAAAAACTTGACACGTGATTTGGCCGCCATAATGTTTTAAGTGAAAAGCCTTAAGGACCACTAAAAACCCTTTTTCTCTGAAACGGACAAACAGATCGAACCCAAACTTTGCAAGGATTATCGCATACCCATGATGAACAAAAGATTTATCAACCATGATGTCATTGGTCACATGGTTTTGGAGCTACGAAGTTTTGAAGCATAAACATTGTAAAACCTACCTCCTTCCTCATTTTTGATGATATCGAGTGGAAACTTCATACATATGTTCCACATGTCAAGAAGCTTAAAATGCTCTTTTGGAATTTGCAATAGGTCATATGGTTTGGCAGCGATAAATAATTCCATGGAAGTCTTAAAAACCTTGCATCGTTTGACCCGCTTCATTGATCCATGTGAAACTTTAAAGTAATGTAGACGTCGTCAAGCAGATTAAGTGTATAGAATTTCAACATGATTGGATGTATAGTTGGGAAGATACAAGTTGTTATTATGTGAAAAAGAAGAAACAACAATTTATCTTCTCCAGCCATGTGACTTTTCAATGGCTTTTATGATGATTTTTTTTTTTTTTATGATGATGTTTTTTCAAACCAAAGATGACTTTTATAAAAACTTTTAATTATGATGAAAGTGCGGTTGTATGAAAGTGGGGTTGTAGCAAAGCAGGGTTGCATCAAAGCATGTCCGATGAACGCGGGGTTGATAAAAGCAGGGTTGTATCAAAGCGGGGTTGTATCAAAGTGGGTTGATAAAAGCAGGGTTGTATCAAAGCGGGGTTGTATCAAAGCAGGGTTGCATCAAAGCATGTCCGATGAAAGCGGGGTTGATCAAAGCAGGGTTGTATCAAAAAGTGTCCAATGAAAGTGGGGTTGTATCAAAGCGTGTCCGATGAAAGTGGGATTGCACCATAGCGTGTCCCAAAAAAGCGGGATTGTATCAAAGCGTGTCCAATGAAAGCGTAATTGTATCAATGCATGTCCAATGAAAGTGGGGTTGTATCAAAGTGTGTCCAATGAAAGCAGGGTTGTATCAAAGCATGCCCAATGAAAGCGGGATTGTATCAAAGCGTGCCCAATGAAAGTGGCGTTTTATCAAAGCGCGTCTAATGAAAGCGGGGTTGTATCAAGGCATGCCTAATGAAAGAGGGGTTGTATCAAAGTGTGTCCAATGAAAGCGGGGTTGTAGCAAAGCATGCCCAATGAAAGCGGGGTTGTATCAAAGCATGCCCAATGAAAGTGGCGTTTTATCAAAGCGTGTCTAATGAAAGCGGGGTTGTATCAAGGCATGCCTAATGAAAGCGGGGTTGTATCAAAGCGTGTCCAATGAATGTGGGGTTGTATTAAAGCAGGGGCTGTATAAAAGCAGGGTTGCATCAAAGCATGTCCGATGAAAGCGGGGTTGTATCAAAGCATGTCCGATGAAAGCGGGGTTGATCAAAGCGAGGTTGTATCAAAATGCGTCCGATGAAAGCGGAATTGTATCAAAGCATGTTCAATCAAAGCGGGGTTGTATGAAAGCGTGTTCAATGAAAGCGGGGTTGTATCAAAGCATGCCCAATGATAGCGGGTGTGTATCAAAGCATGCCCAATGAAAGTGGGGTTGCATCAAAGTGTATCCAATGTAAGCGGGATTGTATCAAAGTGTGTCCAATGAAATCGGGGTTCTATCAAAGCGTGTCCAATGATAGCGGGGTTGTATCAAAGTGTGTCAAATTGTAAGCGGGATTGTATCAAAGCGTGTCCAATGAAAGCGGGGTTCTATCAAAGCGTGTCCAATGATAGCGAGGTTGTATAAATACGTGCCCAATGTAAGCGGGGTTGTATCAATGTGTGCCCAATGAAAGCAGGGTTGTGTCAAAGCGTGTCCAATGAAAACGGAATTGTATCTAAGTGCGTCCAATGAAAGCGGGGTTGTATCAAAGTGTGTCCAAACCAATGAAAGCGGGGGTGATTAAAGCGAGCCCAATGAAAGCAGGGTTGTATCAAAGTGTGTCCAATGAAAGTGGGATTGTATCAAAGCGTGTCCAATGAAAGCGGGATTGTATCCAAGCGGGGTTGTATCAAAGCATGTCCAATGAAAGCGGGGTTGTATAAAAGCGGAGTTGTATGAAAGCATGGTTGTATCAAAGCGAGGATGTATGAAAGCAGGGTTGTATCAAAGCAGGGTTGTGTGAGAGCAGCGTTGTATCAAAGCGTGCCCAATGAAAGCGGGGTTGTATCAAAGCGTGTCCAAAAAAAAGTGGAATTGTATCAAAGTTTGTCCAATGAAAGCAGGGTTGTATCAAAGCCTGTCCAATGTAGTTAGCCAGTTAAGAGGAAGCATCGTTCATTTTTTCAGGAAAGCACCGAATTTGGCACAGATGTAGTATGGACCTATACAATTGTTTTCCTGAGGGGCGCCCAAAAATTCAGAACCCCTGGTGGCCGCCATATTGAATTTCAACATGACCGCCCACTGTGACCTATTTCCCTCAATAACTTCGATACTATGAGCGATAACACCACAGTTCCAGTGTCTTACCCCATGTTTTCATGGTCTCTGAATCCAATGGGATCAATTGCATAAAGATTGGAATCCATCATCTTTAATTTCAAGATGGCCGCCATGGTGTTTCCATTTTCCTTGAATCTCTCATAGTATTTTAGGTAAAATTTCAATTCCAAGTCACACACATTGTTTTATTGGTCTCTGATAACAATGGAATGGTATTAATTAATCAAAGTTACATGGGGTAAGACACTGGAACTTCCCTCAGGAAAACAATAATTGTATAGGTCCATACTATATCTAGCACCAAATGTAATGTTTCGATACTGTAGTATGCCATGTAGGACGTGTCTGCCACAGCGTTTGATTGCCATTATTTAATTAGTTTATCTAATCACAATCTAATCAATAATAATAATACTGTTACAGATGCGGTTGTGGATGTTAGTTTACCGAGCGGTTTGGTATGACCACGTCTGCACAGTTTACCCGATTATGCTCGAACGTTGCCGAGTCGCGCTACGCTAGGTCAATGAAGGAAAAGACACACGGCTGGATTACAATGACACGACACCAAGGGTTCAGTTCTCAAGACCTCCGGAGGAGGTTATATTAAGGCGGAAGGTTAGATTACAACTACAAGAGGGACATCATAGAAAGACAGGCACTTAGACACACTTATATTAACCCCAACAGACGACAGATAAACGGGACAAGGCTGACTCACACGGGGATTGATGGCAAGGAAAGGCGGGTATCGATGGCTCCAGGTGCACCTGGGCTCAGGGCAGAATCGACCCGGTTCGGTCCGGTTCAAAGATGCGGGGAGGTATCGTCGCGCTGGGGGTGGCGGTGGCTTCCTCTGCTCTCCGTAGTTCAGGCGCATCTGACCTCACATCCGGTAAGTCGCCGCGTATATCCGGCGGGGAGTGACACGCCCTCGGCTCGTTAGCTCCGCCCCAGCTGGAATCGGCTCGTTGCTTCTCATTGGGTGCGTGCGGGGGGGTTACCGGCTCCGCCCTTGACGAGGGCTGACAGGGAGCCCCTTCGTGGTAACCCCGTCGGAGCGCATGGTCATGGCGGCTAACCGAGCCGGTGTGAGGACGCACACTCCCCGCACGCCGCGCCGCGCCCCTCTGTTGTTGTAGTTGTTGTTGTAATTGTTGTTTCATGGGGAAGATGGGAGGAGGTAAGGGGAGGTCCTAAACTCACTACTGGTGCCATACAATCACATTCTGGTGCAACGAAGAGTCATAATTAATGGAAACGAGTCCTTAACTGACATAGACTAAGAATAACTAGCAAGATGTCCGAAAGTTGTCTACGTGAGATGCGGTGGACCTGGGCACGACATTTAATGGGGGGAAAAAGGGGAAGGTCGGTTCTACAGAGTGTTATTTACAGGCAATGGGACTAGGGAATGGGGGATTGGGGATAGTTGGGGAGTATTGGGGAAATAGGGGAATATTTACAAGCGGATATGGAGGCCAAAATGCCATATCCGCAACATTGCACCCTTCTCTACCCTCGGGGCGTCCCGACCCGATAAATTTTTACCTATTTTAGTGTGGCACTCAGATGTAGTTCCCTCTACTATTAACTCTACCCTGAGTGCGACAGTTTTACAGATGTTCACAAATGAGTAAATATGTCCCCCTGCGACGTTGCACCCTTCTCCTCACAGAAACACACCCACAGGATAACCGAATTGCGGAAAGAATTTGCAAACTAAACATTCAGCCGGTAGGGAGCATTATTTACAAGACTACGCTGATATTTACACTACGATCCAGGACCTGTTTTTGGAGGGACACATGCAGATGTTATGCATAGAGAGAGCACGCATGCCAGCATCGATACACCAACCCACGAGTGCTCTGTGGCCTACGGCCTTTAATAACGTGCAGAGCACCCTTTCCCAGCACGAAAAGCACCACCCCATCACACAGTCAGCACCATCCGGTGCAGTCACCATTGTTCATTAAAATAAATATAACTTCAACAACCCCTAACCCTGCAGGTGTCTCTTGCTCTTCGTGTGGTGCACTTGGCCTTCTGGCTTCTTTCAAAAATAAAGAAAGGCGCCAACCGCGTCCATTTCTTTATTGTGGCCTTCAGTGGTGTCAACTAAAAGTGGTTCACCTGTATGGCATAGGTGCCACGTTGACCCATAGGTCCTTCCACCGGTGGTGCTCGGCCGCAAAAGAACTGCGGTCCATTGTGGGTGGCCACAAACATTGCGGTCCATATGGTGTATCGATCCAAGCAGCAAGCAGCGAAAGTGCAGGCCCACAACTGCGGAGCCAGCACCTCTCTCTCCCCTCTCTCTGCCCCAAAGCCAGATCCTCGGAGGTGGGAGACAAAAGAAGCAGACAAAGACAAGTGAGTAAGGTGGTAAGGGCGCAAAAGTGCACGCAATACAAGATGATGCACACTGGGGGCACATGGGAACCAGGTGAGACAGGTACGTTCCTATCGTACGCCCCCCCCCCCCACCAGGTAACCTACATGGCCCCCCCCTTACCCCTTACTGTATCCACAAAACACAACACTACCCATAAACAGCTATTTTACAAATCAACAAACATCCCTACTGTCTTCCCCGTTCCTCCCATAAACCAAATTCGTCTTCTCTCCCTCCTAACCAATCAAATTTGCCATTTTCAACTTTCATCAAAATTTGCCATCTCCAACTCAACATCATAATTTGCCATTACCAATTCATCATCAGTCCCTCCTAGGGAGGAAGAGATGGAATCACCCCAACGTCTCATCCACGTCGTGATGCGTCTCACAAATCCACAGCAATTCTCATTCCTGCAACAAAACAAAGAAAACACAGGTGTGGAGTCATCATCATCACCACAGGTAAGTGGCTGCGTATGGTGCGACAGGTTCATCAATCCTAACTATTTCCTACATGACTTTAACAACTTTACACTACCCGGGGTCTTTCTCCGGCCAAACCATTGGCCCTCTTACACTATGGGTTCTAAAAACCAATTCCCATTGGCCAAACTGTGGTGCTTTTCAATTTGGGGTCTCACTCCCCCGATTCCTCTCCCGGTGCCCTCGCACAATTTCTGGGCCGCGACGTGTACCTCTCCCAGCGGGTCTACCCACCTGCACACCTCCACCACTGCAGTTGCCTCCGAGCTTACCTGCTCCTTACCCTAACCTAACTACCTGGGGAAGGCCCTCTGGCGCTCTCCCCACTCGGTGCCCTCTCTAGCACTGGGCTACCCGGGTCCGTCCTCCGGATCCTCGGGCCCCATCCACAACTCTACCGGCTCCCAGAGCCCACCTGCGGCCTCACCTGGCCGACATCCTCACAGTGGTGGAGTGCCCAACCAACTACACACACTAACAGGCTACACGCCCAGCCATTTCCACGACACTAATGCACCCATCCACAATACCATTCTGCAACCGCACCACAAATGCCAATATCCAACCACAATTTACCTATACCCTCTACCTAACACTTACACTACCCGCCCCGGGTACTCGTGAAAGGGGTCCACTCTTCCCCCATTCACACCTTCGCACCATGCACACCACTCCGTACCACTTACTCCCACTCTCTCCACACACCTGTACTTGCACACCTGTGCTCTCACACCTGGTGCCACCTGCACCCTTCTCTCCCCAAGCGCATTCGCGCTTATCCACAACACTCACTACTCACACACTGCTCCACACACCTGTCCAGTTGCACACCTGTGCAATCACACCTGTTCAATTCTCACACACACGGCATCATCTCATCTAACTACTCCCCTCTGAAACTTGCGCTTCCCAGTCGTCCCTTTAAACTATTGCGCTCCCTCGTCATTATAATCCACACTAATCTACCTGCGTCCCCACTACAGGTATCAGTCACTAACTAAACTTATCGTCACCTAATGTCATCTTCGCTAGATCCCTATCCATATAACCTAACCCACCCGGGCTAGTTTTCACTGCCATACACCCCATAAGCTATTGCTCCTTTGCCCCCCCATGGGAAGGGTGGCAGGGATGCCCCCCCTTACCCACCGGGCCCAGCGCTCACTACCAATTTTGCACATCAAATTTCCACCAATCAAAAATTTGCCAATCCTACTCATCATCTGCCAATCACTACTGCCAATCCCTTGCCAATCATCAAATTTTGTTTTTCTAATTTCGGGGCCAAAACACTAACCTCATCACCCAGTCTACTCACTAATGCCTCTCGGTGCGCCAATTCCTGTCCAAAGCCCGGCTTCGTAAAGCCAAGCCATGAATGCTGGTTGTTTTGTGCCGGCGGCTGGATGCGTCCGGCATTCGGGGCAGGGACGGGGGCTTACCCGGGCCGAGATCCCACGCACCACCTCGGCGTGGAGCCATCCAATGTCCCGCTCTCGACCTGCCGGCACGTCTCACCAAAAAGTGGTCGCCATGACGACCCTTTCTATCGGGCTGCCAGCTCCGCCTAGTGGAGCACGGACGCGGCCGTTCAAAGCGAGGCCCGGCACGCACCGAGGGCCCGCTTCGGCTAAAAGTCGAACTAACCTCTAACCTGGTTACCGTCGATGCTTCACCTGGATTCTTACACCCCGCAGCCCGTTCCTTGCTCACACATCCAGCCGTCTCCATGCTCCTCGTACCTTTCCTTACACACCCAGTTACCCTCATTCCACTCACAGCCTTGGTCACACACCTGACCACCGAACACTTTGGCACACATTCGTTGGTCGCACACCTCACCAACACACCTCTTCGCGCCCCCTCCTCGGTCACCTCCTCTGTGACAATCACAGGTGTGCTCTCATTCGCACACCCAACCACGTGCCTCACCACCAACTCCAGCGTGCATTCCCACTCACGCTCTACCATTCCAGGTGTGCATCCTTCCATCCCAGGTGTACATCCTCGCTCACTTGTCACAACCAACTCACTCTCCTTGTCACTCTCACTACTCTCACCTCCATTCTTGACAGCGCACTCACCCTTACTCTTGACAGCGCACTCTTTCCTCATGCACCTGTCCGTCACACACCTTTCTCGCGCACACTCTCCCGTTACACCCTCTGTAACACTCACCACAGGTGTGCATTCTTCCTTGCCTTTGACAGCGCACTCTTTCCCCATGCACCCGTCCGTCACACACCTTTCTCGCGCACACTCCTGCGCACACTCTCCCGTCACACCCTCTGTAACACTTACCACACCGCGCTTCCATGTGCTCCCTCGCACACGCGCTACGACCGACTCACTCTCGCCAGCACACTCACTCCTTGGCACGCACTTTTTCCTCACACACCCCAGAGTCGGACTTTCTCGCACACCTCCTCTTTCGCACACCAGACCTGTCGCACACTTCACCCACGGCCTCTCACGAACACCCGGGTCCATCTCGACCCCCAAGCTTCTTAAATCACCTGGCGCATCATACGCACGACCATATTGGTCACCACTTACACCGGGTCCTCTTCCTCTTCGCTTCTCCTCCATCACCTGCGAATCCCTCATCCGGTTAATGAGCACATCACGATCCAAACACAGACTTTGGACCAATTCTTTTATCTCCTCTTTTATCTCTTTGTTATCCCCTCTCCGTCGCTTCTTAATTTCGCTCATCCCTTCTTCTACTTCTTCTAGTTTCTGCTTCACCTCTTTTATTCCCCGGTACGTCTCCTCAAGCTCGTCCTCCAAGGCTACCTTGACCGTTTCCATGTGCGTCCTCACCTGCCGGTCCTTCGTCTCCATTACCTCTATCACCTCGTCCAGCCTCGTTGTCAGTCCCTCACGTACCATCTGACATTCCCTCTTCGTCGCTACCAAGTCATCTTTTAGTTCTTTCTGTGTCGCTTTTAAACCTCCTAATACCGCAGTGTTCCTTTGAACCTGCTCCACTAACTCCGTCTGTCCCACCGTCAGCTGCTCCACCTCCTGCGTCAGGTCCTCTATGCCCCCTTGTAACTTTACAGTCCCCTTTCTCACCTCCTTCTCCATGTGCTCCTTACAGTGCCTCACCTCCTCGCGCACTCCTCCGACCTCCTCACCCACTCCTCTTCTGATCTCCTCTCCCATCACTTGCATCTCCTGCCCAGATGCCACCCTCATCTGCTCCATTTCCTCCCTGTGAGCATCCAGTTTGGTTTCTACCCCCATTCTGACCCCCTCTATCTGCTGCCCCATTTGGTTAACTTCCCTTTCCGCTTGGTCCCTCATGTCCCTCAATTTGCCTTCCATCCTGTTTTCTAACCCTATTAACCCATTTCTCACCTCTTTTATCCCGTTGTCTAACCCCTCAAAATTATTGTCGAACTTCCCAAATTTCTTGTCTAACTCCTCACCGGTACCCCTTGCTTCGTCCCTCATTACCCCCATTTGGTTTCCCATTATCCCCAATTGCTCACTCTGAGCATCCATCCGGTTCCCCATTACCCCCATTTGGTTTCCCAACCGCTCACTATCAGCCCTCATTCCCACCATTTGTTCCATAAGGGCCCTCATTTGCAGGAGGAAAAGGTTCGAATCCACCAGGGGCGCTGCCACGGTCGCGGGCGCGGTGACCAGCGAGGCGCCATTTTGTGCGTCTGCTACCCTCGCTGCTTCGCTCTCCTCGCGTCCCTCAATTTGGTCCTGGACCGACCCTGCCTCACTCTCCACTACCGGACCCCAGCCGACTTGGTCTGCCATAGCGCGACTTTCAAAATTCGGGTTTTTATTTCCGTATAACAAAATCAAATTTCGCCGTTATAATTTCGTCGAGCGCAGTAAACGCGCTCCGGATCGATTCTACCTCCCAAAGTTTGGGCCTAACAAATTTAGTCCCGGGTCCGAATTCCACTCCTCGACACCAATTGTTTCAGACGCGGTTGTGGATGTTAGTTTACCGAGCGGTTTGGTATGACCACGTCTGCACAGTTTACCCGATTATGCTCGAACGTTGCCGAGTCGCGCTACGCTAGGTCAATGAAGGAAAAGACACACGGCTGGATTACAATGACACGACACCAAGGGTTCAGTTCTCAAGACCTCCGGAGGAGGTTATATTAAGGCGGAAGGTTAGATTACAACTACAAGAGGGACATCATAGAAAGACAGGCACTTAGACACACTTATATTAACCCCAACAGACGACAGATAAACGGGACAAGGCTGACTCACACGGGGATTGATGGCAAGGAAAGGCGGGTATCGATGGCTCCAGGTGCACCTGGGCTCAGGGCAGAATCGACCCGGTTCGGTCCGGTTCAAAGATGCGGGGAGGTATCGTCGCGCTGGGGGTGGCGGTGGCTTCCTCTGCTCTCCGTAGTTCAGGCGCATCTGACCTCACATCCGGTAAGTCGCCGCGTATATCCGGCGGGGAGTGACACGCCCTCGGCTCGTTAGCTCCGCCCCAGCTGGAATCGGCTCGTTGCTTCTCATTGGGTGCGTGCGGGGGGGTTACCGGCTCCGCCCTTGACGAGGGCTGACAGGGAGCCCCTTCGTGGTAACCCCGTCGGAGCGCATGGTCATGGCGGCTAACCGAGCCGGTGTGAGGACGCACACTCCCCGCACGCCGCGCCGCGCCCCTCTGTTGTTGTAGTTGTTGTTGCAATTGTTGTTTCATGGGGAAGATGGGAGGAGGTAAGGGGAGGTCCTAAACTCACTACTGGTGCCATACAATCACATTCTGGTGCAACGAAGAGTCATAATTAATGGAAACGAGTCCTTAACTGACATAGACTAAGAATAACTAGCAAGATGTCCGAAAGTTGTCTACGTGAGATGCGGTGGACCTGGGCACGACATTTAATGGGGGAAAAAAGGGGAAGGTCGGTTCTACAGAGTGTTATTTACAGGCAATGGGACTAGGGAATGGGGGATTGGGGATAGTTGGGGAGTATTGGGGAAATAGGGGAATATTTACAAGCGGATATGGAGGCCAAAATGCCATATCCGCAACAATACTTTATCTGTGTAATACATGTCCATTATGTCACTTTTATTTTATGTATGAATTATATATTTTTTTTCAAGTCCTATTTCTTTCTTTCAGATTGAGAAAATGTCCAAGAAGTTCACCCTGGTTCAACCTCGCCCTAGTGGGAGCCATGATGATCCACCAGACATCCCATCAAATGACTGGATTCTATGTGTCCTTTGTCAAGAGACGACATCAGAATCGCTTCAACAGCCAAAGAGGGGCACACGCTTGGATGCTGATGTGAGCTACAAGTTGTTGGATGGTCAGCTGAAGTTAGCACAGGAAAAGGGCTACGATCCATTCAAGATCGACCTCGATCGCATTGATGACGGCAATGGCATTGAAATGACGTTGATATCGAACACTGCATCATGGCATAAGTCCTGCAGAAGTAAACTTTCTGTCTCCAAAATTGATAGGTATGCCTCTGCCAAGAAGTGGACATTAGATGGATCAGAAGCACAGCAGGGAGGTAGTCCAGTGAAAACACGTCGTCTCATCAATCTGTCGCACATTAGTGAGCAATCAGAACCAACTTGTTTCTTTTGTGATGGACTGGGTGGAGATGCTGGACTCCATAGGGCTTCTACATTTGGTTTAGACGAAAATGTCCGACGCTATGCTGTAATGCTGAAAGACACTCACTTGCTAAGAAAACTTGCTGGAGGAGATATGGTGGCTATTGAGGCTAGGTATCATAAGCGGTGTCTAAGTGCACTTTACAACCGTGCCTCTATAGTGTTCTTAGGTCATCAATCTAACAAAGCAGACAGGGAAGAGGATCAAAGGTGTCGTAGCATTGCCTTTGCTGAATTATTGTCTTACATTGAAGAGGCACGGAAGTGTGAGCAGGCTCTTGCCACTGTCTTTCGGTTAGCAGATTTAGTGAACATCTACAAAGACCGACTGATAGACCTTGGTGTTGGAGAGGATGTGAATGTGAATTCCACACGTTTGAAAGACAGCTTACTGTCATACTGTCCATCCCTGTCAGCCAGTAAAAAGGGTAATGATGTGATGCTAGCTTTTGACACTGATGTTGGGGATGCTCTGAAGAGAGCTTGCGAAAGCGACTTCGATGCTGCAGCTATTAACTTGGCCAGGGCAGCACAGATAGTGAGAAGACAGATCTTTCAAGGGAATTATTGTTTGGATGGGACTTTCACAGATGCCAGCATTCCAAGTTCTCTCTTAGCTCTGGTGACCATGATTTTAGAAGGTCCTAGCATTGTGCATCAGACAGGGAAAGAGGAGTCAGTTGCAAAAGCAGGTAGGACTATTGCACAGTTGCTTGCATTTAATAGTGTGAAATCAGCAGAAAAAGGAAAGGGAAACCGTTCGCCACAACAGAGACCGAGAAAATCCGGTAACAATCTACATAGCATTAAAGTACATTCTGAAACGCGCAGTCGGCAGCTCATAGATCGCTTCTATAGTCTAGGACTGTGTGTGTCGTACGACCTCATCCTGGGATTGTCAGCGAGTGCTGCAAATGCTGCTATTCAACAGTTTGAAGCCGATGGTGTTGTTTGTCCTCCCAAGCAACGCTCTGGCGTTTTCACAACAGCACAAGCAGATAATATAGACCACAATCCCAGCTCGGTGACTGCAAAGGATTCCTTCCATGGAACTGCGATATCGCTCTGCCAGCACCCAACAGAGGATGATCCTGGAGAAGACCGTGGAAGATTGATAATATCATCTTGATTGATAGATTGATAAACAGGGACTTCTTGGACACCAATTTGGACCACAATACCACTGATACAGGAGGCATGTTCAGAGCTTATAAGCTGCCATTGTAAGTCGGCCTGTAAAGGCAACTGTAAATGCTCCAGGGCAAATCTGCCCTGCAAATCACTGTGTGACTGCGATGGACAGTGCTTGTAGTACTATGCGTCTGTGCAAGAGCCTCCATCTTTCAAGTGCCCACAATATTTTAAGTTAAAACTGCAACTGTGTGTAACTTTGATTAATGAATACCATTCCATTGTTATCAGAGACCAATAAAACAATGTGTATCACTTGGAATTGAAATTTTACCTAAAATACGATGAGAGATTCAAGGAAAATGGAAACACCATGGCGGCCATCTTGAAATTAAAGATTATGGATGCCAATCTTTATGCAATTGATCCCATTGGATTCAGAGACCATGAAAACATGGGGTAAGACACTGGAACTGTGGTGTTATCGCTCATAGTATAGAAGTTATTGAGGGAAACAGGTCACAGAGGGCGGTCATGTTGAAATTCAATATGGCGGCAACCAGGGGTTCTGAATTTTTGGGCGCCCCTCAGGAAAACAATTGTATAGGTCCATACTATATCTGTGCCAAATTTGGTGCTTTCCTGAAAAAATGAACGATATGCCCTATTTTTCGGTCTTACCTGCAAAGCGGGGTTGTATCAAAGCGTGTCCAAAACAAAGAGAGTGGGGGTGTATTAAAGTGTGCCCAATGAAAGCGGGGTTGTATCAAAGCGTGTCCAAAACAAAGAGAGTGGGGGTGTATTAAAGTGTGCCCAATGAGAGCGGGGTTGTATCAAAGTGCGTCCAATGAAAGTGGGATTGTATCAAAGCGGGGTTGTATGATAGCAGGGTTGTATCAAAGCAGGGTTGTATGAAAGCAGCGTTGTATCAAAGCGGGGTTGTATCAAAGCAGGGTTGAATGAAAGCAGCGTTGTATCAAAGCGGGGTTGTATGAAAGCAGGGTTGTATCAAAGTGGGGTTGTATCAAAGCGTGTCCATTGAAAGCGGGATTGTATCAAAGCATGTCCAATGAAACCAGTGTTGTATCAAAGCGGGGGTTGTATCAAAGCATGTCCAATGAAAGCGGGGTTGTATCAAAGCGGGGTTGTATCAAAGCATGTCCAATTGAAGTGGGGTTGTATCATAGCTGGGTTGTATGAATGCAGGGTTGTAGCAAAGCGGGGTTGCATCAAAGCGTTTCCAATGAAAACGGGGTTGTATCAAAGCTTGTCCAATAATAGCGGGGTTGTATCAAAGCGTGTCCAATGAAAACGGGGTTGTATCAAAGCTTGTCCAATAAAAGCGGGGTTGTATCAAAGCGTGTCCAATGAAAACGGGGTTGTATCAAAGCTTGTCCAATAAAAGCGGGGTTGTATCAAAGCGTGCCCAATGGAAGCGGGGTTGTATCAAAGCGTGCCCAATGAAAGCATGGTTGTATCAAAGTCTGTCCAATGAAAGTGGGATTGTATCCAAGCGGGATGGTGGAGGAAACCCGTCATCAATGCCAACATTTATAATGTGGCAATTATAGTTTGATTGCTTTTCCCTTCTAGTCCGTGGGCTGAGTATGGTTTACATGCACCCCCCCCCCCCCCCCCCACAACTTAACTTCCCGGGTATGTCCATGTACCCCCCACCTTAGGGGTTAGGAAAAACCATGTTAACAGAAAAAAAACTCATTCCCAAGGTACCTCCCACGCATATTTTGATGTTACCCCCCCGTGTCAGTGATTTCCGAAAATTTGGGGTAGGCGAAATTCAAATGGCCATAGCGTTTTACCTAGTCATCCTATGGTTGCATATGACCCCTCAAAATGTTTGTCCTGGGACACTCTTTACAATGATATGTGTTATATGCAAATGAGGTCACTAATGAGGTCACCAGAAGTCAAACTATGAGGGAATGAGTTTTTTTTTCTGTTAACATGGTTTTTCCTTACCCCTAGGGTGGGGGGTACATGGACATACCCGGGAAGTTAAGTTGTGGGGGGGTGCATGTAAACCCTACTCAGCCCACAGACTATTCCTAACCCTGGAGATTTCCCCCACGGAATACCCAGGAACGACTGCGGAGGTCTTCACGGATATCCTACTGGTTAATTATTTGAGTTGTACTCGATAACGTTACCCTTTGGGCAAAATCCTCAATCTTTTCTTCACTCAATATAATTGTTGGAACAGTAGAAAATGTTAAGTTTAATGATTTGGCAAAATGGAGAAGGAGGAAGGACAGCATTTCTTAAAGCTTAGTTACGCTTAGCTATACACCACACTTAGCTATAAGAATTGGTAATTTCTTAAAATTTAAAGAATTCACTCAAGATTTTGGCAATTACAGACTTGGCATTTAATATGGAATATTTTTTTTGTGGGGGTGAACTTCCTTTTCAAGATGTCTTAGAACCAAATGTTCATTGGAATTATGTTGAAATTATTATAGATTTTGTTAATGTGACCTTTAAAAGAAACAAAAACCTCATTTGACATTTCGAAACAAATAAATTGATCCTTGAAAGTGATGTAAACTGATATCGAACTCAATTCATGGACAGTACTGTGTTAAACTTCTGTACGTTTGCCAGAAGTATCTCTTTAGTTTGCACATTAGCCAATTTTTTTTATAACAAAAACAAAAGTTAAATTACGACTGGGATTACGGACAGTAAAATTACAGTTCAGTACTTCGTGTAACCCCCACGAGCATTCAGGAGAGCACGCACGTACACGTTGAGGCATGCTGTTCACGAGATTTGCCAAGGTTTGGACAGGAATCGCTTGCCATGCAGTGACAATAGCCTGCTGCAATTCATGCACAGAGGTCGGCTGCTGGTCCAAGTGGTCGATTTGATGCGTTAATTCTGCCCACAAGTTCTCTATCGGATTCATATCCGGGGACATGGCAGGCCACTCCATATGCTCTACACCACGGTCAGCAAGAAAGTGTTGGATCATGCGAGCACGATGAGGCCGTGCATTGTCATCTTGGAAGACAAAGTTTCCTCGAAAGGCTGCACGAGCAAATGGAAGCAATGTTTCTTCCAGAATAGCCCTGTACTTGAACTGGTTCAGGTTTCCATTCAGAACAACCAGGTCAGTTTCCCCCCCGCATGAAAAGCAGCCCAAATGGTCACTCCACCACCTCCAGCTTGGACTCTTGGCACAATGCAATCTTTGTTGTCGGCTTCATGCACTTGTCTGCGCACTCGGATGCGGCCATCTTCACGATAGACCAGAAATCTAGACTCGTCACTGAAGATCACGTGATTCCAGTGTCCTCGCTGCCATTGACGGTGCTCTCTGGCCCACTGCAATCGGCGCTGGCGGTGTTGTCTGGTCAGGCGTGGCTTTCTCAGGGGACGCCTGGCACGATAGCCTGCTTGAACCAGTCGTTGGTTGACTAGCCTTCTGGATACAGGCACATTTGTCAGTTGCTGCCACTCAGCCCTAAGCCGATTAGCTGACTTGGTACGGCCATTGCGGACGAACCGGTGCAGCTGGCGATCATCCCTCCTTGTGGTGCTGCGGGGACATCCTGGCCTCGGTATTGGAGTAGGGACACCCCTCTGAACATTTCGTTTCAGGATCTTTGACACCAGATCTTGAGTGATGCCATACTGCCGAGCAATAGCACGCTGTTTCATGCCGTAATTTCGTAAAGCCACCACTCCATGACAAACAGCATTGTCGAGTTGACGGACCATCTCCAGAGGAAGCGGCAATAACTTTTGGAGACGTGCAGCAGTTGTTTTCCACTAATACAGAACGCAACAACCCTTGTATACCCGACTGTGAAGCCAATCATCAAATGCACCTGTCCGTACATTTTGCCACGCCACCTGTGATATAATCCTGTTGTTGACTTCTTGCTGCGACAGACAATCAGTGACATGGTTCTTTTAACAAATAAATCACCAAAGTGTGAAAGAAACTCACCAGATTGATTTACTGAGTTAAGAAAGTAAACCCAAGTCAAGAAAAAAAAAATATTCCATATTAAATGCCAAGTCTGTATTTAGTCCTCGAGATCCGATCTTCATAACCGAACTCAGATTTTGATTATGTTCTTTATTTAGTCCATGAGCATGGATCGTATTTCCAAGGCAATGCTAGTTTGATTAAGCCGAGACAAAATGGCAGCTACAGAACCCAGTGATGTGACAGAGGGCTGAAGAAGATTGCGCACCACCAATTTGGCAAGACTTTTTTCTTTTTTTTTGTGATGAGCACCCCCTGAATTATCTTCAAAAAGTGTGTTTAAGCACACCCAAACACCCAGTTTTCTCGTTTGGGTTTGCATACAAAGTTTGGGGCCACTAGGTTTCATGGTTTTTTAGTTATGGAGGACACACACACACACTGACACTTACTGAAGAACACAAGTTGTCTTTTGTTATTATAGATGTTATAAAAGGAGCTGTGTCTGTCTGTCTGACTGTCTGTCTGTTGTGCTATAACTTGAGAAGGGATTATCAGATTTCAATGAAACCAATGACAGTGGATTTGGGGATCCTCCAGGAAGGTTCAGTGAAACAAACAAGAGAGTAAAAAAAGGAAGAAAGTTTTGTGTATCGGTACATGGGCACATGTGGCGAAACTGCAAATACCATCTTGTAACGCTAGCTATCCCAGCACAAAAGGAAGGATATCCCAGGAATTGTTTTTCCCCCACCTGTGAAATATACTTCCAATTTCTCTTCAATCTCATTCTTCCCTCCAGGCCTTCAAGACAGCTGTTCCCCACCATCTCAGATAATACCCAGTCATAAACTGTGATCTTTTCTACCCTCGTTAATGCCCACGTCCGTCCAAATTTACAGTTTTTCCTTCTTTATCCATCTTTTCCACCCAATGAATCAGCCCCAACTATTCATTCCTCCCCGCATCCATTATTTGTCAAAATCTCACTCTACTTTGTGCTTCATGCCTGGCTGTTGATGTTTTTCCCTCTCTCTACTGTTCGTTTTGTCCTGTTGCATCCTGATCCGCTCAATGTTCCAGCTCTTCCACGAGGCTTGACTTTGTAAACCCCCCCAAAAAACACATTGTTGCATTGTTTTCATTCTGCTGTAAATACAAAACAAACAAGGTTTCCCAGGTCTTCACACCATCCTGTCATCTCTGCTCAGAGCGAGGGCGCAGAATTGAGATTACTCCTGTTTTGTGTCTGATATGTACCGCAATTCCAATGATGTGTAAACATCTTCCGTCCCCCTGCTGTGATGTCTCAAACATTTAAACAATTGAAAACGTAAGAAGTTGGCGTTGGTGCATATGTTTTTTTATAATGGGGTTGAAATATAAGAATGATGGATTGTGCTCTGGCTGACAATGTCGTGGAATTTCAAGAACTAGGGCATGCCCGTACTATATATATATCTAAAATTATATCCCCCCCCTCTATTTACATGAAATGGTTTGGTCCATTCGCAAAGCCAAAGCGAACGGCTTGCGAGTACGGTGACAATCCCCCCCCTCTATTTACATGAAATGGTTTGGTCCATTCGCAAAGCCAAAGCGAACGGCTTGCGAGTACGGTGACAATCCCCCCCCTCTATTTACATGAAATGGTTTGGTCCAAAGCGAACGGCTTGCGAGTACGGTAGAACCCCACCCCCCCCCCCCCCCCTCTATTTACATGAAATGGTTCGGTCCATTCGCAAAGCCAAAGCGAACGGCGAACGGCTAAATCGCCATAGCTCGGTAACTACTTGTCCGATTAATATGAAACCTTGAAAAGGCACATCCTCAGGTCCCCAGCAATATACCTGGCAAGTTTCAAGTATATCGGACCCGTGGTTGTCGAGAAACAGCGGTCACAGACACACAGACACACACACACACACACACACACACACACACACACACACACACACACAGACACACACACATACACACAGAGATTACTGGAATTATAGATAGATGTCACTATCTGGATCTCTCCGAAAGTTTTGTTTTCATAGATTTAAAAGGTACTTTAATTGCGTTTCCAGAGACTGCACCATTTGTGAATGTTGGTATTCATGTAGTTGCACAATGCACACTGAATGTTTCACTATCAAAGAAGAGTTTGTTGTTTGGAGAATTCATTATCTCCAAAAAATGAGCAGAGGAGCATTTCTGACCTTAACTCATTCCTTTCTCTTTTTCCCACCTGTGGAACCAACTTTTACATGCTCTTCAATCTCATTCTTCCCTCCAAGTCTTCAAGTTTACCACCATCTCAGATATTCCCCAATCCAAAACCATGATATTTTCTACCCTCATTAAACCCCCTCCCTACACCTCAATCCCTCCTCCATCCAAATTTCCAGTTTTCCTTCCTTGGAGTTTCCTCTGTATCAATCTCGTCCACCCCATGCATCCTCTCTTGTCCGCATTCCTCCCAACATCATTTGCTTGTCCAAGGCTCCCTCTGTCTTGGCCTTCCACTCTGCTGTTGGTGTCCCCCTCCCCCGCCCCCTCTCTCCACTGTTCATTTTGCATCCTTTGACATCACGATCCGTTCCGCGCACTAGATGTTCCACGACTCTCGACTGAATAGAGAAAAATGAGGATGCAAGAACACAGCCATACTCGAACTTTTGTCAAAAACGATAAAGGCTCAGAAAGTTGAGCGTTTCCTTTCCAAATGTGGAATGTTGCGTGGTCTACTGGTCATCAGGACTCACATTTTGGAACGGCAGGACTCACCAGTGTTGACTGGGAACATCGCTACAAGCTTTAGAGAGGGAAGGGATCACCCAATCCCCTCCAGATTGTGAGCCTGAGATGCTCATAAAACACCTGTGAAACGTAAGGATGAAAGACAGCTTGATCCAATTTCGAGTATGATTCAACTGACACGTCAAGCAAACCGGAACGGCTGCTGCTACAGGTAATGAACGCCAGTGCTACTTCCTATTTCATACAAAGAAATAAAACTTGTGTTTTCATCTGCGATGTGTCACAGTTTACAAGAGCTCCGTGTGGTTGTTGTTGTTGTTGTTGTTGTTGTTGTGGTTCTTGTTGGGGTCGATTTTTGAAATGGGCACCCATTTGTCGGACAGCTGCTGGACCCACCCACATATGTGTCACGACTCTGCCCAACATTGCACCCAGACAAAATAATATTGCCGCCATTTTGGTTTTCTGATGGGCCAAAGACATCAGGCCTGTAGGCTTCTGCTGATTATATACTTTCCGAGTTTGTTGCTTCAGATTTCCATTGGCTTAGTTTGGGTTGAGTGTTCTTCACAATGTGGATCCCTGAAAAATCTAAATCATATTCCGAATAATGAGTAGTAAGGTTTAATCAAGCCTGTCAGAATGCATGGCAGGCCTACATCAGAATGCACAGCAATCAAGCATTACGTTACGTTACATAATCAAGTGTTACGTTACTTAAGTTACCAAAAAAAATAGTTATGCAATTTTTCAATGGCCCCATGTTGGGGTTAAACAATCCTTGACTGTGTGACGAATCAACTCGTTCTGATATAACCATGGCGGAGGCTGATATGGTAAGAGTTGTTGAGTTAGTCTTTTTAATAACACATTAAATGTGTGTTTCTCAATCGCACTGTTCACCTTTTAAGAGTGTTTTAAATGCGTGTTTCCCAATCGGCCCATTACCAGATTATGTCGCTGTTTGTGACCACAAGGAGTTCGGTCAGTCCCATGAATATGAAATTCCCGTTTTTGTCCATCTGGCTCTTTCGTGGATGTGTCGTCATTTGATTTGCCATATTTGGTGCTTTGTGGTCAAGATTATTCACCTGGCAGATGCAGACATCAATATCTAATCAGAAAAAATGTAAAAACTGCAGACAATAATACAATCCCACATCTAAAGACTCCTCCTCCAACATTTCAGCCACAGAGTGGCCTTCTTCAGGTGCTAACACAGGGCATGTGTGCTAAGATCTCAAATGTACTCCTGGAGAGGTGTGACAGTTCTGTACCCAAGGATGAGACTCAGGAACTTATTTAATGATCTCCTTGAACTGTTCTTGCAGTTGTTGAACCTGCTTCTGGTACGAATAAATTCTAAACTTTCTGATGGATATGAAGGCCTGAATCTGATGTAGAGTTTCAGTTCTCACTTGTGATCATCATTAGCCAGGGTTTCAAAAGGGAACATTAGCAGGCCAAGCCAGCTGATATGGGGTAACTTGAGAGTGTTCCCAGCTGAAGCCCTGGATACTGATACAAGCAGGCCAAGCCAGCTGATATGGGGTAACTTGAGAGTGTTCCCAGCTGAAGCCCTGGATACTGATGCAAGCAGGCCAAGCCAGCTGATATGGGGTAACCTGAGTGTTCCCAGCTGAACCCCTGGCTCCTGATGCAAGCAGGCAAAGCCAGCTGATATGGGGTAACCTGAGAGTGTTCCCAGCTGAACCCCTGGCTCCTGATGCAAGCAGGCCAAGCCAGCTGATATGGGGTAACCTGAGAGTGTTCCCAGCTGAACCCCTGGCTCCTGATGCAAGCAGGCCAAGCCAGCTGATATGGGGTAACCTGAGAGTGTTCCCAGCTGAACCTCTGGCTCCTGATGCAAGCAGGCCAAGCCAGCTGATATGGGGTAACCTGAGAGTGTTCCCAGCTGAAGCCCTGGATACTGATGCAAGCAGGCCAAGCCAGCTGATATGGGGTAACCTGAGAATGTTCCCAGCTGAACCCCTGGCTCCTGATGCAAGCAGGCTAAGCCAGCTGATATGGGGTAACCTGAGAGTGTTCCCAGCTGAAGCCTTGGATACTGATGCAAGCAGGCCAAGCCAGCTGATATGGGGTAACCAAGCCAGCTGATATGGGGTAACTTGAGAGTGTTCCCAGCTGAACCTCTGGCTCCTGATGCAAGCAGGCCAAGCCAGCTGATATGGGGTAACCTGAGAGTGTTCCCAGCTGAAGCCCTGGATACTGATGCAAGCAGGCCAAGCCAGCTGATATGGGGTAACTTGAGAGTGTTCCCAGCTGAACCCCTGGCTCCTGATGCAAGCAGGCCAAGCCAGCTGATATGGGGTAACCTGAGAGTGTTCCCAGCTGAAGCCCTGGATACTGATGCAAGCAGGCCAAGCCAGCTGATATGGGGTAACCAAGCCAGCTGATATGGGGTAACTTGAGAGTGTTCCCAGCTGAACCCCTGGCTCCTGAACGCCAGCAGGCCAAGCCAGCTGATATGGGGTAACCTGAGAGTGTTCCCAACTGATCACAACATTCTTCACCCGTGATGTACCAATGTTTGTTCATGGCAGAAGAATCAGGGTCTAAGGGGTCTACGTCATGGTCTACGTCATGGTCTACGTCATGATCATGGTGAGGGGTTGCCCCCCAAAATATGTATTTTTTGTTTGTTTGTTTAAAGTCTTATGGTTACGTTAGTATTATTGTACATGAGCCCTGTCTCCTAGCAACCATTGAAATTAGTTTGAAATACCGTGATACTGTTCAAATGCCTTCAGTCGGTGTAGTATACTGCTTTATTCTACCAGGAGAGCGCCAGGGGTATTGGCCCTTTTTTTTTCTTTTTTTTTACATTTCCCCCAGTATAAATTTTGGGCATGAAGGCAGCAAAATCCGGTTCATAAATCATTCCAGCTTTTGAACAAATTTATAACGAGAAAATAGAATTTTCATTAATATGTCAATTGATATGCCGCCACGTGCATTATATGTTAATGCACTGTTACATGTGATATCAATTAAAGGTCACATAAAAATGAAATGTCACATGAAAAATGAAAGTTCGCATGAAAAATGAAAGGTCACATGACAAATGAAATGTCACATGACAAATGAAATGTCACATGAAAAATGAAATGCCACATGAAAAATGAAATGTCACATGAAAAATGAAAGTTCACATGAAAATGAAAGGTCACATGAAAAATGAAAGGTCACATAAAATATGAAAGTTCGCTTGAAAAATGAAACGTCACATTAGAAATGAAAGGTCACATTAAAAATGAAAGGTCACATATAATATGAAAGTTCACATGATAAATGAAAGGTCACATTAAAAATGAAAGTTCACATATAATATGAAAGTTCGCATGAAAAATGAAAGATCACATTAAAAATAAAAGGCCACATAAAATATGAAAGTTCGCTTGAAAAATGAAAGGTCACATATAATATGAAAGTTCGCATGATAAATGAAAGGTCACATTAAAAATGAAAGTTCACATATAATATGAAAGTTCGCATGAAAAATGAAAGGTCACATGAAATATGAAAGTTCGCTTTTTTTTCTTTTTTTTTTTGTATACAGAGTCGAGGCTCGTGAAAGAGCTAACATTTATCAAACAAACAAATCAAACAAACAAACAAGCAAGCAAACAAAGTATATAAAAATGGGAGCGGTCAACAAGATGGGGAGAGAAGGGGAGGAAGCACACAAACACAACATTTGAGAGCAGGGACATCGGGAGATGTGTGGGAGGGAGAGGGCTTGAGGGGAGGCAGGAAAGGTATAAAACGCAAGGACACCAAGGACTTCCACGAAAGAAGTCGGCACCTCAAAAAAGTGGATTTGGGGTGAAATTAGCGGGGGTAGAAAAGATCAAGGTTTTGGATTGGGGAAGATAAGAGATGGTGGTGAACAGCCGTTTTAAAGACCTGTAGGGAGGAGTGGGATTGAAGAGAGTGAGGGAGTTTGTTCCAGAGGTGGGAGAAAAGAGGAATGAAGGAGTGAAGGTGAGCAGAGAGTCTCGATTTTGGCAGTTTAACCATAAGAGGGTTGCTGGCAGATCTTGTGCGACCTGTAGGAATATTTGGGGGACAGAGCACAGAGAGAGCTGGGGGAGCAAGGCCGGAGAGGAGTCGGTAGAAGACGGAAAGACCACCAACCTGCCTGCGGTGAGTAAGTGAAAGGCCCTAGGAGATAGCGTCATCGCGGGAGATTCCAATGATTCTGAACGCTTTGGTTTCAACAGCGTGGAGACGAGCTAGGTGTGAGGCAGGAGCACCAGCCCAGAGGGGAGAGCAGTACTCCATTGAGCTGCGGATGAAAGCCTTGTATGTGGTGAGGAGCTCAGGTGTGCCAAGGAAGGACTTCGTACAACGGAGGATGCCCAGTCGGCGACTGGCTTTGGAGGCCAGCTTGGAAATGTGGTTTTCCCAGGAAAGATCATGGCAGATAGTGAGACCCAAAAGCTTGAGTGACAGAACTTCTTGGAGAGGATTATTCAGAAAGTAGATGGGAGGGTTGTCCAGTCGGTCTTTTCGGAGAGACATCATAAGAGTGTGAGATTTGTCAGGATTGAAAGACATGTTCCACTTGTTTGCCAAGTCTGTGATTTTGTCCAGGTCTGCAGAGAGTGAGGAGGCTGCAGACTGCCGATCTGAGGGATGAGGAATGGAGCGGCAGAGAGTGGAGTCATCAGCAAAGAGATAGAGAGGATTTTCAAGAGAGTCAGAGAGATCATTGATGAAGACCAGAAAAAGCACAGGGCCGAGAACACTGCCTTGGGGAACTCCAGCCTGAACAGGAAGAGGAGATGAGAGAAACCCATTCAGGGCCACACTTTGACTATGACTAGAGAGGAAGTCCACCAGCCATGCGTGGAGATTTCCATGGATACCAAAGGAGGGGGGTTTGGTGAGCAGAGCGGGGTGCCAGACCCTATCGAAGGCACGTGATATGTCGAGGGAGACAGCTCTAATTTCCTGTTTGGCATTGAGGACCTCCATCCATTGTTGAGACAGCAGAAGCAGCATGTCCAGAGTGGAGTGACCTGGTCTGAAACCAAATTGATGATCAGAGATCAAGCCATTGGAGAAGAGGAAAGATTTCATATCCGAAGCAATGATGGATTCTATGACTTTGCTGATAATTGGGAGAAGGCTGATTGGTCTGTAGTTGCTAGGATCTGTTTTTGCCCCTTCTTTGTGTAAAGCGGTGATGTTGGCTGATTTCCAAGCAGATGGCAGTTGACCTTGAGCAAAAGAGAGGGCGAAGAGAACAGAGAGAGGGAGTGAAAGAGCGGAAGAACAGGATTTTAGGACCCATGGGCTGATGCCGTCAGGTCCAGTTGCAGAATCAGAGTCGAAGGTTGACAGAAACTTTTCCACCTTGTCAGGAGGAAAGGACGCGGAGTCCAGGAGCAGCTGGGTACGACTGGGTACAGAGAGGGATGGGTTTGGGACACAAGATTTAGAGGCAAACACAGAGTTGAGGCATTCAGCTTTTTCACGTGCGGAGTCAGCTGTGTAGCTGTTTGAGGTAACGGAGGGGATGGAGGGGGAACAAACACCAGAAACAGATTTGACCAGACGCCACCAGGATTTGGAAGAGGGAGACAGATAAGAGAGTTCGGTCTTGAGGACGGAGAGATATTGTTTCCTGGCTCTCCTGAGGGTGGATACACACTTGTTTTGGGCTTTGTGAAAGGAAATGAGATTTCCTTCCATTGGATTTGCTTTCCAGGAGACGAAGGCAAGTTGTTTCTGGGCAACAGCCTCACCACAAGATTCCGTGTACCATGGACGGGAGGAAGGGTAAGACAACTGAAGACGAGATGGGATAAATCTGTGCATGAGAGAGAGCAATTTACTTTGGAAGAATTCCCAGGATGAGTTGATGTCAGAGGTGGTAGAGATGGGAGACCAGTCCAGATGATTGATAGCTGCTTGAAGACCGTGCCAGTTGGCCTGATTGAAATGCCAGACTCGTCGACGCTGAGCAGGCTCCCTGAGAATGGTCAGAGCGATGTCCACTTTAACAATCACATGATCAGATGAGCCGAGTGGAGCAGAAGAAGAGCAGCAGACATTTTCAGGGAAGTTAGTCATAACCAAGTCCAGAAGAGAAGATGCTCCGTTGACTGAGAAATTGACAGATTGTGTCAGTCCCAGTGAGGCGCAGAAGTCCTTTGCTGAGGAGCCATGGCTGGTGAGAGAGGTACCCACACCCAGCCAACTGGCATGGTGACAATTGAAATCACCACATATGAGGAAGAGAGAGTTGGAGAAGTTGGTCCATATTATCAGACAGCGAAATGTTGATGGAGTCATCACTGTTTGGTGGACGGTACAACACACATATGAACAAGAGGTGGGAGCGAAGGGGAAGCCGTAGCCAGAGGTATTCCTGGGGGTGAGGTGGAGAGATGGCAGTGCAGGGTGAGTGAGGAAGAGAGTTTTTGATAAATATTGCACCCCCACCTCCAGGACAAGGCTCAGGTCTATCATACCGGAGGAGGGAGTTAGCCGGGAGAGATACTAAGGAATCAGAGACATCATGAAGGAGGAAAGTTTCTGTTAAGCATATCACGTCTGGTTTGTCAGAAGCAACCTGTATGGAGAGATCAGTTAAGTTTGAACGAAGGCCCCGGATGTTTGAGGTCCATACCGTTAATGAAGAGGAAGGGGGAGCATCGGATACAGAACAGGGGGGAGGAGGGGTAGGATAAGATGTGGAAGAGGTGGAAGAGGTAGAGAGAGCTTTTGAAGGAGTGTCAGAGATTTCAGAATAGCTCGGAGAAAGGGAAGGATGGGGCGGACAAAAGGTTTGATGGTGATTGGGTGAGGCACAATGAGGTGTTATTTGAGGAGGGGGAAGAGCGAGGCAGAAGGTTAAGGGAGATGGAGGTGAGAGTTGGAAGGGGGAAGAAGCGGGGAGGACTCTTTGAGGAGGGGAAGTGAGAGGGGGGATATTGAGAAGAAATGAGGGTGGGGAGATTTGAAGGGGAGGGGGCGAAGCGGAGACTTGGAGGGGAGGGGTGTGGGGGGAGTTTAGGAGGGCAGGGGCAAGGGGGGAGATTTGAAAGGGATAGGTGATGGGGAGGATTTGGAGGGGAGGGGCAAGCAGGAAGATTTGAAAGGGATGGGTGATGGGGAAGATTTGGAGGGGAGGGGTTATGGGGAAGATTTGGAGGGGAGGGGTGAGATTGGATTTTAGAAAGTGTACGATTATAAATGGGAAATGAACATTTATTGCAAAATGAGTTTCTTGTGACCTTCGAGTCAAAAATACGTTTCAGGACGCTGGAGGGAGGATGGAGTGCAGGAGAGTTTAGGGAATGTAGAAAAGAGGCACTGTAACTGTAAGAGATGGAATTTTTTTTTGGGATGAATAGATTTGGTGAGCAAGTCGAAAGCACCCTTTTAAAGAAGAAGAAGAAAAAGGTGTTATAATATACGACAGAATACAGAACTTGAGGGGAAAGTGTAAACATTTTAAAGTTTAACAGTGAAAACTATCTGGGGAAATGGGGGAGAAACACGTGGTCGAAGAACGAACGTAAGAAAAGCAACGAATAAACGTATGAGAACAACGAATAAGAACAGAGAAGGAAATGTTTTTTGTTTTGTTTTTTTTTGTTTTTTTTTAGTTGAGATTTTAAACAAGGAAGTAGGCTATGGGGTGAAAAGACTGGGAAAAACAGAGAACGAAAGTTATTGGAGCACAAACGACGGACCGCTGAGAGAAAAACAAAGCCTCAAGGTTGGACACTGTCCAAGGCCTCAAAAGACACGACACGAATTAACACGATTTTCTATGCAGGTATGAAAGATTTGCACCGAAAATCTTCCTCGGGACACACTATACGTACACACACCATAAAATAAATACAGTTATAACTAAAATACAAATGGGAACAATTACTTAACTTTGATTTTGATGGAGAGCGTGGACAGCTGCGAATAAACGAAACCTCGCCGGCAAGACCGGAGACAAGACTTGAAAAATGAAAGGTCACATTAAAAATGAAAGGTCACATAAAATATGAAAGTTCGCTTGAAAAATGAAAGGTCACATTAAAAATGAAAGGTCACATATAATATGAAAGTTCGCATGATAAATGAAAGGTCACGTGAAAAATGAAAGTTCACATATAATATGAAAGTTCGCATGAAAAATGAAAGGTCACATTAAAAATGAAAGGTCACATGAAATATGAAAGTTCGCTTGAAAAATGAAAGGTCGCATGGGAGAGAAAAGAAAGATAAGTAGGCGAGACAATATCACATGCTTCCAACTCTAATTATGATCTGCAAAATGATATTCAAAGGGCACATGAACTTTGACCTGTTGAACCCAAACTTGAATCAATTCATCGGTGTGTTGCATCTCATACTTGTGACAGGTTTCGTTGAAATCCCTTCGGCGGTTCACAAGGTTCCAATGGTTACAAGATTGCAAACGGATGCGCAAATGGATAGACCGACAATCCGAACACACAATGCCTCCGGCCTTTGGCATAAAATGATCCCTACTTGTAGCAACGTTACTTAATTACAGGTTCCTTTGTGCATAGCTCTTGATACCGGAATATCATGTGGCTAAGAACACCGGCTTCCTTTCAGACATGGTTTCTACAATATGGATAATCAAGCAATTTCATTTGACTGATAATATCATGTTTGCTGTTTATTACAGTCCTCTGAGACCACATTATCCAATTCAATGTCCGTACTCTTTCTTGCAGCCAAAGGGGTATTATTGCCAGGAATACACCAAATGCTTTGTCATTACATTTCTCTGTCAGTGGTTGTCAGAATAGGAATTTGGGACTTGTCCAGGGTGCTGGCACACAATGGCCTACTCTTGCAAATGACACCATGAGCTCTTTACTTTAAACAGGCAAACAACAGCACATGGGACACCCAGATTAACATGCCTCTGATGGACAACGCACACACTCGTACAACGTCATACTTGTGAAACACCATGTGACTGACTAAAATGGGGTTTGAAAATTAACCAAGACTAAAAAGCTCAACATGTGCTTTTTTGCACGTGTTTGAAGTCTTTTTACATCTTTTTACATCTGCATGTGTTTTTTTTTTATGCCGATGAAGCTGGCGGAGGCATTATGTTTCTGGGTTCTCCGTCCCTCTGTGATAGGTGTTCGTTACCATGATAACTTAAGAACGGATGAATGGATCTGAGTCAAAGTTGGTACAAATATGTAAAATAATGAAAAGATAAACTGATTACATTATGGGGTCAAGAGGTCAAAGGTCAGAGTTTGTAATAGGTTTTCGTTACCACGATAACTTAAGAATGGCAGAAAGGAACCTAGTCAAATTTGGTACATGTACGTATAATGATGTAATGATAAACCAATTACATTATGGGGTCAAGAGGTCAAAGGTCAGAGTTTGTAATAGGTTTTTGTTGCCACGATAACTTAAGAATGGCAGAAAGGAACCTTGTCAAACTTTGTACAAGTTGGTATAATGAGGTAATGATAAACCAATTACATTATGGGGTCAAAAGGTCAAAGGTCAGAGTTTGTAATAGGTTTTCGTTACCACGATAACTTAAGAATGGCAGAAGGGAACTTAGTCAAACTTGGTACAAGTACGTATAATGATGTAATGATAAACCAATCACATTATGGGTCAAGAGGTCAAAGGTCAGAGTTTGTAATAGGTTTTTGTTGCCACGATAACTTAATGGCAGAAAGGAACCTAGTCAAACTTGGTACATGTATGTATAATGATGTAATGATAAACCAATTACATTATGGGGTCAAGAGGTCAAAGGTCAGAGTTTGTAATAGGTTCTCATCACCACGATAACTTAAGAATGGCAGAAGGGAACCTAGTCAAACTTTGTACAAGTAGGTATAATGAGGTAATGATAAAGCAATTACATTATGGGGTCAAAAGGTCAAAGGTCAGAGTTTGTAATAGGTTTTTGTTGCCACGATAACTTAAGAATGGCAGAAAGGAACCTTGTCAAACTTTGTACAAGTAGGTATAATGAGGTAATGATAAACCAATTACATTATGGGGTCAAAAGGTCAAAGGTCAGAGTTTGTAATAGGTTTTCGTTACCACGATAACTTAAGAATGGCAGAAGGGAACTTAGTCAAACTTGGTACGAGTACGTATAATGATGTAATGATAAACCAATTACATTATGGGTCAAGAGGTCAAAGGTCAGAGTTTGTAATAGGTTTTTGTTGCCACGATAACTTAAGAATGGCAGAAAGGAACCTACTCAAACTTGGTACATGTACGTATAATGATGTAATGATAAACCAATTACATTATGGGGTCAACAGGTCAAAGGTCAGAGTTTGTAATAGGTTTTCGTTGCCATGATAACTTCAGAATAACAGAAGGGAACACGATAACATGATAACAGAAGGGAACTTCGTCAAACTTTGTACAAGTAGGTATAATGAGGTATTGATAAACCAATTACATTATGGGTCAAGAGGTCAAAGGTCAGAGTTTGTAATAGGTTTTTTTGCCACGATAACTTAAGAATGGCAGAAAGGAACCTAGTCAAACTTGGTACATGTATGTATAATGATGTAATGATAAACCAATTACATTATGGGGTCAAGAGGTCAAAGGTCAGAGTTTGTAATAGGTTTTTGTTGCCATGATAACTTAAGAATGGCAGAAAGGAACTTAGTCAAACTTGGTACAAGTACGTATAATGATGTAATGATAAACCAATCACATTATGGGGTCAAGAGGTCAAAGGTCAGAGTTTGTAATAGGTTTTTGTTACCACAATAACTTAAGAATGGCAGAAGGGAACTTAGTCAAACTTGGTACAAGTACGTATAATGATGTAATGATAAACCTATTACATTATGGGGTCAAGAGGTCAAAGATCAGAGTTTGTAATAGGTTTTCGTTACCACGATAACTTAAGAATGCAGAAGGGAACCTAGTCAAACTTGGTACATGTACGTATAATGATGTAATGATAAACCAATTTAATTATGGGGTCAACAGGTCAAAGGTCAGAGTTTGTAATAGGTTTTCGTTGCCACGATAACTTAAGAATAACAGAAGGGAACATGATAACATGATAACAGAAGGGAACTTAGTCAAACTTTGTACAAGTACGTATAATGATGTAATGATAAACCAATTACATTATGGGTCAAGAGGTCAAAGGTCAGAGTTTGTAATAGGTTTTTTTGCCACGATAACTTAAGAATGGCAGAAAGGAACCTAGTCAAACTTGGTACATGTACGTATAATGATGTAATGATAAACCAATTACATTATGGGGTCAAGAGGTCAAAGGTCAGAGTTTGTAATAGGTTTTTGTTTCGACGATAACTTAAGAATGGCAGAAAGGAACTTAGTCAAACTTGGTACAAGTACGTAT
Source organism: Myxine glutinosa (assembly GCF_964187855.1). Classification (NCBI taxonomy): domain Eukaryota; kingdom Metazoa; phylum Chordata; class Myxini; order Myxiniformes; family Myxinidae; genus Myxine; species Myxine glutinosa. Next base: position 8,293,880 of record NC_136263.1, on the reverse strand, counting down.
AATGATGTAATGATAAACCAATCACATTATGGGGTCAAGAGGTCAAAGGTCAGAGTTTGTAATAGGTTTTTGTTACCACAATAACTTAAGAATGGCAGAAGGGAACTTAGTCAAACTTGGTACAAGTACGTATAATGATGTAATGATAAACCTATTACATTATGGGGTCAAGAGGTCAAAGATCAGAGGTCCCATTAAGTAAAAATTATGTTACTGTGCTAACTTGTGAACCAGTGATGGGATTTTGATAAAACTTGGTAAAAGTATATGTTGTGATGAAAAGATGAACTGATTATGTTTTGGTGTCAAATGTCAAAACTGAAAGCTCCCCATATTTCTGAAAGCTCCCTCTATCATGTCAGGTAAATAAGTGATACTTGAGAACAGCTGAAAGGAAACAAATCAGCTTGGTACAAATATATATAAAATGATGTCATAATATGGGCGAGACATATTGGTCGACGCCATGACGTCACAGAGTGCTGCTTTGGTCATATTCGAGCTATCCTATTGCTCCCAAGACCCCATTTAAAGAGGTTTCGTATGAACTCAAATACATAATGTCTTATTTTTCCTGTGACTATATTCCCCGTACCACTGAAGCGTGCTATCCTCCACTATTAAATGTGCAATTGTTATGGAATATTTGCATGCCTTTTAACATATATCAAAAGGTCAAAGGTCATAGGTCAGTTTCCTAAAACAAAATAACTTATATTGGAAAGTTTCCTAAAATAATAAATACATCCTCAGCACAAATATGAATTTTGCAATATGCACGTCAACTCAGAACTTCAAATGCATGATTGGAATCACAAATCGTATCCCACAATGCACGTATTAACAGAAGTTCCATTCGAGGCTGCAGGGCCTTCACACAGTTATAACTGTTCACGGAAATGTTGTTTTCTGATTTGTGGTGTGAAAAGCTCTGGCAGTCTTGCCCTCCTCTGGAGACCCCACTTAACATGATCGATTGGCCGAGCATGCTCCGATTGCTTCTTGACTTCAATGAATCAGAGCTTCTGTGTCCAACCTGAGGGGCAGAATACGAAGCCCGCATTACTTTCCCATATTCGTCTTATCAAACAGAAAGTGCACGTTTGAGCGAAAGGAACCGAAATAACATGGTCGTGCTTGTTTCTGCAGCCTGTCATTGTCATTGCATAAAACATTTAGGTGGTTGAAGGTCAGAACATTTCATCTGACAAAACACGTTCTGCACAAATGTAGCTTCGCTGTATGTTGTGGTTGTAGAAAAGGCTTTGGGTGTACACTGTACAGTGTTAATATGATGAGGGGGGGGGGGGGACATTACACCTTTAAAAAACAACAACACTTGACCAATGACTAGGATAGCTCTGTAGCGAATTACAACAGTATTATGGATGATCCCGACTCACCTGGGTGTGGCTGGAATAAGGGGTAGGCATTTTTTTTTTGACGTTCCACACCAGCAGGGGAAGTCGACACGCATTAAGGCAGGAGAACGAAGCCAGAAACCAACTTGTTCAAAACGACTCACAGGCCACAAGGCTTGTGTGTGTAGCTCAATGGAGTGCTGATCTCCCTTATGGGTCGGAGCACCAGCATCACATCTGTCTCTTCTAGATTTAGTAGAATCGAAAGCTCTTCGGATTATTGGCTTCTCCCGTGGTTAGACCAAAGCACAAGGCCTGTTTCTCTCTTCTCATAGACGGTTCTTTGGCCTCTTCGTGTTTTAGCCCTTCCTCTAAATTAGCTCCAACTGCTCTCTTCACCCTCTGACGCTCCCCATGTTTTCTAGGATGCATTCTTCCAGTAACCAACTCCTTGTTTAACTCCCAAAGTGCAGGATTTCTGTTCACCTTCGCTCTTTTGGGAAGTGCTTTACTGAAGTGGTTCAGCTACACCCTTCACTCCAATCCTTCAAGCGGGTGGGGCATACCCATCTCTTTCATCTATATCCCCCAACATATTCTTTGCCCGTTAACCACACCTCACCGCGCCAACCCTTTAATGCAGTTGACGTTGTGTGTGCGACAAGGACTAATTTATTACATTTTGGTGAAGATCCGGTTCCGGAAACTAGACTTCTATAAGTGATTCTTCACCATTGAGAGATACGGCAAACACAATACATAGCGCGATATCTCAAAAAGTTATGGACGGATTCGGACAAAACGTGGTGGACAGGTTGTGTGTGTGACAAGGACTAATCGATTCAATTTTGGTGAAGATCTTAATATGGATTTGGATACGAGGATTATTTAATTTATAAGTCATTCTTTACCATTGGGAGATGGGGCCAAAAACGATACATAGCAGGATATTTCAAAAACGTGTGCATGGATTTGGACGAAACTTGGTGGAGAGGTTTTGTGTGTGACAAGGACTCATTGATTTGATTTTGGTGACGATCTGAATATGGATTTGGATACGGGAATTATTTAATTTCTTAAGTCATTCTTCACCATTGGGAGACTGGACAAAAACGATACATAGCAGGATATCTCAAAAAAGTAATGAACGGGTTCGGCCAAAATTGGTGGACAGGTTTGGTGGGTTAGAAAGAAGAATCGATTCCATTTTGGTGAATATCCACATTCAGATACAGATACGATAATTTTTTAATTATTTAAGTGATTCTTCACCATGGAGAGATCGGGTCAAAAGTGGCATATAACATGATATTTCAAAATGTCGTTGACGAGTTCTTACAAAACTAGATGGATGAGTTAGTTTGATGACGATAACAAGCCGATTAGATTTTGATTCGGGTCCGGATCCAGGTCTGGCCAATCAGTGGGATTCAAAAGGTAAACTGATCAGCCTGGTGGAGGTATACGTGCTTCACCGTGTGCCTGTTCTTTGTTACCTTTGATGTTGCTTTATCAAACTGTGGCCTCACTACCCCACTGTCAGTATGTTGCCTTTTCACCCTCAAGTAGGCAAATACAAGGTCATCCGGAATCTTTTCACAACAGGCATCAATGCTTTATTTGTGGCTGGAGGAAAAAAAAAATACTTGAGAACCTTTATTTGGGAGTTTCATATTTTCCGTTTTTTAATATGAAATATTTCATATTTGGGAGTTTTCATATGATGGTTGGTGGTGTATTATTGGTACTAGCAACGGTACCCGCCCTACGGGTGGGGTTTCAATTGTAAGGCCCAAATGAAAAGGCAAAATATCATGAATTCAACTTTTTTTATTTTAAACGATTTATATAAACATCCGTTAAATCATATCACACGCAAATCATCAAAATCTAAACATTATTTGTATAATTTCAATAAAAGCCACATCACTGTTCATATCGGTAAATATTATTCCATCGTGTTTGGAAAATTGGAAAAATTGGAAATTGGAAAAATTGGGAAATTGGAAAAACAACATAGCCTATTTTACTCCTGGGAGTCCCAGAATTACCCACCCAAAATTTCGTTTCGATCGGTTCAGCGGTTTTTGTGGTACCTGGGAACAGACAGACAGACATTTGGTGAATTATAGTAAGATGACCATCTAGAAAAGATTGAAACATATAGGTAGCACTTATATCTCCAGGAAAATTGTGATTTGGAAAGTCCTAAAAGGTTCTTCGTGTTTCCTCATTCTCCATTATTATAAGAATGGTTGGCTTGTTTTAATGCAGGATTCCATTGCCCAACATTGTCCTCTGATTTATTAATTTGGGTCACATGCATACACTCTATAAGAGGACCATTGAATAACTTCCGTATCTGCATCAATTGGTTGATCAATACATCAAGTTTGAAATATTATATATATATATATATATATATATATATATATTTCAAGAGCGCAGTGGGCTGTTGACGCGTTATCAACGGAGGTCCGTGGTTCGAGCCCCGCATTGTCAGAATTTTTTCACACTTAGCCCCTCGCAGGAGTTTGATTCCTGTTTATAAAATTATACATATATATATATATTTGTCTTTCAACTCATTCAGCTTTTGTCAAACATTGGGTTTCTTCTTCGATTATATGTTTCATGTTTCACAAGGCCAAAATATGTCTTCGTTGTACCCCACGGCTTGTCGCACCAACACTCTCCTGTTTCAAATATTATTTCCTTACTTATTGTCTACCTGTTTTTGTGCAGAATAAGGCTCAAAACATAGCTCTGCAGCCCCTCCTCTCTCAGACAAGATGGTGTGCTTCTAATAGCAATTCCAGCTTCCATAGCGTACTCTTTCCTCTTCTAATAGTAATTCCAACTTCCTTAGGGTCCCGTCCTTCTTCCTCTTCCAATAGCAATTCCAGATTCCATCGGGTCCTTCTTCCTCTTCCAATACCAATTCCAGATTCCATGGGGTCCTGCTTCCTCTTCCAATAGCAATTCCAGATTCCATGAGGTCCTTCTTCCTCTTCCAATAGCAATTCCAGATTCCATCGGGTCCTTCTTCCTCTTCCAATAGCAATTCCAGATTCCATCGGGTCCTTCTTCCTCTTCCAATACCAATTCCAGATTCCATGGGGTCCTTCTTCCTCTTCCAATAGCAATTCCAGATTCCATCGGGTCCTTCTTCCTCTTCCAATAGCAATTCCAGATTCCATCGGGTCCTTCTTCCTCTTCCAATACCAATTCCAGATTCCATCGGGTCCTTCTTCCTCTTCCAATAGCAATTCCAGATTCCATGGGGTCCTTCTTCCTCTTCCAATAGCAATTCCAGATTCCATCGGGTCCTTCTTCCTCTTCCAATACCAATTCCAGATTCCATGGGGTCCTTCTTCCTCTTCCAATAGCAATTCCAGATTCCATCGGGTCCTTCTTCCTCTTCCAATACCAATTCCAGATTCCATGGGGTCCTTCTTCCTCTTCCAATAGCAATTCGAGATTCCATCGGGTCCTTCTTCCTCTTCCAATACCAATTCCAGATTCCATGGGGTCCTTCTTCCTCTTCCAATAGCAATTCGAGATTCCATCGGGTCCTTCTTCCTCTTCCAATACCAATTCCAGATTCCATGGGGTCCTTCTTCCTCTTCCAATAGCAATTCCAGATTCCATCAGGTCCTTCTTCCTCTTCCAATACCAATTCCAGATTCCACCGGGCCCTTCTTCCTCTTCCAATACCAATTCCAGATTCCATGGGGTCCTTCTTCCTCTTCCAATAGCAATTCGAGATTCCATCGGGTCCTTCTTCCTCTTCCAATACCAATTCCAGATTCCATGAGGTCCTTCTTCCTCTTCCAATAGCAATTCCAGATTCCATCGGGTCCTTCTTCCTCTTCCAATAGCAATTCCAGATTCCATCGGGTCCTTCTTCCTCTTCCAATAGCAATTCCAGATTCCATGGGGTCCTTCTTCCTCTTCCAATAGCAATTCCAGATTCCATGAGGTCCTTCTTCCTCTTCTAATAGCAATTCCAGATTCCATCGGGTCCTTCTTCCTCTTCCAATAGCAATTCCAGATTCCATCGGGTCCTTCTTCCTCTTCCAATAGCAATTCCAGATTCCATGAGGTCCTTCTTCCTCTTCTAATAGCAATTCCAACTTCCATAGGGTCCTTATCCACCGTTTACTGTCTCGTCATTGGTCTAATCATTGACCTTGCACTGTTCATCCTGCTCTTGTACACTCTTTTCACATGTCTTTCCTTCTCCATTCATAAATTTCAGTCTGATTTACACATTCCCACATTCACCCATGGAATTGATTCGTCTTTCTCTGTTATCTTCAGTTTCAAATATTCGGCTAAACTTTAAACTGTGGAGCTAGTTGTACGTACACCTTCTGAAAGGACAAGGCCATTCTGTCCGGTACCTTTGTTAAATTTCAAATCCGAATCTACAAGGGGGCACTGCATCTTAGGTGGAGTCACTCTTACAGAAACTAGGGCATGCCCGTACTATATATATATCTAAAATTATATCCCCCCCCTCTATTTACATGAAATGGTTTGGTCCAGCGAACGGCTTGCGTGAACGGAAAGCGAACGGCTTGCGTGAACGGAAAGCGAACGGCTTGCGAGTCCGTAAGTCCGGAAGTGACGTCCTCATTTGACTGTCCGGAAGGTCGCATATCGCAGTTACGATGAATCGCAAATTAGTTTTAATTAGTTTTAAAACATAGTTTAACGCCAACATAGTTTGCCAACGTGAAATAAATGAATACGCTCTCAAACGTGCCGTCCGAGGCAGAGTCTGTTCGCCACGTTCGGCACACGTGATAGCTCGCTGCTCTCTGATTGGTTGAATCGTTTTTTGGACATAGCTCGGTAACTACTTGTCCGATTAATATGAAACCTTGAAAAGGCACATCCTCGGGTCCCCAGCAATATACCTGGCAAGTTGAAAGTATATCGGACCCGTGGTTGTCGAGAAACAGCGGTCACAGACAAACAAACACACAGAGATTACTGGAATTATAGATAGATGATGAAAATCCTATTACTTCCTCTTCTAATAGGGTTATTTTGAAACAACATAATTAACATTCAACAACTGAACACAAATTGATGTATCTGTGGCGGAAAGACTGACGAACGCCATTGTCTAAAACATGCTCAACAATCTTGCCCCAATTTTTCAGGTCATTTTTGGTATTTTAGCAACTTTTCTTGTTTACATCATTTATAACATCGTCATGCAGCACAGGCTTTCCAGGCTTTTCTCATCTACGTTTGAGGCAATTGAACCTCGATGAAATTTAAATGGTCATTTTCTATCACAAAAACCGCCCTGGAACTTTGATGTTTTGCAATGGATGAATTCACTTTCTCCTGTCATTTCCTCCAAAATTGCGCAATATAATTGGGACATTGTGCATATCATTTTATACAATTGTGCATGCTTTTCTTAGAAGCTGCAGTTACTCCTTCAACAGATACCTATGTCAATGATGTCATTTTTATCAACCTTTATTTCGAAATTGTAGAAGGTTATTGACATGAAATTTTCACCATAGGTGCAACTCCTCCTGTATAATTTTTAATGACAATTATAACGTCATATGTCACGTGGTATGGGCGCCATCTTGGAAAAACTGAAAATTGTGCACCTCTATATCTCCGAAAGTGCTGCATAGAAAAAATTGACATGTCTCATTTTAAAGAACTCTCCATGCGGAATAAAATATGTTTATGATGTCATAGGTAGCTCCATTATCACATCATAATTCGACAAGTACAGAACTTCACCCGATCAAGATGAAATTTATTGAGCGTCATCTGGGGATAAATTGGTGGAGCTCAATAATAATAATGATGACGTCATCGGTCACGTGTTTCGGCCGCCATATTTGTTTTGACACTAAAGCCTTAAAAAAAACACTAAAACATCCTGGCGAGGGTCTGTGATCTCTGATTGCTCTTTCTTCGTTTCCATGTAGAGGTTTCAGAGATATAAAGGTGCAAAGCTTTTAGTTTTTCCAAGATGGCGCCTGTACTACGTGACCGATGAAGTCATAATTATCATTTAAAAAATGATACGGGAGGATCATATGGTGAAGATTTAGTGTCCATCGGACCAACAGTTGCTAAGAAAAAAAAATTCATTACTTATCGAATCAGGCGTTGTACTTGTCGAATTATGACATCATAATGAAGGCACCGATGACATCATCATTAACATATCTTATTTCCAATGGGGAGTACTTGACAATGAGCCATGTTTCAATTTTTTCCATAGAGCGGGGTCAGAGATATATAGAGGGGCAAAGTTTTTTGTTTTTTGCAACATGGCGCCTTTACCGCTGAACTATGACGTCATAATTATCATTAAAATATTCTGCAGGAGGAGGCGCTCCTGTGGTGAAAATTTCGTGTCAATCGGTCCAAGAATTGCAGAGAAAAAAATTCATACTGATCGAATGAAGCGTTGTGCTTGCCAAATTATGATGTCATTATTATGGTACTGATGACATCATCATTAACATATCTTATTCCCCAAGGAGAGTGCTTGATATTGAGCCATATTTCAATTTTTTTCAATGAGTGGTTTTGGAGATAGAGGTGCAACTTTTTTCGATTTTTCCAAGATGAAGCCTGTACCACGTGACAAATGATGTCATAATTATCAGAACAATTGTATAGGAGCCGCTCATATTCTGAAAATTTCGTGTTCATTGGACTAACAGTTACAGAGGAATTTTTTTTGCATACTCATCAGATCAAGTGTTGTACTTGTCGAATTCTGACGTCATCATGGAGAGTAGTGTAATAATGTTGCTTCTGGGACACCTCCGTTTAACATGGGAAATCCCTATCTAATGTCATTTACCCCCTTGTCTTTTTCAAAAATCATAAACACCTCTATTTCTCCCACCCTCATCTTTATGAACCTTTTGTCTGTAGTACCTATCCTTAATGTTGTTCATTAGACCACTCAAACACTACAAATATTTGTTTTCTCTTATAGACCTATCATCCTTCTTCTACATATCATCTGGCAGATTAATCTTTGACCCACTCAAACATTGACCCATTCACTTCCATATTAATTCTTTCCCTCCCTCATTGCCCCTAAACACCTATATTTCTCTCACCCTGTTCTTTACGAACCTTCTAACCTTTTGACATGTTATCCTTATTCATTAGACCACTTAAACACCTGTGATCCTTCTGACCTCATGGACCTTTTAACCTTTTACTCTTAATATCATCTGGTGAATATAACCCACTCAAACAACGACCCTACAAATATTTGTTTATGCGTGGGAAATAATTTAATTCTCCTACAACTCTCTTCACCATCTAATATATTAACAAAAAATATGTTTGAGTTTGGTTCTTTATTAAGATATTTTAACTGAGCTAAGATAAAATGGTAAACCTCCCTCAATGTTCTTGCTTGAGCGCCTCCAGTGCCACATACCATTTTTAAATTAAAGTATATATTTTCCTGACAACCATCAAAGTTTTCCGTCCACTCAAAAATATTTCCAGCTTTTTTACCCAATTCACCGGTATTTAAATTAATTCTCTTATTTGTTTTGTGAACTTTTTTACCAGTTGCCTTTTCAATTATACCTATTTGATATTTTTCACATTCATTATGTTTTCCATTTATATACCAAGGTTGATTACACCTCCACTCTTTAGTCTGGTTGATACTTGGTTCTATCATTTATATAATAGTAAAAAAGGCGGCGGTAGCCCGTTAAAATCCCCAACCCCCCCCTTTTTAACTTATCACTTATATATATCTTATCACTTATATATATCTTATCACTTATGTATATCTTATCACTTATATATATCTTATCACTTATATATATATCTTATCACTTATATACTTATATAACCATAAGGGAGACTATCAATTCCATTTTCTAAAATAAACCTCTTATCATCAAAAGCCCCCAATGCTTTCTTATTCATCTCTTCTGAAAATAATTGATGTTTATAACTTCTTATTCCATTAATCTTTCTAAACTCTTCTTTCTTTGTTGTTAAACAGTTATAATAATCCTTAAAGTTTATTGTTTCTTTTATGACATTTTTCTTTATGCCTTTTAACTTCTTATCAGTTTTTTCAACGTTATTCACAATATATTTATAAGCATAAGCCTTAGACCTCAATCCCACAAATTCACTCATGACATTTCCTCCTAATTCATCCTTGAACTTTCCAATCACCTTTTTATTTTTGGAGGAGAACAACTCACTCTCTGGGCTGTAATTACTAGTGTCATAGATATTAATGTCCTTTTTCATGTCTGAATAAACATCATCAGTATTAATTTGCAAAATAAAACTATCTGTATCCATATAAAGTAGATTAACATCATTTTGATATTTCTTCCTCAAGTTATTATAAAAGTAATCATACATTAATGACTTTGATAAATCAAGAATTGTTGTTCCAATATAAATAGGTTTGTTCATTTCAATACTCTCTTTAACCAAATGGATCGCACAAAAGTTCTCAGTAAAGACCTCAGCTCTAGTAAAACTCGGTCTATTAATTAATTTTGATGCTTGTTCCCAAGATGTTGATAGTCTGATATTTTGTCTTTTCCTCACATTCTCCATGGTCTTACCAAAGACCGCATTATTCATCAATTTATAAAAGTCTTTCTCAAAATCGGTTTTTGACTCTGTTCTTCTTTGTGTATTGAAATCAATGTACCCCCTTAACCAATGACTTTGATTGAACTTTAGAACCCTATGGATCTTCTCTACTCTTAGACCTTTTGATAAATATTGTCGCAAATTTCTTTGGTGTAGAACATAATTTTTCTTGTTATATAATGTAGTAAGTAATTTTTCTGTTGATTCACCTATATTAAATGATCGTTGATAATCACTTAACCACTCCTTCTTTGGACTTTCTTTCTCACAAGCAAATGGGAGATCTTTGTGTAGGTTATGGAGTTCCTCTGGATATTTTAAATCAATTTCAAAATAATAACCAACCTTTGAATCATCCAATTCTTTTTGTGTAGAGATACATACATCTTGTAAAACGTTTTTGTAGTCTTTTTCCTTTACCCATCTAAGTTTTCCATAAGGAAGAGCCTGAGACATTGCCCAGCCATACAGGTTGTTCGCGTCATAGTACATCAAGTAAGAACTCTCTTTCGTTGATTCATAATTTGGAAGATATTTGTTATTTGCTTTTGCGTATCTCTTTGAACAGACTTGTGAAATTCCACCTCTTTTTGCCTTTTCAATCATCAAAAGCATATCAACATCGATTATCAAATCCAAATCTTGTTTTGTCATTTTCAACATCGCACTCCAGGCCAATCCAGGTGCTGTGTAGTAGTGAGCAGGATCCAATCCATATCCAGTGCGACAAACAGATCTAAAGGCTTCAAATACATCGGCCAATAAAAGCACATCAGTTTTGAGATACAAATCGTGATACTCGCCAAGATTCTTGATGTTATATTTTTCCCAAACATTTTGTGCGTGTACATAATCTTTATCAGATATATGACTATTATTTAATTTGTTATAGAAATTTTCTTTTGAAGGAAGTTGTGTTTCATTGAATCTCTCAAATGAGTCCATATAGTCATAGGGGTAAATTCCCTTTTGTGTTAGAAAATCTTTATCTAAAAAATACTCTGAAAGACATGGAAACTCTTTTAGATTTTGAACCAAGTTAACCAATGGACTTGCCATGAATTTAAATGTATCAAGAAATCTGATATGAGTAATAGGAGATGTGTGAATTGTTTTTGTGAATGAAATGTATTTCTGATCCGTGTTTGGAATTGCTGAGATACTTCCAGAAGTCTTTGAGAGTTCCTTGATAAATAGATGTGTATCATAATGAGCGTTGTTATGAAGAAAGACAGGAATGAAAGAGGGGAGTTGATAATTAATATTACAACTTTGATGAGCCGGACCTCTATATTTACCAGTGAGATGACAATGGTCTCTAACCTTTAGACCTTTACCAATTTTCTCCTCACAAATATGACAGACATTGTTTTTTATAAATTCCCTTTTTTCTTTACTTGTTAAGGACATTGGTTTATTGGTTTCTCTCATTATCTTGGTTAATCGAACACAGTCTTTTTCTAGTCGTTTCACAAACTCCTCTGGGGTATTTGAGCCTCTATACATCTCTAACTTGTTATATTTATCACCAACGGATGATTTGATATAATAACAAAAACCACAAGGAGTATGTTTTTGATATTTATTTGTGTATGATTCTTTTGGATCTTGAGAAGCAGTATCAATTTTTTCTAAAATACTTTCAAAATCAGCATATATAACAAATGGATGTTTGATCTTTTTATTTTCATCTTTGAATGTGATCTTTGAGCCTTCTTTAGGCATATTGATTACCGTTGATTTATGTTCGCCACAATAATTTGAATGTTTATCTAATCTTTCTTGTGAATTGAAGAAGTTAAGACAACGCAAACAAATATATATTTTATTTGTTCTCTTACAGACTTGTGGTTTTATTAATTTAGCAATATCTTTGATGTATGTATAATGTGAATTTTCGTCTGAATTAAAATATAGAAGATTAATATGAGTTTGTTTACAATTGTCAGAAAGCTTTAAAACCTGAATGTTGTTTGTTTCTGTTAGACCATAAACATTAACTGATAAATTATTCATCTTTTCAAATTTAGGAATATCATTTAAAGTCATCGGAAACTTTAGATCTTTCGTATTTAATGTATTCTCATATTTTTTATAATGAGATACTCTTTCATCATGAAAATGTGGAGGATGTAAGTGTGCTAAAATAGACCAGAGAAAACATTTATTGTCTTTATTTTTGATATTGATAACTGCTTTTCTATTTTTGATAACACTGGGTAAATCAATGTAAGAAGAAGCTTTTAGAGGATCTGATTTAAGAATATGAATGTCTATGTAAATAATTTTTCCTATATTGAATCCACTTCCTACGATTGAATTATCCACATCTTGCTCTTGTTTAATAAGTTCATCATAGACTCCTGATGTTTTAAAATCTTGATATGAAGATATAAAGTGTGGCTCAGTTCTCATGTATGGTGCATCTATAACTCCTTCATCCTTTGTCATTTCTAATTTTACTCCCATATAAAATTTAAGTGGTTTCATTTCCTTTAGTGTTTTTTCAATCAACGTTTGAACAGCAGGTTTAACTATTTCTACAGCATCAACTATAGACTCTGGTTCAGGAGGTTTGAAGTTAAAGACTCTTATTTTAATATGTCCTTTGAATGCTCCATCAGAGTTTTTAGTTGTGATAAAATTTGATAAATGTAGATTTGTTTTAAGATGTATTTTGAAGCCTTTCTTGAGGATATTTTTATTACATGTAGAACAGTGTTTTGTTTCAGGTGGAAGAGGGGAAAGTTTGTTTAAAATGTTGTATGTATGTTTTGCGGTGAGAATATGTTGTTTATAATATTTTACTTCCTTCTCGCAAGTATCACAATAAACCATATTTATAGCGTGAGAAAACGTGGTGTTTTATATATATCACTGTGCTTAAAATAAAACACTTTTGAGCTTTACAGCTCCGTTTTATATATATCACTGTGCTTAAACTAAAACACTTTTTCACTCAGAATCATCTAAGTCATAACTATCACATGAATACTCAGAATCATACTCAGAGTCATCAATAAAGCTACTCTCATAAATATCATTTGAGCACAAACTATTAGTATCATAACTATCATCTGTGTTCAATGAAATACTATCATCACCATCATCCAAGTTCAATGAAATACTATCATCACTATCGTCCGAGTTCAATGAAATAGTAAAATCTTCACTGCTGTATTGACTCATATTTAATTAGCAAGAAAAATATTCCCATCAATATCTATATACTTTCTTTCATTAACAGATTCAATCTCTACAATTTTTATATCAAAAGTTATCTTTAAATAATCTCTGACTATCATAGAACGAAATGACATTTCACCAGAAATATTAACATCATTCATTTTACTTAGATCTACACCCTTTGGATTATTAAAGAAAATACAAATGTCTCCTCTAGAATTATTAATTGTCTTATCATTCTTTTTCAAAGTATCGTGGTCAATCACTTTTTCAAGCTTTGAATAAATTGCCAGGAGTAGAGGAGAAACTTTTGTTAGATTTACTTTAATGGATGTCTTTCCAGGTATAGTTAGAGCTCTTCCTTTAAATGAAATAGAGGGGCTCATGTTATTTTCCATAACTGGTTTTACCCAAAAATTTCCATATTTATCTTTGTTCAATTTAACATCTTTGACATATTTTTCTATATCTTCCACCGAAGTAGAGATTGATTGAAATTTGTCTTTTGTGCTTTGAAACATTGTATTTATTAATGAATAAACTTGCGTTTAGTTTAAGTAAAAATTTACCACATAAATATGATAAGTTCTGAAGGATATTTAGAATTTCCAGACTCTCCATATGATAAATTAGAGAATTGTCCGGCTTGTGATAGAGTGGGGCTTAATGATGAGGATTCATATAAACAATGTTTATTCTGTGATTATATTCTAATTAATGATAATAAGAAATATAAAAAAACATATAACTCTTTTAAATTAGAACCAAAAATGAATTACTTTACAAGATTAATAAGAGAGATGAATGTTAAGCATTATGGTGATAATACACCATTTCTTACAAGGAAAGAGACTCTTTGTATTGAGGAAATGTATAAGGGTTTAATGATATTTATTATTCAAAATAATTTTAATGGAAATGTTAATACAAGATACTACATAAATAAAATAATGAATTATTTTGAAATTAAACCAGAACTCAGGATAAAATATAGAGTTTCTAAAATAGCTCAAAAAAAGTTGGATGACTTGTTTTCCAAATATATAAATGAATGATTTTTTACCCGTTTGGGAAAATAAGATAAAATTTAATAACCATAAAAACATTCCAAATTCATTGAGATGTCTAATAGTTGGTTCAAGCGGATGTGGGAAAACCTGTTTACTTTTAAAGATGCTCCTTGGTCCTAATTTTTTAGATTATGATAATTTAATAATTTTTACAAAGTCAAGTTTTCAACCCGAGTATCAACTACTCTCACAGGGTTTTAATGCAGGTCTTAAAAAGGAAGACATTATCGGTTTATTTAAACTTCAAAACAAACTGAATGATTATAATATTGAAGATATAATACAATTATTTTGTGATACACAGAAATCAAAATCGAAACCCATAACTTGTATTCTCAGTGATAATACGGATGATATACCTTCACCTCAAGATTTAGATAAATCAAAAAAGAACCTCGTCATCTTTGATGATTGTGTTAATGAGAGAAACCAAACAGTAATGGATAGCTACTATACAAGAGGGAGACATTCTTCTTGTAATTGTATATATCTTAGTCAATCATATTTTCAACTCCCTCGACGCTCAATAAGAAACAATGCCAATACTTTTATTTTATTTAAGTTAAATTCAATAGATGTAAATAATTTTTGGAGAGATAATTGCTCTACGTTATGTAGTAAAAAAGAATTTGAAAATTATATGAAACACACGATTGGAAAATATAAATATATTGTTGTGAAACAAGATGAGATACTAAATGATATTTTTCAATAAATAAATACAGAAAATGAATACTGAAGAAAGAGAAAGAAAGTTTAAGGAACATCAACAATTAGTTTCAAAAGTTGTTAAACAACAGGAAGAGATAAAGAAGAAACGGAGACAGAAACTAACTGGTGAAGAAGCCTTTGAAAGAAAACAAGAGAAATTCTTTAAACCACTTTTGAAAACTCAACACTCACCTACAGTACCCACGGTAGAATTTACTCCGAAAAAACTTCAAATGCTCAAAGATTTTAGTCAGATAACAAAACAAGAACTTGGTGAATTAGAATATGATGACGAGGGATTATTTCGGAAACTTGAGGAGGTAAATCAACCCCCTAATTATGTTGTGGAAGCTCTTCAAAACAATGAATATTCGGCGGGTTCAAAAACCAGAGCAGGTCTCATTCCAACAGAAGAACCAGCAGTGTTTCATCTTGTGGAAGAAAAGGTATTGATATTTAATGATGAATTGATGTTCTTGAGTTCTACTCAACCAAATGTTAAATTAACTCCAAGATTAATGTTTCTTCTAACAAACCCCGGATTCAGCGGTTCAAAATATTTTGAGGAACCACTTGATATGGAAAGAGAGGAAGATAGGGTATATATTGAGTTGCTAAATGCACTTGATTATGGAGTTTCTGTTGCTGGTAAAAGTAAGAAGAATGAGAAGGAGAAACATATTATTGATGCTTTAAGTAAGCTTGGTTCGGGTGTTAGTTTTCTTCCAAATGACCCATCACAATTAGTTAATAGGCTATTATTGTTGTTAGGTAGTAAGAAGGCTGGAAACAACAATTGTTTTAATGAATCCTCAGCCATTTTAGATCAGTTGATGAACATGAAAATAATTAATAAATGTCAATACAAAGATATTTTATTAGATATTAAATAAGATGAGAAGCACAATTCTTAGTTTTAATTTCACAACGAGCGATTACACAGCTTCATTCCCTTACCCACTACAACTTGACCCCCTTACCTCATATGAGGCATCTTTGTTGTCAATGGAAACTTACAATACCCTTTTTAATATCACAGAGAAAAACAACAAGTTTAGTTATAATCCAGGAAGTGGATATAAAACTATAACCGTTTCACCTGGAGCTTACGAGATTTCTCAAATATCTTCAGAAGTCTCTCGCCTTATGAAAGAAAAAGGTGATGAACCAAAAAATATTGTAATAGATATTCAAAAACACACTTCAAAATCAACTATTAAACTTAAAAATAATTATAAAGTTGATTTCACGATTGAAAATTCGTTTAGAGAGCTATTGGGTTTCTCTTCAAAAAAGATTGAAAATAACGGGACGTTTTACAGTGATAATGTTATCCAAATATCCTCCGGTATAAATTCAGTATTAATTCATTGTGATTTGATTGATGGTGCTTATAACGATGGAATAAGAACAAATACAATATTTTCATTCAGTGCATACTCAACCCCGATTGGTTATAAATTTAATATGGAACCAAAAAATCTTGTCTATTTACCTGTGTCAGGAAAAACCATATACAGAGTAAATTTTAGGATAACCGACCAAGATAATCGTATGATATCCTTTAATGATGAAATTATATCCATCAGAATTCACCTACGTGAAGTTTTTCAATAAATAAATAATGGTTATTGTGAGAAAACACGAGTTGGGAAAATATAAAATAATTACAGGGGAGGGCATGTTCCTTTCACCAGACTATACAAGGTATGTGGGTAGAGGATACTATAAACCTAAGAGACAACGAGGTGTAGGTCATCAATTTCGAAATAAAGGAGATGGGATAATTGATACTCTAATGGGTATTGGTTCAACCATCCTTAAACATAAAGACCTAATTGGTTCAACTGCTTCTGCCGTGGGCTCCGTTGCGGGTGCTATAAAGAGTATAAAAGATGCTCAAAAGGAGTCTCATAAATTACAAGCAATCAAAGAAATAAAAAAAGGTAAAACTCAACTATCTTCACAAGAACGACAAAAAATCATTAAAATACTTGGGTCAGGGTTTCAACAATTTTAATGCTATATAAATACAAGTAT
Organism: Myxine glutinosa; assembly: GCF_964187855.1. Lineage (NCBI taxonomy): Eukaryota > Metazoa > Chordata > Myxini > Myxiniformes > Myxinidae > Myxine > Myxine glutinosa. The sequence continues at coordinate 8,276,857 of NC_136263.1, read as the reverse complement.
GGAAGCGATTGATAGTATCTATGATTTGGATGATACGATTATCATTTCAAACTCCACTAAAAAGGAAGACTATTTTAAGGTAAATGCTATAACAGGAACAGACTGGAATTCAAACGGAACAAAAAGTTTTGAAATAAATAATCAACAAACTTACTTGAATATAGCTGATAGTTTCTTGCTGTGTAAATTTAAATTCACTAAGGCTGCGAATAATACTAATGCTACACTCGTAAATGATTTCTTCTGGAAAATGTTTGACAGTGTCCGCCTGTATATTGGAACACAAGAGGTTGAAGCGGTTGATTATGTCTCTGCTACATCTGAAATGATGAAATTTACACTATATTCGTTTAGTGATAGAATGGGTAAGGGAGCTGTTGAGGGTTTTATTCCTGATATGTCAACGGGTACAAACGCAGACCCTGGTTATAGTCAAAGGAAGTCAATGTATAATGATGACGCAAAAGCTGAGAATAGTTTTACCGTAGCAGTACCTCTGAAAGGTATATTTGGATTTTGTGATTATGATAAAGTTTTGTATGGGCTTAAAATTAGATTTCAACTACAAAGGAATGATAATGTAAATAGATTGCTTTTTGGGGATGAAAATGCTTTTGGAGAAAATAATAAATTTGTTATTAATGATTTGTGTTGGTATATCAGTGAATATACTCCTAATCTTAAAACGGAAGAGATGTTAAATAGAAGACTTAACTCAAAGAAACCGCTAAATGTATCATACCTTAAAAGAAGATGTCAACACGTTAAACTGGAACACACTACCTACACTTGGAATTTAGGTGTTCTTCAAGGAAAGCCACGATACCTCTGGCTCATTTTTAAAAAACCAGATGGAGAGGACGGTACTAATAAGAATAATGCCCTGAGTGATAATGCAAAGGTGAAACAACTTCGGGTTTCTCTTGATGGCACATTTTATCCGCGAGATAGATTGGAAATTGATTGGGAAAAAAATGATTATGCGGAAGCCTACAAGTCCTCCCAAAAGGTGTGTGAAAGTAATGGTAATAATGATCCTATTTTGGATATGGTTGCGTTTCAAAAACTTTATACAATCTACGCAATTGACCTGAGTTCTCAAAAGGAAACTATAAAGTCTAATCGAGTGGATACTTCTCTATACATTGAAAGAGGGGAGAGTGAAGAGGTTAATGCATATTGTTTGCTTTTGGAGGAAACAGAATTACAGATTAATACAGATAATGGTGTTATGATTAATATCACATAGGTTTTTTCTCATAAATAAATGGTTGGGGTATATGTTAATCAAATCAATCTTAATAAATTAACATCTTGTATTCAAAATCAAAAGCCTTGTATTATTAATGTTAATACAATTCAAAGAAAAGGAGCTGTAAGAATTGATGTTTTACTCACACACACACAAGTAAAAACACTAAATGATGTTGGATCACTTAAAATTAAAATGACGAAACCTATGTTAAAGAAATATTCAATAGACGAGTCAAGAGGAGGATTTCTCCCGTTTCTAATTCCTTTATTTGCTGGTTTAAGTGCGGCGGGAGCATTGACTGGTGGTATTTCAGCAGCGGTAAAAACTGCTAACGAAAGGAAGGCACAACTAAAAGCTCAAAAAGAATTGGAAAGACATAACAAGGAGTTGGAGAAACAAATTAGTGGAAGTGGTGTAATTGTAGATTTTGCTCAAAAACTTGAAAGTCTACCTGATAAAGCTAGATTGTTGGTTGGAGATATGCTTTCCTCTATCGCTCAAGCGGGTGTTAAACTAACTAAACGGGGTAATGGATTGTATCTTTCTCATAAATAAATGGATAAATGGTTTAAACAATTTGGAAAGAATACAACGTCAAATATAGAACTAGCTAAGTATTGTAAAACACTAAAAATTGATAATGTGGTTATTTGTATGAGAGATGAATTAACACATATAAATAAGAATACAAAGAATATTATTATGAATTTAGACACACAGAATGGTTCTCATTGGGTTTGTATTCATAATAGTCAGGATAAATATTATTTTGATAGTTATGGTATGCCACCACCTGTTGAAGTAATACAATTCTTACAGAATGGTGTTTATCAAACATTCCAAGTTCAAGAAATTAATTCTAAATGTTGTGGCCAATTATGTTTATATGTATTATTTCAACTCAACAATAATGAAAATTTTTATGATATCATTTTTTATCTAATATAAATGACCTATGTTGGAAAAGATGGTTCTATCTTTGGAAAATCCTCTCAGGATATTGATTTATCAAATTATTATACAAAGGCACAGGCTGAACGACAAAAATATAGTGTAAGTAAAAATATTAATATGAAGAATACTTATAAATTAATCAATTATCCAAACCCTACAGATGCGAATGACTTGATTAGATTCAGTGATTTATCACAATATATATCTTTAAAGAAAACAGCACGTTTTGTGAAACAAGTAAAATTTACAACCACAACACCTGGTTATACTGACCATACACCTTTCCTCATTGAATTTAACTACCTGCTTACAATTAAATTTTATAAAGAAGGACATTTAGTTAATATGCGAATTAATAAATGGGGGTATGATATGCCTGATTTAGGGTATAATTGGTCTTTTTCAATAAACATAGAAGACCTACATGATTTAAATCAGTCTCGTAAAGAAGAATATTATCCACTTGGTGAAGATAAGGATTTATGTGGAAGTACAATTAGTAAACAACAAATACGTGATTTTAAGAAAATAAAAATATATGATAGTATAGCGATGGTTCGCATGACAAAGAAGGAAGGTAATGAGATAAGGATAGAAAGCCGAGGAATACAAACCGATTTGGTAGTGGGAAGATGGGGTGGTATTACCTGTCATAATATTAATCTCACATATATTTCTGATACATAAATGGCAGGAAGAAGCCTACAAGAGAATTATAATTTTTGTATTCAAGGATACCTACAAGAAAAGGGTGCTCGGTATTACATACCTTATGATTTGGAGCATATACATGGGAATTTTGTCATAAAAAACTGGCCTTATACTGATATTGTTAAACCCACAAATAGAGACTTGTTTAAAATATTAAATAAAAATGAACTTCTCAAAGTTATGAAATATAAAACTCTTTTAGAAATCGTCAACAAATCTTATTGGTATCCTATTATGAGAAAAATAATTATAGATACAAGAATATCTCAAAATCCAGATGAGTATATGTATAATATTCTTTGGGGTTCAAACTCAAGGGTAGCAAGGGATGAGGAAGGAGTTGAAGAAGAGAAGGAGGAAAGAGAGAAAAAGGAGAAGGAGGAAAGGGAGAGGGAGGAGAAGGAGGAGAGGGAGAAAAAGGAGGAGAAGGAGGAGAGGGAGAAAAAGGAGAAGGAGGAAAGGGAGAAAAGGGAGAAGGAGGAAAGGGAGAAAAGGGAGAAAAAGGAGAAGGAGGAGAGGGATAAAATGGAGGAGGAGGAGAGGGAGCAAAGAGAGAGGGAGGAAAAATATAAAAAGATGGAAATCACTGAGATTCATAAAAGATTGAGTGTATTAAAGCAAATAAATCAATCTCAACGCACCGAAGAGGAAATTAAAGAATTAACAACTCTTATGAAGATAATGGTTTCAAAAATAAGAACGTCAATGTCTTCAATTTCAGGGAGGAGATTTAAACGAGAAAGTGGTGAAGAAGAAGAAGAAGAAGAAGGAAAAGATTATGTGATTGATGATGTTGGTGTCATTGACTTTAGTTAGTTTTTATTTGTAAATAAATGGAGGAGAGAGTGAAGGCATTCCTTAGGATTCTTTATGTTTTAAAAATAAAGATTGAAATGTATATGTTGAAAACCAAAAAGGTTTTGATACTCTGTCGGAATTTTTCTGATAAATAAATATGAGTTATTGTCTCAAATGTAAAAAGAAAACTAAATCTAAAAATATCTCTTATGTTAAAGCTAAAAATAATAGAGTTTGTCAAAAAGGAATATGTCAAGTGTGTGGCTCTAAAAAGTGCCAATTCATCTCTCCTAAAAGAGGAGGAGACATACAAAAGTTTCTGTCAGGAAGTAAATTTACAACAACTGGAATTCCAGGGGAATTACACCTTCCAGGGTATTCTTTCTGTGGTCCAGGAACAAACTTGGATAAAAGATTAGATGAGGCTAACAATCCTAAACCTTGGTCTAAACCTACAAATAGGGTTGATGAAGTGTGTATGAAGCATGATATTGCTTATGGAAATACCACTACGTTGACTGAAAAACATAAAGCCGACAGCGAAATGTTGTATAATTTGTCTTTGATACAAAATCCAACGTTGAGAGAGAAAGTTGATAGGTTTATTGTGAGAAATTTGATAAATGCTAAATTGAAACTTGGTCTTGGTTATTCCTCAAAAAACTATTAGGCTCTAATGATGTCATCAAGACTGAGGAGCTTTTGGCTGAAGAATTACACAAACCTATAATCACAAAGTTTAAAAGAAGGAAGGTTTATTCTAAATACACTGACCACATATGGTCCGCTGATTTAATTGAATTGAATAATGACAGGGGATACAGGTATGCTTTAACCGTTATTGATTTGAGGAGTAGATTTACCTGGGTTGTCCCTTTAAAAAATAAAAGGGGTGATACTTTAATGTTAGCCTTTAAGCTAATATTTGATCGGGATAAAAGGAAACCAAAGAAGTTATGGACTGATGAGGGAACAGAGTTCTATAACAAAATATTCATGAAATTTCTTAAGGGGAAGGGTATTAAATTATACAGCACCTTTAATGAAGGAAAGGCAGTTGTTATTGAGCGTTTTAATCGTACTTTAAAAGAGAAATTATATAAAAAATTCACACAACTCGGTTCTCAAAAATGGGTGTATTTAATTCAGGATATTGTAGATAATTACAATAATACAGTTCATTCATCAACACAATCAAAACCATCAGAAACATTTACAAAATTAGAATATGAAAAGGAGATTAATTTGAGAAAGCCCAAGTTTAAAGTTGGTGATATTGTAAGAATATACAAATGGAAAAGTCATTTTGAGAAAGGTTATACACAAAAATGGACTCGTGAATTATTTAAAATCATTGATGTAATGGATACAGTCCCTTGGACCTACAAATTATATGATTTAAATGGAGAAGAAATCTTGGGTTCATTTTACTCACAAGAATTACAAAAAACACAAGTAAGCAGATAATACCCTTTAAAATAATAAATAAATAAATAAAATGTAATGGGGATACGTTTTTAAATCTGTGAACCCCAAACACAGAATCCCACAACTTTTTAGTTGGGGCTTAACTTTTGTGTGTGTATAATGGGGATACGTTTTTAAATCTGTGAACCCCAAACACAGAATCCCACAACTTTTTAGTTGGGGCTTAACTTTTGTGTGTGTATAATGGGGATACGTTTTTAAATCTGTGAACCCCAAACACAGAATCCCACAACTTTTTAGTTGGGGCTTAACTTTTGTGTGTGTATAATGGGGATACGTTTTTAAATCTGTGAACCCCAAACACAGAATCCCACAACTTTTTAGTTGGGGCTTAACTTTTGTGTGTGTATAATGGGGATACGTTTTTAAATCTGTGAACCCCAAACACAGAATCCCACAACTTTTTAGTTGGGGCTTAACTTTTGTGTGTGTATAATGGGGATACGTTTTTAAATCTGTGAACCCCAAACACAGAATCCCACAACTTTTTAGTTGGGGCTTAACTTTTGTGTGTGTGTGTATGTGCGAGTGAGTCATAATAATATACAAACCCTAACCCAACCCCATCCCTAACCCAAACCCATCCCTAACCCAACCCATCCCTAACCCAACCCCATCCCTAACCCAACCCCATCCCTAACCCAACCCCATCCCTAACCCAACCCCATCCCTAACCCAACCCCATCCCTAACCCAACCCTAACCCTAACCCAACCCCATCCCTAACCCAACCCCATCCCTAACCCAACCCATCCCTAACCCTCACATTCAAAATCCCAACCCTAACCCAATCCCATCCCTAACCCAACCCCAACCCTAACCCTCACATTCAAAATCCCAACCCTAACCCAACCCATCCCTAACCCAACCCCATCCCTAACCCAACCCCATCCCTAACCCAACCCCAACCCTAACCCTCACATTCAAAATCCCAACCCTAACCCAACCCCATCCCTAACCCTCACATTCAAAATCCCACCCAAACCCTAACATAATCTTTCTTTTCTTCTTTTTTAAATACGTATTTCTTTTTTTTTTTTTCCTCTTCCTCCAATTCTGTCTTTCAAGGCTTTTAAGTTTGAAGAAGTAGAAATGGGAAGAAAGAATTTTCCAGCATTTTCTTCCTCGAACTTTCTTGATATTGCTTAAATCAAGCGTCATTAAATAAAGAACATTGTTCATTGCTTTAGAATCCAAAGAGTCTCCAAGAGGAACCCCACAGGTAGAGTCTCCAAAATAAAACCAACTTTCCAAGTTCCCAAGGTATAACCACATTCCTGTTGAGCCTCCAAGATAGGTATCACATTCCGAGTCATCAAAACAAAACCCCCATTCCGAGTCTCCAAAAATATAACCATCTTTCCAAGTCCCCAAGGTAAAACCACAATTTTCAGAAATATTGGGGGTTTCCGTGATAAGTCTCACATAGTATAACTGCGGACCATCAGGGAAAACTTCCCTTTCCCAATTTTTTAGGGTTTCTATGATGTGTCTCACATAGTATAACTGCGGACCATCAGGGAGAATTCCCATTTCACAATTTTTTAGGGTTTCTATGATGTGTCTCACATAGTATAACTGCGGACCATCAGGGAGAACTCTCCTTGCCCAATTTTTTAGGGTTTCTATGATGTGTCTCACATAGTATAACTGCGGACCATCAGGGAGAACTCTCCTTGCCCAATTTTTTAGGGTTTCTATGATGTGTCTCACATAGTATAACTGCGGACCATCAGGGAGAACTCTCCTTGCCCAATTTTTTAGGGTTTCTATGATGTGTCTCACATAGTATAACTGCGGACCATCAGGGAGAACTCTCCTTTCCCAATTTTCAGAAATTTGTGGGTCTCCAATGTATGACTTGTATTCTGGCTCATCAAGGTAGAACTTGTTCAGTGGGTTTTGTTTTGATAACTCACAACAAGTATCATCATGGTAAAACTCTTTTTCAGGATTTTGTGGATCTCCAAGGTATAACTCTTTGGCTGGGTCATCAAGGTAGAACTCGTTCTGGGGGTCTTGGTTGTTCAAAATGTCTTCAAACAAAAAAATAACTTCATCCCAAGTTGTGTTAAAAGCAGAATTTTCATTTCGTATCTCAGATACAATTTCCTGTGAAAGAAAATAACAATGTATTAATTTAATACAATATTTTTTATTTGTATAAATCAAGCTCTATGAATATTAAAATAAACTTTGTTAACTCTTACACGAGTCTTATCTTAAAAAAAAAAAAAATTAAATTAAATAAATAAATAAATAAATAAACAAACTTACCTCCATTGATAAGAGGTTCGAGTCCAGTTCATCAATCTGAAGGTTGAGTTCTACACAGGTAGTAGGACTCCATGGAATAGCAAAGTTATCCCATTCCATTTCGGCATAGTAGTCCATTCTCAAGTGAAGCAGAAAGCGTGTTTGAAAAAGCCTGTGTGGTCGGTGCCTTTTATAAGGACTGGGTGTGTCTTCCTGTGGAAATTCCCTGGGCGTGTCTTAACTGGAAATGATGTGATGGAAATTCCCTGAAAATGATGTAATGTATTACCTGGAAATGATACAATGCTGAAGAGTTTATAAAGTGGGTGGGACTTAGCAAAAGTGGGAGGAGCTTAGCAAAAGTGGGCGGGGCTTAACAAAAAGTGGGTGGGGCTTAGTAAAAATGGGCGTGGTTTACCAAAAAGTGGGCGGAGCTTACCAAAAAATGGTATGTGGCACTGGAGGTGCTCAAACAAGAACATTGAGGGAGGTTTACCATTTTATCTTAGCTCAGTTAAAATATCTTAATAAAGAACCAAACTCAAACATATTTTTTGTTAATATATTAGATGGTGAAGAGAGTTGTAGGAGAATTAAATTATTTCCCACGCATAAACAAATATTTGTAGGGTCGTTGTTTGAGTGGGTTATATTCACCAGATGATATTAAGAGTAAAAGGTTAAAAGGTCCATGAGGTCAGAAGGATCACAGGTGTTTAAGTGGTCTAATGAATAAGGATAACATGTCAAAAGGTTAGAAGGTTCGTAAAGAACAGGGTGAGAGAAATATAGGTGTTTAGGGGCAATGAGGGAGGGAAAGAATTAATATGGAAGTGAATGGGTCAATGTTTGAGTGGGTCAAAGATTAATCTGCCAGATGATATGTAGAAGAAGGATGATAGGTCTATAAGAGAAAACAAATATTTGTAGTGTTTGAGTGGTCTAATGAACAACATTAAGGATAGGTACTACAGACAAAAGGTTCATAAAGATGAGGGTGGGAGAAATAGAGGTGTTTATGATTTTTGAAAAAGACAAGGGGGTAAATGACATTAGATAGGGATTTCCCATGTTAAACGGAGGTGTCCCAGAAGCAACATTATTACACTACTATGGAGGCACCTATGACATCATCATTAACACATTTTATTCCACATGGGGTGTACTTGCAATGAGCCATGTTTCAATTTTTTCCATTAAGCGGTTTGGGAGATAGAGGTCTAACGTTTTTCCAAGATGGCGTCTGTACCACGTGACCTATGACGTCATAATTATCACCAAAAAAATCTACAGGCAGAGGCGGTCCTACCATAAAATTTCATGTCAATCAGACCAATGGTTGCCGAGAAAATGAATTGTTAAAATACAGATACGGCACACGTACGGCACACGGCACACGTACGCACCCGATTGCTTAACCTCGCCTTTCGATTCGCGAGCGCAGTGTAATAAAGTTAGGGGGAGACAAGATGGGGAGAGAGAGGGAAGCACTCAAGCACGACAGTAGAGAACAGGGACATCGGGAGATCTGTGGAAAGGGGAGGGTTGGGGGGATGGGGAAGGGGAGGGAAGGCGTTCACGGTATAAAACAAATTGCATGAGCGAAAGCAACAAATTGACACTACAAGGAATTTCAGGAATGAAGTCGGAGATTGAAAGAGGTGGATTTGGGGTGTATTAACGGGGGTAGAAAAGATCAAGGTTTTGGATGGGGGAAGATAAGAGATGGTGGCTGAACAGCTGTTTTGAAGAGTTGGAGGGAGGAGTGGGATTGAAGAGAGTGTGGGAGTTTGTTCCAGAGGCGGGAGTAAAGAGGAATAGAAGAGTGAAGGTGAGCAGAGTCTTTATTTTGGCAGTTTCACCAGAAAATGGTTGCTGGCAGTTATTGTGCTTCCTGCAGGAATATTTGGGGAACAGCGCACAGACAAGAGCTGGGGGAGCTAGGACGGAACGGAGTCGGTAGAAGAGAGAAAGACCACCTAAGGAAGAACCCTATTGAATATTGGGTCGCCACGTCAAAATCCAAGATGGCCGCAGCCAGGTATGTCTGAACCTTGTGAGCGGAATATCTTGAAAATAAGCGAAGTACCAACTTCTAATCTGGTGTGTGGGTGTATCTCGGCATAAGGAAGTAGGCTCTTGAAAATTGGGTCGCCACTTCAAAATCAAAGATGGCCGCCACCATATATATGTCTGAATCTTGTGAGCGAAATATCTTGAAAAATAAGCGAAGTACCAATTTCTAATCTGGTGTGTGGGTGTGTCTAGGCATAAGAAAGAAAGCTATTGAAAAGTGGGTCGCCACGTCAAAATCCAAGATGGCCGCCGCCATATATATGTCTGAATGTTGTGAGCGAAATATTTTGAAAAATAAACGAACTACTAACTTCTAATCTGGTGTGTGGGTGTATCTACGCATAAGGAAGAACGCTGTTGAAAATTGGGTCGCCACGTCAAAATCCAAGATGGCCGCCACCATGTATGTCTGAATCTTGTGAGCGAAATATCATATCATAGCATGTTTTTTGCGTCTTCCACTTTGTCAACTCACATCACTTCCCCGACGGGGGACCTAGGCGTAACGCTTGTTAATACTAGCAATGCTACCCGCCCCATGGGCGGGGCTTCAATTGGGAGGCCCAAATGAAAAGGCAAAATATCAGAAATTGAATGCTTTTTTATTTTAAACGATTCATATAAACATCTGTTGAATCATATCACACGCAAATCATCAAAATCTAAACAGTACATGGCGCCCATTTTGAAAAAAAGATTGAATTTTGCAAAACGGAAGCAGCTGCTGCACCTGTTTCTCAGTCGCTTTGCACACGCTGCCGTGTTGTTTCGGAGCCACACGTTTATATAGGAAGAGTTCGTCAGGAGTCGATCTACTCTCTCCTGGTACGTAGAATTTCAACAAAAGCCACATCACTGTTCATATCGGTATATATTATTCCATCGTGTTTGGAAAAACTGGAAAATTGGAAAACTTTGAAAAATTGGAAAAATTGGAAAAACAATATAGCCTATTTTACTCCCAGGTGTCCCAGGAATACCCACCCAAAATATCGTTGCAATCGGTTCAGCCGTTTTTGCGGTACCTTCGAACAGACAGACGGACATTTGGTGAATTGTAGTAAGATTACTTCCGAACACCGCTCATCACTGATCATGAACCATACACCGCTTCAATCCATAAACCTTCCATTCACGACATTGGGATAAAAGTATTATGGTCATATTTACTGAATTATTATTATTATTAGGAAAATGATACTACTGAAATGATACACTACTGTATTAAGAAACCTGGGCTTAATTTGGCCGGAGCTGTCTGAAGATGAGGCATGAAGCCTAAGGCCTATATGTACTGTACCGTATTGTTGGAAGAGATGTGACGCCGATGCTTTCGATATTTGATAATATTTTAACAATCGGTTTGTTTGTGTTTCACACTGAATGAAAAACGTAAGGCTAGAGCATGGCGATTGTGATATATCACGGGTTCGACAATATTTTTTGGCATTAACAGCATATAAATCAAAATGGCGGTGCATGGGGAGTCAGCCACAGCACTGCCGTAATGACATCAGATGTAATCACATCATCCTGTCATGTGACGAGATCCTCAGCTCTGATTGGTATACGTTTGAGGGACATACATACATACAGACGAACAAACACTGTTCTAGATGGCTCTGCCCGGTGTATTTTTGGTGTATTTTTGTTTGGTTGTTTAAAGTATTTTGGTTATGTTATTATGATTCGACCTGCTGCCCTGTCTTCCAGCAACCATTGAGATTTGTTTTAAATACCTTTAGTCAGTGCAGTATATTGTTTATTCTACCAGGTGAGCGCCAGGGGTGTTGCCCCTATGTTTATTTATTTTCATTCTTCATGGTTTGTCTCTGGCCCAGAGTGCCCATCTAGGCCCAACTTCAAAGACATGAAGAACGACGCTGGGATAAATGGGCACACCAGTATGATGGGACTTTCAAAATGACGTCATATTTCCACACCGATTGCTCGCCGAGCATACGCAGAAACCCCGAGTAACGAAGGGAATCAGGGTGGCCTGGGCATCTTTCAAGACTTCCACAAAAGGATTTACGAATGAAATGTCGAAAAACATTGAAAGAAAAATATATATATGTAAATGTATGTGTATATATATATATATTAACCACCATCAGAAGCAACAATCATCCAAAAGTTGTCATTGATATATTAACCACCATCAGAAGTGTGTACCCCGGTTTAGAATAGGTAAACTGTATCCCTGCGTGTAAAGGGTTGGCGTCAGGAAGGGCATCTGGCCATAAAAACGTTGCCTCAAAAACGGAACCATGACAATTACAACTACATATGGGCAGGGTACAGCCCGAAGTACCCCGTGGGGGACCCCACTCACTCTCGTCAAAACTCAAGGTGGGGAACCCGATCAAAGCAAGGGTGGAAATCACTCCATTTATGACGACGAAACGTCTGATGCCCGAAGTGGAGATCGGTTTCTGAGGTTTGGGACATGGAATGTAGGGACAATGACAGGGAGATCAGGAGAAGTTGTGGAAGTATTGGTCAGAAGAAGAGTGGACATATGTTGTGTGCAAGAGACGAGATGGAAGGGAAGTGGTGTGAGAAGGGTGAAGGGTAGGCAGGGACAGAAATACAAGTTTGTGTGGCAAGGGTTCCCAGAAGGCGTGAATGGTGTTGGTGTCCTGTTTTCTGAGGAGTTTGTAGACAGTGTGGTGAGTGTGACTAGAGTGAGTGATAGGTTGATGATGGTGACAATGATGATTGGAAAGCTCTTGGTGAACGTCATCTCGGGATATGCTCCGCAGGTTGGTCGGAGCGATGAAGAGAAGGACAAGTTCTGGTGTGCGATAGAGAAGCTGATGGAAAACGTGAAAGATGAGGAAGTTGTTGTGGAAGGAGGAGACCTAAATGGACATGTGGGAAGGAGTATAGACGTTTTGAGGGAATTCATGGGGGTTACGGATATGGTGTGAGGAATGGAGAAGGTGTAAGGATTTTGCAGTTTGCTGATGGAGCTGATTTGTTGATTTGTAATACTCAGTTCCAGAAAGAGGATAATAAGCTTGTTACATACACGTCAGGTGGGTCGACGAGACCCATTGACTACCTGATGGTGCGTAGGGGAGATAGGGGGAACCTCCGGGACGAAAGGTGATCCCGGGGGAGGAGGCTGTTTCACAGCACCACTTGGTTGTCTGCGACCTAAGGGTGAAAGGTGCGAGGAGAGCTCGGCGGGTGAAGTACCAACCGAGAATGAAGGTGTGGAGGTTGAATGAGGTGACAGTGAGGGAGGCATTAAAAGAGAGGCTGAGTATGGAAGAGGATGATGTGTTGAGCTTGAAAGTGCTTGGGTGTCAATGAAAGATCGTCTATTAGTCCGGCAGATATGTGAAGAATTGTGGTAGAATTGTGCCTTTGATGATACAAGCATGAAACTTGGCACACAGTTAGGGCATACCCTTACAGTGAAATTTGGATGTAGGGGCATTCCAGATTTCTCCTTGGCCCAAAATGGCGGCTATTTTACAAAATGGCGGCTAAGAAGGACATATTTACCTATTATTTCAGACTTGTCATTTGTGCTGCTATTGAAACACAATGTAATGAGCATATTATAAATTGTCATGTACATGCTATGCAATACCTTCATACTGGGTTCAAAATTGGAATCTACGGTGGCCTATAAGGGGCAGAACAAATGGTTTACCATTGCAATAGACAGGACTGGTCTAGCGGTTTAATTTATTTAACTTTGCATGACTATCTGATTTCTCCTGGGTGTAATTTTGGTTCAATACCTTTATATGAACAACTTTGATGTAGCTTTATGAACTTTCCTATCATAGACTAGGTGACTATAAGGAACAATGCAAGGCTAGTGAAAAGTTACGAAAGCGAATTACTATATTTATGATAATAATGTATGTATTTCTTTTTCAGATGATAACTCGACTGCACTGCACCTTCGCTCATTGACTGTAGTAGCTACCTAGATTTGGTTCCCAATTTGTATATTGATTGGATGGTGGTGGTGGATAATGCTTAATTGACAATGGCCAACAAAAATTTCAAGCTATTAGACCCCCAAAGCCCTAGTACATCTGGAACAAACATGCCTTATCTGACAGATTGGGAGAAGTGTGTGTTATGTCAGGAGGTCACCGATGAGGCCCTTGCCTGTCCAGCTGATTCCAAGCGAACCACAGGGTCCGGATACCAAACTCTTGCAGATTATCTCCTCACCTTCAGCCAGATGGGCTGCCTGCCAAAATCTCTAGAACTGCCCCGCCTGGACGATGGTGAAGGTATCCAGTCAACCTTCCAGAGCCACAAGGCTAAGTGGCATGATTCATGCAGACTGAAATACAACAAAACTGAACTGCATCGGGCACAAAAAAGAGGAACGTCTAGTGAAGAAACCGCAAGTGTCTCAAGAAAGTACACCCGTCACAGAGTACATGTAGACCACACACAGCCACAGCCTGAAAAGTGTTTCTTTTGTGACAAACCAGCGGGTACTAATTCTCTGCGAAAAGCTTCCACCTTCGACCTCGATAAACATGTCAGGACAGCTGCCCTGAAACTAGGAGATCAGGCACTTCTTGCTAAACTGAGTGCAGGTGACCTTATAGCACAAGATGCACAGTACCACGTGAAGTGTCTGGTGTCACTTTATAACAAAGCAAGGGCCACAAGCACAACACTGAATGAACAAGATGATATCAATCACGGTATAGCACTTGGAGAGCTAGTGTCCTACATCGATGATGCCCGCACAGATGCTCTTGTGACACCAGTGTTCAAGCTGGTAGACCTAGCAAGACTATACACCACCAGGCTGGAACAGCTTGGAACAGTCTTGACCAGGCGTGTCCACTCCACCAAACTCAAAGATCGAATCATGACATATTTTCCAGACCTAGAGGAGCACATGTCCGGTCGAGATATTCTGCTTGCTTTCAACCAGGATGTTGGCTCAGCCCTTCAGAAGGCATGTGATCACGACACTGACAGTGATGGAGTTTGTCTTGCTAGAGCCGCAAATATAGTTCGTAGAGACATGTTGAAAATGAACTCAACATTTAGTGGTTCATTTGAAGCCCACTGCCAAGAACATTCGGTACCTAATTCGCTTGTATCACTAGTTTCTATGATCTTGAATGGTCCTAACATCCAAGAGCAGTCAAGCCACTCGTCGGTATCAACACCTACTCTCACAATCTCACAACTCCTTATGTTCAACAGTTACTCACGCCGCAGAGAGAGTAGCAGTACTACCACGTCCACGAGGCACAGTCACAATCGGGAGACTCCCCTGCCTGTGTACCTGGGCACCCTTATCCACACAAAGACTCGAAAAAGAGACCTGGTTGATACTATGTTCAACCTGGGTCTCTCGACCTCCTATGACAGGGTGCTTAGCATCTCCACGGACTTGGGGAACAGAATCTGCCGTTTCTTCCAAAATGAGGGTACAGTTTGCCCCCCTGAGCTAAAAAGTGACCTCTTCACAACTGGGGCAGTGGATAACATTGATCATAACCCCAGTTCAACAAGTGCCCACGACTCCTTCCATGGCACTGGCATTTCACTTTTCCAGCACCCAAATAGCGATAGCCGTGGAGTTCAACGGGTAAACCCAGATGACACATCAACAACAGATGCACACCTGCCACAGTCATACACCATCGTACCTCCTGTTGTTCTGGGTAAATGTGACCCACCTGTACCCAAGCTAGCGGGTCCCAACAAAAGCAACTGCCAACTCATCCCTGAAGCAATGCAGATTGAGTACAGGTAACTGATTATTGTGTTTGAACTGTGGACAGTTATATGTGTACCTAAATAACCAAGACTTGTTAACTTGTGTGGACTTGTTTGTTCTTAATTGTGTTCATTATCTTGCATTTTGACAGGTGGCTGGAGCAGATGGAGAAGACAGTGCTATCTGACACACCACTTAAGGGAGACGAGACAGTATCATGGGCTGGATACCATGCCAGCAAGCAGTCTATTCCAGAAGAACCAGAGTGTAGTGTGGCCTTAACTTCATTGCTGCCTCTCTTCTATGACCAGGCAAAATCTGTGGCAATGATTCGTCACTCCATGGATGTCATCAAGAAAGCAATCGATATTCTGAATCCAGGTCAGATCCCTGTAATCACACTTGATCAGCCACTGTACACACTTGCCAAACAGATCCAATGGAGATGGCCAGAAACACACGGAGAAGATCACTTCGTCATGGTCTTTGGTGGACTCCATATTGAGATGGCAGCATGGAAAACCCTCGGTGACCTTCTGGATAGCAGTGGGTGGACAGGCGTTCTGATGCTTGCAGGGGTTGCTACAAGTGGTACTGCTGATTCCTTCCTGAAAGTGACCCATGTGACACGCACACGACGAGCACACCAAGTCACAGCCAGTACTCTATCTTCTCCTGAAGGAAGCCTACAGCCAGTACACCAGTGGACTAGATGAGGGACAGGATACGATACCACTAGATGACTGGTGCGGTGAACAAGCCAATGCAAGTCCACAGTTTCAGTTCTGGTTCCTAATTATGCAGCTAGAACTGGCAGTCCTGATCTATGTGAGATCCGTCCGTGAAGGAAACTTCCAACTGTACACTGATGCTCTGACCAAGCTTGTACCATGGTTCTTCGCCTTGGGACATACAAACTATGCCAGGTGGATCCCAGTTCACTTGCGCGACATGGTGACACTTGCAACAAAGCATCCAACTGTATACGCACAGTTTCTGGCAGGAAACTTCACCATGAAGAAGACTACACGTGCATTCTCTGCCATAGCCTTAGACCAGGCACACGAGCAAAATAATGCATTGGTGAAAGGTGATGGAGGGGCTGTAGGTCTTACGGAGAATGCTGCAGCTTTGCGCCGATGGATGGTGTCTGGTCCAGAGATGGCCAAACTGATCTATAAGTTCGAGGCCACAACAGAAAAAAGAATTAGGAAAACTGAACTAAAACACCATGAACAGACAAAGCACACGCAGGTAGCCTTTGCTCGAGATGTGAGAGCACTCACCCGTGTCATAGGAGAGATGGGGAACCCATTCTGTGACGACAGCAAAGATCTCTTGGTGCTAGACAGCAGAGACCTGGCAGACCCAGCAGTCATCAACACCCTTTACCAGATCGAGAATCTGGGAAAAGAACAGTATGACACATATGTGAACGAGAGGCTTGTACATCAGACAAAGCCTATCACTGACCCAATAAAAAGAAACAATCTCCCTCTCTTCAGCCGACCCCCAGTCAGAGAGAAGTCAAGAACAGAGTTGAAGGTGGTATCTCTGAAGAATGACTGCGTTCTGTTCTCCAGGCTGTTTATTGCATCCCAGACACGGAATGGAGATCTTGATGAATTCTTTGCACATGAAAACCAAGCTTGTCCCCCTGCATTGTCACAAATGGGCAAAATCCGGCTTGGAACCAAGTCTGATCTGGTTGGGTGCTTAGAAGATCTGATCACCTCACGGGAAAATGATGATGTAAGCCCCCCTGTTGAAGTCATGATCCTGGATGGAGCAGCCATCGTGAACATGCTGGCACCTCGTAATGCGAAGACCTTCTCTGAGTATGCATCACTAGTATTCTTGCCATACATCACATCTCAGATACAAAATAAGAGCAGGGTTGATATTATCTGGGATGAATATTTCCCAGACAGTTTGAAAGCCGACACCAGGAAGACGAGGGGTAAAGGCACCAGGAGACGAGTTGAGCCATCTAGTTCCATCCCTCGAAACTGGCAGGCCTTCCTTCGCATAGACGAGAACAAGGTGGAGTTGTTTGACTTTCTAGCAACGAGGATAGCAAACATTGAGACTGACAAGCAAATCGTCACCACAAACCACAAAGAAGTTTTTTGTACACAGCCACGAGATGTTACTGGTCTTTCCCCGTGTAGTCACGAGGAGGCAGATACAAGGATACTACTCCATGTCCAAGATGCAGTCAGACAGGGCTATACCAAGGTGTCAATCCGCACAGTGGACACAGATGTTTTGATCCTTGCAGTGGCAGCAACTGGATATCTTGACATCGATGAACTCTGGGTTGCTTTTGGCACAGGGAAGAATTTCAGGCACTTGGCAGCTCACGAGATGGCTGTGGCACTGGGACCAAACAAGTGCCGAGGGTTGCCATTCTTCCACGCCTTCACTGGGTGTGACACCGTGTCCTGCTTCGGCGGAAGGGGGAAGAAAACAGCATGGGAAACATGGAAAGCCTATGATGAGGTCACCTCAGCTTTCTGCGCACTGGCTGCCACACCAACCATTTCAACTGCAAATGACAACATGGATCCACTGGAGCGTTTTGTTGTTCTGCTCTACGATCGAACAAGCAGCCAGGAACATGTTAACGATGCCCGCAAGCATCTCTTCACCCAGACTGGTAGATCAATAGAGGCTATCCCACCAACGCAAGAAGCCCTCAGACAACACATCAAGAGAGCTGCCTACCAAGCCGGCTTTTGTTGGGGCCAGATGATGATTTGCGCACCTGAGCTCCCATCGCCAAGTGAATGGGGTTGGAAACAGAGTAATAACGGCTGGGGGATATATTGGACAACCCTCACAGAGGCAACTGAGGCATGCCGACAATTGATTAGATGTGGATGCAAGAAGGGTTGCAGGAAACAGTGCAAGTGTGTTAAGGCCGCACTCCAGTGCTCAGCTCTGTGTCACTGTGCAGGGGAGTGCACACGATAGTATACAGGAGGAATAACACACCTGTTACATATACACAAACATGTGGAAGACTGTTTTGTAGACTGTTTTATAGTGAAAGTCACTTCCACAGCGTTAATGTGGCATTTTCACTTCATTTCCATTGTGTTTCTGGAGTTTGCTCAAAATAGCTCAAAAAGTAATTATTTTTGTAAAGAATAAGGACCAAATAAATGTTATGTGAGTTTGTTGACATTTAATTATGATCTTACAACCTGTTTACGTGAAAAAAACATCATAGGTGTGCTTGAGCAATAAGTAAATCTAGTTTTATAGACATCGGTACTGTGTATCTTATTATCCGTAAACGGCCATTTTTAAAATGGCCGCCATTTTGTCCCTAGGAAAAGATTTGAATGCCCCTATATCCAAAAATCTTCCTAGTAGTATGCTCTATCAGTGTTCAAAATTTCATGCTTGTATCACCAAAAGCACAATTTTTTCACATATCTGCTGGGCTATATTGGGAGCCGTTGGTGAGGTATGTGGATGGACAAAAGGACCACTGAGGCACTCGGAAAAATGGTGGTGGGATGATGAAGTTGGAAAGAGGATTGACGAGAAGAGGAAGAAGTCCAAGGAGTGGCAGAAGGCGAAGGGTACGGGGGCAGAAAAGGCAGAGCATGAAAGTTATAAGGCAGCCAGGAAGGCTGCAAAGAAAGAGGTAGCAAAGGCGCAGGAGGCATGTCAGAAAATGTTCGGAGAACGCTTGGATTCGGAAGAGGGTCAGAGAGCGGTATTCAGGATGGAAAAGCAGATAGCAAAAGAGGTGTGATGTGATTGGGGTGAGTTACTTGAAGGATGAAGTGGGACAAATCGTTGTGGACCCAGATGGAATTAAAGGAAGATGGAAAAGATATATGGAAATGCTGTTGAATGCAGAGAATGAATGGGACGGCAACATAGAGAGTAACCCAGTTTTAGGACCAGCAGAGAAGATAACTGAGAGGGAAGTTGAGGAAGCGATAAAAGCAATGACGAGTAGAAAAGCAGGAGGGCCGACGGGAGTTGTGGGAGATATGGTGAAGGCAGCTGGAAGTTGGGGTGTGAAGAGAATGACAGAGATCTGTAATCTGCTGGTGAAAGAAGGCCGCATTCCAGTGGATTGGGAACTGAGTACCCTCGTCCCTCTATACAAGGGGAAAGGTGACCCTCTGGACTCTGGCTCGTATTGAGCGATAAAGTTATTGGAGCATGGAATGAAGGTATTGGAAACGGTGTTGGAGAGGAGGAGAAGGAAGAAAGTGCAGATTGAAGAAATACAGTTTAGATTTATGCCAGGAAGAGGAATGCCAGACGTGCTTTTTATTGTAAGGCAGTTGCAGGAGAAGTACACAGAGAAGAGGGAGAAGTTGTTTCTTGGGTTTGCTGATCTGGAGAAAGCATTCGATGGGGTTCCATGTGAAGTAGTGACATGGGAAATGAGAGTGGAGGAATGGTTGATCAGAGTAGTGATGGCAATGTACAAAAGAGTGCGCACAGTTGTAAGGATGAAGGACAGGAACAGTAGTGAGTTTGAGGTGAAGGTGGGAGTGCATCAGGGGTCGGTACTAAGTCCACTACTATTTGTAGCTGTGATGGAGGTGCTGGCGTAAAGGAGGGTTTACCGTGGGAGTTGTTGTATGCAGATGATCTGGTGTTGATTGCGGAAAGTATGGATGGACTGAAGGAGAAAATGAACAAGTGGAAGGAATGTATGGAGACAAAAGGTCTGAAGGTGAATATCGGAAAAACGAAGGTGGTGGCAAGTGGTAAAGCATTTGGTGAGGTGGAAAGAACTAGGAAGTGGCTGTGTGCTGTGTGCATGAAAGGTGTCGGAGTGAACTCCATTCAATGTACAATGTGCGCTGAGTGGGTTCATCAAAAATGTCGTGGTCTGAGAGGGTCATTGAACAGTGTGGCAGCTACTTTAAAGTGTAAGGTGTGCACAGAGGGAGCTGCAGATGGAGGAAATGTTGAGTTGAATCTTGTAGACGGCGTGAAGCTGGAAGGTGTGAAAACATTTTGTTACCTCAGAGACATGCTGAATGGAGAAGGTGGATCAGACTCGGCAACGGTTGCTGGAGTGAGATGTGCATGGAAGAAGTTTCGGGAACTGAGTGGCATGCTGATGAGGAGGGGAGTGTCGTTGAAGCTGAAAGGAAAGGTCTATGCTGTATGTGTGAGAAGTGTTATGATTTATGGGAGCGGGACATGGGTAATGAACGTAGAGCAGCAACGAAGGCTGAAAAGGGTGGAAATGTGAATGGTTCGGTGGATGTGTGGAGTATCGTCAACAGAGAGGAAGACAAATTATGAATTGCGAAAGATGATAGGAATGGAGCCTGTGATGGATGATGTGAAGAGAAACCGGTTGAGATGGTTTGGTCATGTGTTGACGAAGGACGAAAGTGACTGGTTGAGAAGAGTGATGGAAATGAATGTAGAAGGAAGTAGAGGACGAGGAAGACCGAGAAAGACTTTGCTAAATGTGGTGGAAGAAGAAATGCGGGCAAGGGGGTTAACAAGGGGAGATGCAGAAAATAGGGCAAAATGGGGAAGATTGTCATGGGGCCTGCAAGGCTAAACCCCGCTCTAGCAGGGAAAATGGCCTTAAAATGCCGGTTGTTGTTGTTGTTGAATCAGAAGCAGCAATCATCCAAAAGTTGTCAATGATATATGAACCACAATCAGAAGCAACAATCATCCAAAAGTTGTCAATGATATATGAACCACTATCAGAAGCAACAATCATCCAAAAGTTGTCAATGATATATGAACCACCATCAGAAGCAATAATCATCCCAAAGTTGTCCATGATATATTAACCACCATCAGAACCAACAATCATCCAAAAGTTGTCAATGATATATGAACCACCATCAGAAGCAACAATCATCCAAAAGTTGTCAATGATATATTAACCACCATCAGAAGCAATAATCATCCAAAAGTTGTCCATGATATATTAACCACCATCAGAAGCAACAATCATCCAAAAGTTGTCAATGATATATTAACCACCATCAGAAGCAACAATCATCCAAAAGTTGTCAATGATATATTAACCACCATCAGAAGCAACAATCATCCAAAAGTTGTCAATGATATATTAACCACCATCAGAAGCAACAATCATCCAAAAGTTGTCAATTATATATTAACCACCATCAGAAGCAACAATCATCCAAAGTTGTCAATGATATATTAACCACCATCAGAAGCAACAATCATCCAAAAGTTGTCCATGATATATTAACCACCATCAGAAGCAACAATCATCCAAAAGTTGTCAATGATATATTAACCACCATCAGAAGCAACAATCATCCAAAGTTGTCAATGATATATTAACCACCATCAGAAGCAACAATCATTCAAAGTTGTCAATGATATATTAACCACCATCAGAAGCAACAATCATCCAAAAGTTGTCCATGATATATTAACCACCATCAGAAGCAACAATCATCCAAAAGTTGTCCATGATATATTAACCACCATCAGAAGCAACAATCATACCAAAAGTTGTCCATGATATATTAACCACCATCAGAAGCAACAATCATCCAAAAGTTGTCAATGATATATTAACCACCATCAGAAGCAATAATCATCCAAAAGTTGTCCATGATATATTAACCACCATCAGAAGCAACAATCATCCAAAAGTTGTCAATGATATATTAACCACCATCAGAAGCAACAATCATCCAAAGTTGTCAATGATATATGAACCACCATCAGAAGCAACAATCATCCAAAAGTTGTCAATGATATATTAACCACCATCAGAAGCAACAATCATCCAAAAGTTGTCTATGATATATTAACCACCATCAGAAGCAACAATCATCCAAAAGTTGTCAATGATATATTAACCACCATCAGAACAACAATCACCCAAAAGTTGTCAATGATATATTAACCACCATCAGAAGCAACAATCATCCAAAAGTTGTCAATGATATATTAACCACCATCAGAAGCAATAATCATCCAAAAGTTGTCCATGATATATTAACCACCATCAGAAGCAACAATCATCCAAAAGTTGTCAATGATATATTAACCACCATCAGAAGCAACAATCATCCAAAAGTTGTCAATGATATATTAACCACCATCAGAAGCAACAATCATCCTAAAGTTGTCAATGATATATTAACCACCATCAGAAGCAACAATCATCCAAAGTTGTCCATGATATATTAACCACCATCAGAAGCAACAATCATCCAAAAGTTGTCAATGATATATTAACCACCATCAGAAGCAACAATCATCCAAAAGTTGTCCATGATATATTAACCACCATCAGAAGCAACAATCATCCAAAAGTTGTCAATGATATATTAACCACCATCAGAAGCAACAATCATCCAAAGTTGTCAATGATATATTAACCACCATCAGAAGCAACAATCATCCAAAGTTGTCAATGATATATTAACCACCATCAGAAGCAACAATCATCCAAAGTTGTCAATGATATATGAACCACCATCAGAAGCAACAATCATCCAAAAGTTGTCAATGATATATTAACCACCATCAGAAGCAACAATCATCCAAAAGTTGTCCATGATATATTAACCACCATCAGAAGCAACAATCATCCAAAAGTTGTCAATGATATATTAACCACCATCAGAAGCAATAATCATCCAAAAGTTGTCCATGATATATTAACCACCATCAGAAGCAACAATCATCCAAAAGTTGTCAATGATATATTAACCACCATCAGAAGCAACAATCATCCAAAAGTTGTCAATGATATATTAACCACCATCAGAAGCAACAATCATCCAAAAGTTGTCAATGATATATTAACCACCATCAGAAGCAACAATCATCCAAAGTTGTCCATGATATATTAACCACCATCAGAAGCAACATTCATCCAAAAGTTGTCAATGATATATTAACCACCATCAGAAGCAACAATCATCCAAAGTTGTCCATGATATATTAACCACCATCAGAAGCAACAATCATCCAAAAGTTGTCCATGATATATTAACCACCATCAGAAGCAACAATCATCCAAAGTTGTCCATGATATATTAACCACCATCAGAAGCAACAATCATCCAAAGTTGTCCATGATATATTAACCACCATCAGAAGCAATATATGGTGCTGACGTTTCGAACCTTTGCCCTTCATCTTAAACAGTGGATATGTCCAGATATAAAGTGCTTATACTAACTTTTTATGCACAAATTCCAATATTATTCCAATATAAATCTTTATATCTCTTTCGGGAAGGATTTAAAGTATTTATTGTGCTTGTGGGATACCATCGAGGTATGTATGTGCACTTTCCACTGAGATAACTTGGGTTAGAATCTCGCCCCAGCTATAAACTGTCATCCACGTGTTATGCAGGCAAGGTGATGCACAAATCCGTGTGCCATCCATTGGATGGATGTTAAGCTGGTTATCCTGTCTGCCAGTATTGGTTTGTCGATGTTAATGATCCATCCATGTCTTTCGTAAAGAGTGGTTGAGTTATTGCCCATACCCTGAACAAATTATACAATATCCTGGCCAAATTGCCTTCAGTTTGCATAATACCCCCATAATACCCCCATAATACCCCATTAATAACTGGGACCATTAGAAACCTAATGGAGAATGAAGGACCTTTTCCTAGAAAGAGATTTATTTTCACATTCTGAAAAGCAAAATGATTTCGCTCAATCAACACGAAAACTTTTTCATTGTTTTTGAATTGTGAACAAAGTATTTGTGGAAAGGTAAGTGGTTTGCTAACTAAATAGATTGGGAAGTGGTTTAATGGTAGAGGGAAAAGAGTGGCTGTGAGTGGGAGGATGTCCAGCTTGGAGAATGGAGGTAGTTGGGTAATCCGAGGATCAGTACTGGGATCATGAATATTTATAATAATGTACATCAACGGTTTTGGTCAGTGGTGTTAGGAAGCTTCTGAAGAGTAAAGCACAGTACCAGGCAGCTATGAGTGAAGCTAACGTGTTAACATTCTCTTTCTTGGGAAAACCACATTTCCAAGCTGGCCTCCAAAGCCAGTCGCCGCCTGGGCATCCCCCGTCGTGCGAAGTCTTTCCTTCGCACACCTGAGCTCGTCACCACATACAAGGCACACCTAGCTCGGCTTCACGCTGTTGAAACCAAAGCTTTCAGAATCATTGGAATCTCCTGCGATGAAGCTAACTCCGAGGGCCTTTCACTCACTCGCCGCAGGCAGGTTGGTGGTCTTTTTGCCTTCTACCGACTCCTCTCCGGCCTTGCACCCCCAGCTCTCTCTGTGCTCTGTCCCCCAAATATTCCTGCAGGTCGCACGAGATCTGCCAGCAACCCTCTTATGGTTAAACTGCCAAAATCTAGACTCTCTGCTCACCTTCACTCTTTCATTCCCCTTTTTCCCCGCCTCTGGAACAAACTCCCTCACTCCCTTCAATCCCACTCCTCCCTCCAAGTCCAAAACCTTGATCTTTTCTACCCCCGCTAATTCACCCCAGATACACTTTTTTGAAATTCCAACTTCTTTCCTGGAAGTCCTTGCAGTGTCCATATGTTTTATACCTCTCCCACCTCCCCCCAAGCCCTCTCCCTCCCACAGTTCTCTCGATGTCCCTGCTCTCAAATTTTGTGTTTGTGTCCTTCCCCCTCTCTCCCCATCTAGTCTACCGCTCCCCTTATTTTGTGTTTTATGTGTCGGTTTGACTTTTTGTGTGATTAATGTTAACTCTTTCACGAGCCTCGATCTTGTATACCAAAAAAATAATAATAATAAATAAACTGTATGATTAACACTCTATGGGAATTTAGTAAGGCCTCACCTAGAATATTGTGTACAATTATGGTCACTACATCTGTTGAAGAATATAGCTGCAATATTGGCATCGTACAGCGTCGAGATACGAGATTGATTCTGAGGCCTACTAAGCTATAAGGAGCGGCTGGAGGAGACAGGCCTTTATGCATTTTAATTGAGCTGATAGAGGTTAGGAGTGCGAACAAAATAAATGGAAGACGTTTTTTTTCGGAGAATAGACAGTGTTAGGACCAGGGGACACAGTCTTTTTTTTGTATACTAAGTCGAGGCTCATCTAAGAGCTATCACATATAACATATAATAAAGGGAGCAGGAGACAAGAAGTGGAGAGAGAGGGTAACACAATAATGGTCTGAGGGTAAAGAAGATGAGAGTAAGTGTTGTATTCATGTAGAGGACTTTCAGCCAGGCAGTAATTCATGTTTACCCCCGCCAGAGGAGAGGGTATTGCATTTGAGTCCGTTTGTCTGTCTGTCTGTTTGTCTGTTTGTTTGTTTGTCCACACAGAATAAATATGATTTTCTCTGCAACCGTTGGACCGATTGACAGGAAATTTTCCCCATCGGTGCAACTCCACCTGTAGAATTATTTAATGATAATTATGACGTCATAGGTCACGTGGTTCGGCCGCGATCTTGGAAAAATCGAAAAATTTTGCACCTCTATATCTCGGAAAGTGCTGAATAGAAAAAATTGAGACATGGCTCATTGTAAAGACTCCCCATGGGGAATAAAATATTTTAATGATGATGTCATAGGTGCCTCCATTATGACGTCATAATTTGACAAGTACTAAACTTCATCCGATCAAGATGAAATTTCTTGACCTTAATCTAGGAATAAATTAGTTTAGAAAAAAAACATTGATGACGTCATCGGTCACGGGGTTCGGCCGTCATTTGTTTTAACACAAAAGCCTTAAAAACCACTGAAAATACATCCTGGTGAGGGTTTGTAATCTCTGATTGCGCTTTTTCTTGTTCTTGTATGTAATGGTCTCCCTCGAAGTGGTAGATAAATTTATGCAGTAATTGTAATTACATAGGTGCATAGGTGCATAGGTGCATAGATGCATTGGAGATAGAGGGTACAGATATTGGCAAGACTTGTAGGGAGCTTTTGTGTGGACAGGTGATGATAAATGGTTTATAGGGTTGGTGTAGCGGAGCCATCATGGCCTGAATGGCAATTCCTCCTGCACTAAAGTTCCTTTTGTGTATTCTCGTGTGAAAGCTCAACATTCTATGTTTCAATCCCACCAGACAACATTCAACAGGCGCCATCTGCGATTACAGGTCAAGTGCACCCATAACCCTGAAACTGATTGCGTGCACACAACAAAACTTGGTGTTGCTGTTTACCTGGAATCTTGACTTAAATTAAGGACTTTAAAGGATGCAAGTTTGAAGAGCTCCTATGTTTGCTAAGTGTGTTTTCAATCTGTCGAAATGGGGTTTTAACCTTTTACAATTGGCCATGGCATTCCCGTGGCATTTTGTCAAATATGCAATTCGAATGTAATTAATAGATTTTCCGCATATAAAAAGTGATTAAAATAATTTGATGTCATATGGAGTGTCTTACATGCCTCAAACATGTGTAAGGTAACCCTTTACACTGCTGTGCCGAGTCATTTGCAAATAAGGTAAAGTTATGAATATATAGGTTAAATTTCCTCATTTGATGTCATTTTCTGCTCTGTACCAAAATTACTTCTGTAAAAACAAAAAAGATTATCAATTTAGTTTCATACTTAACTTTGTAACGTTTTGGCATTAACTCTTTAAACGGTGAAGCCGCTTCAATATTTGGCTATGTCCATCCGTCCGTCAAATATTAAGAAGAACCTTTCGAACCCACCTTCTTTAATTCTAAGAGGTTTCAGAGTGTATTCTAGAGGGTTTTAAAGGGTAATTGTAGAGGATTCTAAAGGATGATTCTAAAAGGTTCGTAAGGGTAATTGAGATAATTATAAATGGTTCTAAAGGGTAATTATAAAGGGTTCTAAAGGGTAATTTTAGAGAGTTCTAAAAGGTGATTCTAAAGGGTTATACAGGGTAATTCTAAAGGGTTCTAAAGGTTAATTTTCGAGGGTTCTAAAGGGTAATTTTAGAGGGTTCTAAAGGTTAATTCTAAAGGGTTATAAAGGGTAATTCTAAAGGGTTATAAATGGTAATTCTAAAGGGTTATAAAGGGTAATTATGAAGGGTTCTAAAGGGTAATTATGAAGGGTACGAAGGGGTAGTTTTAGAGGGTTCTAAAGGGAAATTTTAGAGGGGTATAAATGGTAATTCTAAAGGGTGATTCCAAAGGGTAACTAGAACTGCCACTTTACAACTGCTGGGAGTGATGACCTGTTTCCTCCGCCTTTCCGTTTTTGATACAACCCCACTTGGATACAACCCCACTTGGATACAACCCCACTTGGATACAACCCCTATTGGATACAACCCCATACACACACACATCCCCCCCCCCCACACACACACACATACACACACATCCACACACACACACACACACACACACACACACACACACACACACACACACATCCCCACACGTTATAATTTTATAACAACCCCGCATTCACATTGTTTTTTTTTCAACATCAATTTATCCCTAGATGATGCTCAAGGAATTTGATCCTGATCGGATGAAGTTTTGTACTTGTCGAATTATGTCGTCATAATGGAGGCACCTATGACATCGTCATTCACATGGGTTATTCTCCATGGAGAGTTCTTTACAATGAGACATGTCAATCTTTTCTACGCAGAGTTTTTTTGAGAAAAAGAGATGCAAAAGTTTTTTGTTTTTTCCCAAGATGGCGGCCGTGCCACGTGACATGTGACGTCATAATTATCCTTAAAGATTATACATGCCCAGGCGCACCTATGGTGAAAATTTGCTGTCAATCAGTGCAATGACTGCAGAGAAAGTGATTTAAAAAAAAATGAACATGTTAAAATCGCAGCGCCAGAATCATTGATATGGCCTGGGAAGCTCAGGTGGAGTTTCTTTTTCTTCACACAATAACAACTTCTAACTTACAGATCATACATCCAATCATCTTGAAGATTTGCACACTTGTTCCCCTTCATGCCTTCTACACCATTATAAAGTTTCACGTCGATCAATTTTGCGGTTCAAGACAATCATATAATTAAAAAAGATTTTCATTCAATTGCCTATCTCTGCCAAACCACGTGACCTATCGAAAATTCCAAAAGGACATTTTAGCAGACTGATAAGCTAAAGATATCTGTGAAGGATTCCCTCGATATGATCACAAATGAGCGAGGAGCTACGTTTTAAAGGTTTATGCTTAAAAACTTAACTCCAAAACTGTGACTTATGACGTCATGCTTGCTGACCTTTTTGTTCATCATGGGCATGCGATGCTGCATGCAAAGTTTTTCCTCGATCTGTTGTCGTTTTGGAGAAAATGGGTTTTTAGTGTTTTTTCAGGCTTTTCACTTGAAACAATATGGCGGCCGAACGACATAACCAACGACATCATAAATTTTTTTTCTCCATCAATTTAAACGTGAGTAACAATGAGTAACAATGAAGTGAGTAACAATGAAGATCAAAACATCCCGTAGAAGATGCTCAACAAATTTCATTCTGATCGATGAAGTTTTTTTACTTGTCGAATTAGACGGCATAATAGAGACACCTATGACATCATCAATCACATATGTTATTCTGAGTTCTTTACAATGAGATACGTCTCGATTTTTTCTGTGCAGCGCTTTCAGAGACATATAGGTGCAATTTTTTTTGGTTTTTCCAAGATTGCGCCCATACCATCTTAGATCTGTGCTGTCATAATTACCATTAAAATATTCTACAGACTGAGTCGCTCCTATGGTGAAAATTTCCTGTCAATCGGTCCAATTATTGCAGAGAAATTGATTTTTAAAGGAAAGAATTCTGAAAAATGGCAGTGCACAATCAGTCACATGCCCTGATAGGAAAAAGTGTTGCATTTCTTCTTCTTTCAATAATAACGACTTCTTGCTTCGAGACTGTACAACCAATTATGTTGAAATTTTAAACTCTTAGTCCATTTGATGGGCGCTACATTGCATTAAACTTTCAAGTCGATCAATGCAGCGGTTCAAGAGAAAGAAGCTTCTTATGATTTTCCTTTAATTACTTATTGCAGCCAAACCATGTGACTTATCGAAACTTCTCAAGAAACGTTTTAACTCCCCCCCCCCCCCCCTATGGGGAACATTTGTATAAAGCTTCCATTCGATATCTTCGCAAATTATGGAGGAGATAAGATTTTAAGTTTATGCTTAAAAACGTCATTACTCCAAATCCATGTGACGCATGACGTCATGATCACTGAACGTTTTGTTTGACGTGGCTATGCGATTATGCATGCAAAGTTTGGGCTCAATCTATTTAGCCATCATGGAGAAAAATGGGTTTTAGTGTTTTTCACTAAAAACAATATGGCGGCCGAACCATGTGACGTATGACGTCGAAATATTTTGCATTCTGATTTTTTAAAAATAAGGTTATGTAAAAAAAAGTCATATTCTTGGGAGCAAGGTATCTATTTGTCGAATTCTAACCTCGTAACGTTAGCACTTTTAATATCCGAAATAAACATGTTTTTTGGTCCCATTGCAGAGTTCTTTAGAATGAGCCATGACTCAATTTTTTCCATTGAGCCAATTCAGAGATATAGAGGGGCAAAGTTGAAGGTGTTTTCCAATATGATGCCCATACCACGTGACCTATGACGTCATAATTATCAGAAAAATTATACGTGTCGAGCCGATCAATTGATGAAAATTTCTTGTCTATTGGACCAACAGTTGCTGAGAACATTAACTTTAAAATTTTCGGAGGTCAAAAATAGGGTGGAAGACTAATTAGTAAAACTCTAGCAGAAACAAAAGGTATTCCTCTACAATTACATTGTATTAGGTTTCCCCTGCAATTAAATTGTATGAGGTTTCCTCGACAATTACATTGTATAAGGTTTCCTCTGCAATTACATTGTATGAGGTTTCCTCTACAATTACATTGTATTAGGTTTCCTCTGCAATTACATTGTATGAGGTTTCCTCTACAATTACATTGTATTAGATTTCCTCTGCAATTACATTGTATGAGGTTTCCTCTACAATTACATCCCTTATTTAAACGTGAGTAACAATGAAGATAAAAACATCTCATATTTAAACGTGAGTAACAATGAAGATAAAAACATCTCATATTTAAACTTGAGTAACAATGAAGATAAAAACATCCCGTATTTAAACCTGAGTAACAATGAAGTTAACAACATCCCGTATTTAAACCTGAGTAACAATGAAGTTAACAACATCCCGTATTTAAAAGTGAGTAACAATGAAGATAAAACATCCCGTATCTAAACTTGAGTAACAATGAAGATCAAAACATCCCGTATTTAAACCTGAGTAACAATGACGATAAAACATCCCATATTTAAACCTGAGTAACAATGAATATAAAAACATCCCGTATTTAAAAATGAGTAACAATGAAGATAAAACATCCCGTATTTAAACGTGAGTTACAATGAAGATAAAAACATCCCATATTTAAACGTGAGTAACAATGAAGATTTTAACATCCTGTATTTATATGTGAGTAACAATGACGATCAAAACATCCCGTATTAAATCGTGAGTAACAATGAAGATGAAAACATCCCGTATTTAATCGAGTGTAACAATGACGATCAAAACATCCCGTATTTCAACGTGAGTAACAATGAAGACAAAAACATCCCATATTTAAACGTGAGTAACAATGAAGATAAAAACATCCCGTATTTCAACGTGAGTAACAATGAAGATAAAAACATCCCGTATTTAAACTTGAGTAACAATGAAGATAGACATCCTGTATTTAAACTTGAGTAACAATGAAGATAAAAACATCCTGTATTTAAACGTGAGTAACAATGAAGATAAAAACATCCCGTAGTTAAACGTGACTAACAATCAAGATAAAAACATCCCGTATTTAAACATGAGTAACAATAAAGATAAAAACATCTTGTATTTAAACGTGAGTAACAATGAAGATAAAACATCCCGTATTTAAACTTGAGTAACAATGAAGATAAAAACATCCTGTATTTAATCGTGAGTAACAATGAAGACAAAACATCCCGTATTTAAACGTGAATAACAATGACGATCCAAACATCCCGTATTTAAACGTGAGTAACAATAAAGATAAAACATCCCGTATTTAAACTTGAGTAACAATGAAGATATAAAACATCCCGTATTTAAACGTGAATAACAATGACGATCAAAACATCCCGTATTTAAATGTGAGTAACAATCAAGATAAAACCTCCCGTATTTAAACTTGAGAAACAATGAAGATAAAAACATCCCGTATTTAAACGTGAATAACAATGACGATCAAAACATCCCGTATTTAAACGTGAGTAACAATGACGATCAAAACATCCCGTATTTAAACGTGAATAACAATGACGATCAAAACATCCTGTATTTAAACGTGAGTACCAAAAAAGATAAAAACATCCCGTATTTAAACGTGAGTAACAATGACGATAAAAACATCCCGTATTTAAACGTGAATAACAATGACGATCAAAACATCCTGTATTTAAACGTGAGTAACAATGACGATCAAAACATCCCGTATTTAAACGTGAATAACAATGACGATCAAAACATCCCGTATTTAAACGTGAGTAACAATGATGATAAAACCATCCCATATTTAAACGTGAGTAACAATAAAGATAAAAACATCCCGGATTTAAACGTGAGTAACAATAAAGATAAAAACATCCCGGATTTAAACGTGAATAACAATGACGATCAAAACATCCCGTGTTTAAACGTGAATAACAATGACGATCAAAACATCCTGTATTTAAACGTGACTAACAATAAACATAAAAACATCCTGTATTTAAACGTGAGTAACAATGAAGATAAAAACATCCCGGATTTAAACGTGAGTAACAATGACGATCAAAACATCCCGTATTTAAACGTGAGTAACAATGAATATAAAAACATCCCGCATTTAAACGTGAGTAACAATGAAGATCAAAACATCTCATATTTAAACGTGAGTAACAATGACGATCAAAACATCCCGTATTTAAACGTGAGTATCAATGAAGATAAAAACATCCCGTATTTAAACGTGAGTAACAATGAAGATAAAAACATCCCGTATTTAAACGTGAGTAACAATGAAGATAAAAACATCCCGTATTTAAACGTGAGTAACAATGACGATCAAAACATCCCGTATTTAAACGTGAGTAACAATGACGATCAAAACATCCCGTATTTAAACGTGAGTAACAATGAAGATAAAAACATCCTGTATTTAAACGTGAGTAACAATGAAGATTAAAAACATCCCGTATTTAAACGTGAGTAACAATGAAGATCAAAACATCCCGTATTTACACGTGAGTAACAATGAAGATCAAAACATCCCGTATTTAAATGTGAGTAACAATGAAGATAAAAATATCCCGGATTTAAACGTGAGTAACAATAAAGATAAAAACATCCCGGATTTAAACGTGAGTAACAATGAAGATAAAAACATCCCGTATTTAAATGTGAGTAACAATAAAGATAAAAACATCCCGTATTTAAACGTGAGTAACAATAAAGATAAAAACATCCCGTATTTAAACGTGAGTAACAATAAAGATAAAAACATCCCGGATATAAACGTAAGTAACAATAAAGATAAAAACATCCCGGATTTAAATGTGAGTAACAATGATGATCAAAACATCCCGGATTTTATACGTGAGTAACAATGACGATCAAAACATCCCGTATTTAAACGTGCGTAACAATAAAGATAAAAACATCCCGGATTTAAACGTGAGTAACAAAGACGATCAAAACATCCTGTATTTAAACGTGAGTAACAATGAAGATAAAAACATCCCATATTTAAACGTGAGTAACAATGAAGATAAAAACATCCCATATTTAAACGTGAGTAACAATAAAGATAAAAACATCCCGTATTTAAACGTGAGTAACAATGAAGATAAAAACATCCCGTATTTAAACGTGAGTAACAATGAAGATAAAAACATCCCGTATTTAAACGTGAGTAACAATGAAGATAAAAACATCCCGTATTTAAACGTGAGTAACAATGAAGATAAAAACATCCCGTATTTAAACGTGAGTAACAATGAAGATAAAAACATCCCGTATTTAAATGTGAGTAACAATGAAGATAAAAACATCCCGTATTTAAACGTGAGTAACAATGAAGATAAAAACATCCCGTATTTAAACGTGAGTAACAATGAAGATAAAAACATCCCGTATTTAAACGTGAGTAACAATGAAGATAAAAACATCCCGTATTTAAACGTGAGTAACAATGAAGATAAAAACATCCCGTATTTAAACGTGAGTAACAATGAAGATAAAAACAACCCGTATTTAAACGTGAGTAACAATGAAGATAAAAACATCCTGTATTTAAACGTGAGTAACAATGAAGATAAAAACATCCCGTATTTAAACGTGAGTAACAATGAAGATAAAAACATCCCGTATTTAAACGTGAGTAACAATAAAGATAAAAACATCCCATATTTAAACATGAGTAACAATGAAGATAAAAACATCCCGGATTTAAACGTGAATAACAATGACGATAAAAACATCCCGTATTTAAACTTGAGTAACAATGATGATCAAAACATCCCGTATTTAAACGTGAGTAACAATGACGATCAAAACATCCCGTATTTAAACGTGAGTAACAATAAAGATAAAAACATCCCATATTTAAACGTGAGTAACAATGACGATCAAAACATCCCGTATTTAAACATGAGTAACAATAAAGATAAAAACATCCCATATTTAAACGTGAGTAACAATGACGATAAAAACATCCCGTATTTAAACTTGAGTAACAATGATGATCAAAACATCCCGTATTTAAACGTGAGTAACAATGACGATCAAAACATCCCGTATTTAAACGTGAGTAACAATAAAGATAAAAACATCCCATATTTAAACGTGAGTAACAATGACGATCAAAACATCCCGTATTTAAACGTGAGTAACAATAAAGATAAAAACATCCCGGATTTAAACGTCAGTAACAATAAAGATAAAAACATCCCGTATTTAAACGTGAGTAACAATAAAGATAAAAACATCCCATATTTAAACGTGAGTAACAATGAAGATAAAAACATCCCATATTTAAACGTGAGTAACAATGACGATCAAAACATCCTGTATTTAAACATGAGTAACAATGAAGATAAAAACATCCCATATTTAAACGTGAGTAACAAAGAAGATAAAAACATCCCATATTTAAACGTGAGTAACAATGAAGATAAAAACATCCCGTATTTAAACGTGAGTAACAATGAAGATAAAAACATCCCGTATTTAAACGTGAGTAACAATAAACATAAAAACGTCCCGTATTTAAACGTGAGTAACAATGAAGATAAAAACATCCCGTATTTAAACGTGAGTAACAATAAAGATAAAAACATCCCGTATTTAAACGTGAGTAACAATGAAGATAAAAACATCCCGTATTTAAACGTGAGTAACAATAAAGATAAAAACATCCCGTATTTAAACGTGAGTAACAATGAAGATAAAAACATCCCATATTTAAACGTGAGTAACAATAAAGATAAAAACATCCCATATTTAAACGTGAGTAACAATGAAGATAAAAACATCCCGTATTTAAACGTGAGTAACAATAAAGATAAAAACATCCCGTATTTAAACGTGAGTAACAATGAAGATAAAAACATCCCGTATTTAAACGTGAGTAACAATGAAGATGAAAACATCCCGTATTTAAACGTGAGTAACAATGAAGATAAAAACATCCCGTATTTAAACGTGAGTAACAATGAAGATAAAAACATCCCGTATTTAAACGTGAGAAACAATGAAGATAAAAACATCCCGTATTTAAACGTGAGTAACAATGAAGATAAAAACATCCCGTATTTAAACGTGAGTAACAATGAAGATAAAAACATCCCGTATTTAAACGTGAGTAACAATGAAGATAAAAACATCCCGTATTTAAACGTGAGTAACAATGAAGATAAAAACATCCCGGATTTAAACGTGAATAACAATGACGATCAAAACATCCCGTATTTAAACGTGCGTAACAATAAAGATAAAAACATCCCGGATTTAAACGTGAGTAACAAAGACGATCAAAACATCCTGTATTTAAACGTGAGTAACAATGAAGATAAAACATCCCGTATTTAAACGTGAGTAACAATGAAGATAAAAACATCCCATATTTAAACGTGAGTAACAATAAAGATAAAAACATCCCGTATTTAAACGTGAGTAACAATGAAGATAAAAACATCCCGTATTTAAACGTGAGTAACAATGAAGATAAAAACATCCCGTATTTAAACGTGAGTAACAATGAAGATAAAAACATCCCGTATTTAAACGTGAGTAACAATGAAGATAAAAACATCCCGTATTTAAACGTGAGTAACAATGAAGATAAAAACATCCCGTATTTAAACGTGAGTAACAATGAAGATAAAAACATCCCGTATTTAAACGTGAGTAACAAAGACGATCAAAACATCCTGTATTTAAACGTGAGTAACAATGAAGATAAAAACATCCCATATTTAAACGTGAGTAACAATGAAGATAAAAACATCCCATATTTAAACGTGAGTAACAATAAAGATAAAAACATCCCGTATTTAAACGTGAGTAACAATGAAGATAAAAACATCCCGTATTTAAACGTGAGTAACAATGAAGATAAAAACATCCCGTATTTAAACGTGAGTAACAATGAAGATAAAAACATCCCGTATTTAAACGTGAGTAACAATGAAGATAAAAACATCCCGTATTTAAACGTGAGTAACAATGAAGATAAAAACATCCCGTATTTAAATGTGAGTAACAATGAAGATAAAAACATCCCGTATTTAAACGTGAGTAACAATGAAGATAAAAACATCCCGTATTTAAACGTGAGTAACAATGAAGATAAAAACATCCCGTATTTAAACGTGAGTAACAATGAAGATAAAAACATCCCGTATTTAAACGTGAGTAACAATGAAGATAAAAACATCCCGTATTTAAACGTGAGTAGCAATGAAGATAAAAACATCCCGTATTTAAACGTGAGTAACAATGAAGATAAAAACATCCTGTATTTAAACGTGAGTAACAATGAAGATAAAAACATCCCGTATTTAAACGTGAGTAACAATGAAGATAAAAACATCCCGTATTTAAACGTGAGTAACAATAAAGATAAAAACATCCCATATTTAAACATGAGTAACAATGAAGATAAAAACATCCCGGATTTAAACGTGAATAACAATGACGATAAAAACATCCCGTATTTAAACTTGAGTAACAATGATGATCAAAACATCCCGTATTTAAACGTGAGTAACAATGACGATCAAAACATCCCGTATTTAAACGTGAGTAACAATAAAGATAAAAACATCCCATATTTAAACCTGAGTAACAATGACGATCAAAACATCCCGTATTTAAACATGAGTATCAATAAAGATAAAAACATCCCATATTTAAACGTGAGTAACAATGACGATAAAAACATCCCGTATTTAAACTTGAGTAACAATGATGATCAAAACATCCCGTATTTGAACGTGAGTAACAATGACGATCAAAACATCCCGTATTTAAACGTGAGTAACAATAAAGATAAAAACATCCCATATTTAAACGTGAGTAACAATGACGATCAAAACATCCCGTATTTAAACGTGAGTAACAATAAAGATAAAAACATCCCGGATTTAAACGTCAGTAACAATAAAGATAAAAACATCCCGTATTTAAACGTGAGTAACAATAAAGATAAAAACATCCCATATTTAAACGTGAGTAACAATGAAGATAAAAACATCCCATATTTAAACGTGAGTAACAATGACGATCAAAACATCCTGTATTTAAACATGAGTAACAATGAAGATAAAAACATCCCATATTTAAACGTGAGTAACAAAGAAGATAAAAACATCCCATATTTAAACGTGAGTAACAATGAAGATAAAAACATCCCGTATTTAAACGTGAGTAACAATGAAGATAAAAACATCCCGTATTTAAACGTGAGTAACAATAAACATAAAAACGTCCCGTATTTAAACGTGAGTAACAATGAAGATAAAAACATCCCGTATTTAAACGTGAGTAACAATAAAGATAAAAACATCCCGTATTTAAACGTGAGTAACAATGAAGATAAAAACATCCCGTATTTAAACGTGAGTAACAATAAAGATAAAAACATCCTGTATTTAAACGTGAGTAACAATGAAGATAAAAACATCCCATATTTAAACGTGAGTAACAATAAAGATAAAAACATCCCATATTTAAACGTGAGTAACAATGAAGATAAAAACATCCCGTATTTAAACGTGAGTAACAATAAAGATAAAAACATCCCGTATTTAAACGTGAGTAACAATGAAGATAAAAACATCCCGTATTTAAACGTGAGTAACAATGAAGATGAAAACATCCCGTATTTAAACGTGAGTAACAATGAAGATAAAAACATCCCGTATTTAAACGTGAGTAACAATGAAGATAAAAACATCCCGTATTTAAACGTGAGAAACAATGAAGATAAAAACATCCCGTATTTAAACGTGAGTAACAATGAAGATAAAAACATCCCGTATTTAAACGTGAGTAACAATGAAGATAAAAACATCCCGTATTTAAACGTGAGTAACAATGAAGATAAAAACATCCCGTATTTAAACGTGAGTAACAATGAAGATAAAAACATCCCGTATTTAAACGTGAGTAACAATGAAGATAAAAACATCCCGGATTTAAACGTGAGTAACAATGAAGATAAAAACATCCCGTATTTAAACGTGAGTAACAATGAAGATAAAAACATCCCGTATTTAAACGTGAGTAACAATAAAGATAAAAACAT
Source organism: Myxine glutinosa (assembly GCF_964187855.1). NCBI lineage: Eukaryota > Metazoa > Chordata > Myxini > Myxiniformes > Myxinidae > Myxine > Myxine glutinosa. The sequence goes on along the minus strand of NC_136263.1, from coordinate 8,238,770 downwards.
CCCGTATTTAAACGTTAGTAACAATAAAGATAAAAACATCCCGGATTTAAACGTGAGTAACAATGATGATCAAAACATCCCGTATTTAAACGTGAGTAACAATGACGATCAAAACATCCCGTATTTAAAGGTGAGTAACAATAAAGATAAAAACATCCCGGATTTAAACGTGAGTAACAATGACGATCAAAACATCCTGTATTTAAACGTGAGTAACAATGAAGATAAAAACATCCCATATTTAAACGTGAGTAACAATGAAGATAAAAACATCCCATATTTAAACGTGAGTAACAATGAAGATAAAAACATCCCGTATTTACACGTGAGTAACAATGAAGATCAAAACATCCCATATTTAAACGTGAGTAACAATGAAGATAAAAACATCCCGGATTTAAACGTGAATAACAATGACGATAAAAACATCCCGTATTTAAACGTGAGTAACAATGAAGATTAAAAACATCCCGTATTTAAACGTGAGTAACAATAAAGATCAAAACATCCCGTATTTACACGTGAGTAACAATGAAGATCAAAACATCCCGTATTTAAACGTGAGTAACAATGAAGATAAAAACATCCCGGATTTAAACGTGAGTAACAATAAAGATAAAAACATCCCGGATTTAAACGTGAGTAACAATGAAGATAAAAACATCCCGTATTTAAATGTGAGTAACAATGAAGATAAAAACATCCCGTATTTAAACGTGAGTAACAATAAAGATAAAAACATCCCGTATTTAAACGTGAGTAACAATAAAGATAAAAACATCCCGGATTTAAACGTGAGTAACAATGATGATCAAAACATCCCGGATTTTATACGTGAGTAACAATGACGATCAAAACATCCCGTATTTAAACGTGAGTAACAATAAAGATAAAAACATCCCGGATTTAAACGTGAGTAACAATGACGATCAAAACATCCTGTATTTAAACGTGAGTAACAATGAAGATAAAAACATCCCATATTTAAACGTGAGTAACAATGAAGATAAAAACATCCCATATTTAAACGTGAGTAACAATAAAGATAAAAACATCCCGTATTTAAACGTGAGTAACAATAAAGATAAAAACATCCCGTATTTAAACGTGAGTAACAATAAAGATAAAAACATCCCATATTTAAACATGAGTAACAATGAAGATAAAAACATCCCGGATTTAAACGTGAATAACAATGACGATAAAAACATCCCGTATTTAAACTTGAGTAACAATGATGATCAAAACATCCCGTATTTAAACGTGAGTAACAATGACGATCAAAACATCCCGTATTTAAACGTGAGTAACAATAAAGATAAAAACATCCCATATTTAAACGTGAGTAACAATGACGATCAAAACATCCCGTATTTAAACGTGAGTAACAATAAAGATAAAAACATCCCGGATTTAAACGTGAGTAACAATGACGATCAAAACATCCCATATTTAAACGTGACTAACAATAAAAATAAAAACATCCCGGATTTAAACGTGAGTAACAATAAAGATAAAAACATCCCGTATTTAAACGTGAGTAACAATAAAGATAAAAACATCCCATATTTAAACGTGAGTAACAATGAAGATAAAAACATCCCATATTTAAACGTGAGTAACAATGACGATCAAAACATCCTGTATTTAAACGTGAGTAACAATGAAGATAAAAACATCCCATATTTAAACGTGAGTAACAATGAAGATAAAAACATCCCGTATTTAAACGTGAGTAACAATGAAGATAAAAACATCCCGTATTTAAACGTGAGTAACAATAAAGATAAAAACATCCCGTATTTAAACGTGAGTAACAATGAAGATAAAAACATCCCATATTTAAACGTGAGTAACAATGAAGATAAAAACATCCCATATTTAAACATGAGTAACAATAAAGATAAAAACATCCCATATTTAAACATGAGTAACAATAAAGATAAAAACATCCCGTATTTAAATGTGAGTAACAATAAAGATAAAAACATCCCATATTTAAACGTGAATAACAATAAAGATAAAAACATCCCGTATTTAAACGTGAGTAACAATAAAGATAAAAACATCCCATATTTAAACGTGAGTAACAATAAAGATAAAAACATCCCGTATTTAAACGTGAGTAACAATAAAGATAAAAACATCCCGTATTTAAACGTGAGTAACAATGAAGATAAAAACATCCCGGATTTAAACGTGAGTAACAATAAAGATAAAAACATCCCGTATTTAAATGTGAGTAACAACAAAGATAAAAACATCCCATATTTAAACGTGAGTAACAATGAAGATAAAAACATCCCATATTTAAACGTGAGTAACAATGACGATCAAAACATCCTGTATTTAAACGTGAGTAACAATGAAGATAAAAACATCCCATATTTAAACGTGAGTAACAATGAAGATAAAAACATCCCGTATTTAAACGTGAGTAACAATGAAGATAAAAACATCCCGTATTTAAACGTGAGTAACAATAAAGATAAAAACATCCCGTATTTAAACGTGAGTAACAATGAAGATAAAAACATCCCGTATTTAAATGTGAGTAACAATAAAGATAAAAATATCCCGTATTTAAATGTGAGTAACAATGAAGATAAAAACATCCCATATTTAAACGTGAGTAACAATAAAGATAAAAACATCCCGTATTTAAACGTGAGTAACAATAAAGATAAAAACATCCCGTATTTAAACGTGAGTAACAATAAAGATAAAAACATCCCGTATTTAAACGTGAGTAACAATGAAGATAAAAACATCCCGTATTTAAACGTGAGTAACAATAAAGATAAAAACATCCCATATTTAAACGTGAGTAACAATAAAGATAAAAACATCCCGTATTTAACCGTGAGTAACAATAAAGATAAAAACATCCCGTATTTAAACGTGAGTAACAATGAAGATTAAAAAATCCCGGATTTAAACGTGAGTAACAATAAAGATAAAAACATCCTGGATTTAAACGTGAGTAACAATAAAGATAAAAACATCCCGTATTTAAACGTGAGTAACAATAAAGATAAAAACATCCCATATTTAAACGTGAATAATAATAAAGATAAAAAATCCCGTATTTAAACGTGAGTAACAATAAAGATAAAAACATCCCATATTTAAACGTGAGTAACAATAAAGATAAAAACATCCCGTATTTAAACGTGAGTAACAATTAAGATAAAAACATCCCGTATTTAAACGTGAGTAACAATAAAGATAAAAACATCCCATATTTAAACGTGAATAACAATAAAGATAAAAACATCCCATATTTAAACGTGAATAACAATAAAGATAAAAACATCCCGTATTTAACGTGAGTAACAATAAAGATAAAAACGTCCCGTATTTAAACGTGAGTAACAATAAAGATAAAAACATCCCGTATTTAAACGTGAGTAACAATAAAGATAAAAACATCCCGTATTTAAACGTGAGTAACAATAAAGATAAAAACATCCCGTATTTAACGTGAGTAACAATAAAGATAAAAACGTCCCGTATTTAAACGTGAGTAACAATAAAGATAAAAACATCCCGTATTTAAACGTGAGTAACAATTAAGATAAAAACATCCCGTATTTAAACGTGAGTAACAATAAAGATAAAAACATCCCATATTTAAACGTGAATAACAATAAAGATAAAAACATCCCATATTTAAACGTGAATAACAATAAAGATAAAAACATCCCGTATTTAACGTGAGTAACAATAAAGATAAAAACGTCCCGTATTTAAACGTGAGTAACAATAAAGATAAAAACATCCCGTATTTAAACGTGAGTAACAATAAAGATAAAAACATCCCGTATTTAAACGTGAGTAACAATAAAGATAAAAACATCCCGTATTTAACGTGAGTAACAATAAAGATAAAAACGTCCCGTATTTAAACGTGAGTAACAATAAAGATAAAAACATCCCGTATTTAAACGTGAGTAACAATAAAGATAAAAACATCCCATTTTTAAACGTGAGTAACAATAAAGATAAAAACATCCCGTATTTAAACGTGAGTAACAATGAAGATAAAAACATCCCGTATTTAAACGTGAGTAACAATAAAGATAAAAACATCCCATATTTAAACGTGAATAACAATAAAGATAAAAACATCCCATATTTAAACGTGAATAACAAAAAAGATAAAAACATCCCGTATTTAACGTGAGTAACAATAAAGATAAAAACGTCCCGTATTTAAACGTGAGTAACAATAAAGATAAAAACATCCCGTATTTAAACGTGAGTAACAATAAAGATAAAAACATCCCGTATTTAAACGTGAGTAAAAAAGCGAAACAGAACCTCAGGATTTCTTTCCCCAGACGCGACAGATATCGCGGTATTTGCATAGAGTGACGTGATTGGCTGCATCCTTTTTCAAATCAGATTAACATCTTTGAAATTCGTGATTTTTCACAAATTAAGGATTCTCACAAATGAAGCCATTTCGGAACGAACCTTTTCTGCATTGAGACGGATTCGAAACTGTTTGTGTTCACCCATGGAGGAAGAAGATTTCAATCTCTGACTCTTCTTCACAAAAAAGATGATTTAACTGTGAATCTGATTCCAGAGGACATTGTGGATGTTTACTCGAAAATAAGGGAAAAACGATTGTAATTTAGTCATTAAGGTAAGAACAGTATTTATATTAAGACAATGTTTATGTTTGTGAATCACCGAGGAGACATGATTCATAAAGTACTCAATTTCTTTTTTTAATTCAAGAAGTTGTTGTTAAGTTAATAGTAATATTGGTGGTAGCTGGTAAACATGTCAAACTAGACAGCATCTGAAAATGCAAAGCGCATCCGCATCCTTTTGTAATCAAACGTCGTCCTCTTCTTCTTCGGCCTGCTCAAAATAATGAAAAGGTTTTTTTTAATACAAAATTAAAATTGATGATTTTATGCAGCCTTGACCTTTCATCTTTAGATCTAAAAAATAATCAGTTTCTCGCTTTTGATGGGTGAACCAATTCTGTGACTCAATATGCAAAATATAAACATTTCAGATGAAAATTGACAATTTTACGTGATACTGACCTTTGACGTGTTGACCAAAATTATTAGATTGCCTTCTCCATATTCTCATCATAAAGATTTGTTGAAAATTTGATGACAAACCTCAAATGGTTTAAAAAAAGCTATGGCCCAAACACACACACACACACACACACACACACACACACACACACACACACACACTCACATACAGACACACAAACACACACACACACATAAGCACACACATACACACACACACAGACATACACACACACATAGACACACAAACACACACACACACACACACACACACACACACACACAAACACACACACACACATAAGCACACACATACACACACACACAGACATACACACACAAACACATAGACACACAAACACACACACATAGACACACAAACACACACACACACACACACACATACATACACACACACACACAAACACACACACATACACACACATATACACACGCACACACATAAACACATGCACACACATATACAAACACACGCGCACACCCATACACGCACACACACATACACACATATAAACACACACATACACACACACACATGCACACACATACGCACACATATATATACACACACACACTCACACACACATACACACATGCACACCCATACACGCACACAAGGACACTGTGCAGAGAACAGACTGAAAGTTAGGCTAAAACAAAAAACAAGAATGATCAAATAATGAACATAAACTGTATTTGTGATTTCAGGTACACTGTACCTTCACTAACAAACGGTAATTTTGAAAGTCAGACCCATTATTAATATTAAGCCCCCCCCCCCCCTCAAATAGAGAAGTCAAACTCCACCTAGGCCTGAACCTAACCTTCCCCTAATTCCTGCTACTAACTCCCGAGCGATGTGACAAATTTGATCGAGACAGATTTTTGCCGCCGGCACCCCATCCTGACTGCTGTCTGAAATTCAAGCAGGTGATCAATGTGGCCTTGGACAAAATGATTGCTTCGGCTTTGGCCTGGAAGCACAAAATGAAGAATAACATTAAACTAGTACAGATACATTCAAAGTACACCGCCCCCATGCCAAATAATTAAATATCCTCAAGCGCGGGATTGCCGGCCGCCGGGGCACCTCCGGCCCCCAGCAATACCGCCGTGCAGCTCATAGAGACTGTAATGGGTGTGAGAGGTGTACAATAATTGATTGGTTAATTGCATAATTAAAATCAATAAATAATTATCATAAAATATTTTCTTAATCAATTGGCTAATAGCATACCTAAACCACCAGTGCTTCATCCGAAGCTGTAACTTTTTGAAAATGAATTAAATAAGCCACTGATGGAATTTTATATATATTTTATTGATTAATCAATAAATAATGAATCGATTAAATCGATTAATAAATCAATCAAAAATATCCTTCAGAGCCACATCACTTTGTCACTGTCGTGTCCAAATATTAGCTTCCGAGCTCAAAAGTTATCTGAGATATTGCCCAGATGAGAAAGAAAATAAATGAATGATTAATGATGAAAATAAATAAATACTAATCATAAAATAATTAAATAATTAATCAATTGGCCTAAAGAATACCTAAACCACCACCGTTTCACCCGAATGTGTATTTTTTAAATTAATCTAGTCATTAATCGAATAATTAAATAATTAATCGATTAATTGATTAATCAATAAATCAAAAACAGCCTTTACAGCCAAATCACTTGGTCATTGGCAGGTCCAAATATCAGCTTCCTAAATCAAAAAGTGCCTGAGATAATGCCCAGAAGAGAAAGGAAATGTACAAGTACTTAATTAATCTATCATAATTAAGTAACTAATCAATTAATTAATTAATCAAAAAACAAAAATACCGTTTATGACAAAGTACTTACTTTTGTGACCAAATTTCAGCTTCCTAGATCAAATGATGGCTGAGATATCGCCCGGACAAACAAACAAACAAGGAGGCAAACAAACAAACAAACAAGAAAACTAGATGGTATTCATAGAATACTTACCGTGCGCAGTCAACGTGGTGTGAGCCAACTCTTCCGTTTTTGAACGTTTCTTTTTTTTTTTTGATCCAATATGGCTGCCAGACCACGTGAGCGATGACATCATAAATTTATATTCTCTAATATAATTGTTGCAGAGATCATGCTCAATAAATTTCAAACTGATCAGACTAAGCGTTGTCCCTGTCGAATTATGACGTCATAATTATGGCACCAATGACGTCATCGTTAACAACACCTATTCCCCATATAGTTATTTACAATGAGCCATGTTTCAATTTTTTACATACAGCTGTTTTGGAGATATAGAGGTGCAACGTTTTTCGGTTTTTCCAAGATGGCGCCTGTAACACATGACCTATGACGTCATGATTATCATTAAAATATTCTAAAGGAGGAGGCGCTCGTATTGTGAAAATATCGTGTCAATCGGACCAATAATTGCAGCGAAAAAAATTCATATTGATCGAATCAAGCGTTGTACTTGTCAAATCATGACATCATAATTATAAAGTACCGATGACATCATCATTAACATATCTTATTCCCCAAGCGGAGGACTTGACAATTTCGTTTTTTTCCATGGAGCGGTTTTGGAGATATAGAGGTGCAACATTTTTTCAATTTTTCCAAGATGGCGCCTGTACCACGTGACATATGACGTCATAATTATCATTTTAAAAATTCCACAGGAGGAGCCGCTCATATTCTGAAAATTTCGTGCCAATCGGACTAACAGTTGCAGGGGAATGCTGATCAGATTGTACATTGAGTCACTAAACAGGGAAATGAGAATGCTGAATCAGAATGCTGATCAGACAGACACTTTTTAATGCTGATCAGATCAAGCGTTGTACTTTTCGAATTACGAGATCATAATTAAGGCACCGAAGACATCATCATCAACATATCTTATTCCCCATGGTGAGTACTTGACAATGAGCCATGGTTGCATTTTTTCCAATGAGCGGTTTGGGAGATATAGAGGTGTAACGTTTTTCCCAGATGGCGCCTGTACCACGTGGCCTATGACGTCATAATATTCATTAAAATATTCTCCAGGAGGAGGCCCTCCTGTGGTGAAAATTTAAGGTCTATCGGACCAACGGTTGCCGAGAAAATGAATTTTTAAAATGCATACAAGGCACACACACGTACGCACGTAACTGAATGCTTAACCCTGCTTTTCACTTCGTGAGCGCAGGATAAAAACAAACAACCGGAGTGAAAACTGAGTATTCCCTTTCAGCGTGCGTCATTACTGAGCCCCCTTCAGTGGCCAGCAATGAGGTTATGCAGCGCCTGGAGATGGCATAGGAAAGGAGCGGTGTACAACAAACAAACAACTGGATTGAAAACTGAGTACTCCCTTTCAGCGTGCGTCATTACCGAGCCCCCTTCGGTGGCCGGCAATGACGTTATGCAGCGACTGAAGATGGCATAGGAAAGGAGCGGTGTACAACAAACAAACAACTGGATTGAAAACTGAGTACTCCCTTTCAGCGTGCGTCATTACCGAGCCCCCTTCGGTGGCCGGCAATGACGTTATACAGCGCCTGGAGATGGCATAGGAAAGGAGCGGTGTACAACAAACAAACAACTGGATTGAAAACTGAGTACTCCCTTTCAGCGTGCGTCATTACTGAGCCCCCTTCAGTGGCCAGCAATGAGGTTATGCAGCGCCTGGAGATGGCATAGGAAAGGAGCGGTGTACAACAAACAAACAACTGGATTGAAAACTGAGTACTCCCTTTCAGCGTGCGTCATTACCGAGCCCCCTTCGGTGGCCGGCAATGACGTTATACAGCGCCTGGAGATGGCATAGGAAAGGAGCGGTGTACAACAAACAAACAACCGGAGTGAAAACTGAGTACTCCCTTTCAGCGTGCGTCATTACCGAGCCCCCTTCGGTGGCCGGCAATGATGTTATACAGCGATTGGAGATGGCATAGGAAAGGAGCGGTGTACAACATCGTACAAAAAGTCAGATCGGTCCAAAGCACGAAACATCTTTCTCTCATGTGGTCAGTGTGATGGTTCTTGACAAAGCAAAAATCTAAGTTAAATTAAAAAAAAAAACTAAAGTGTAGGTGCACCTGTGCTGAAGCACTTATCGAGGTCTGGTTACAGACATGTGGAATTCAAATTTATTTCAATTTCCTGTTTCCAAGAGTGGTTGTTGTTGTTGCTTGTGTTGTTGTTGTTGTTGTTGCTTGTGTTGTTGTTGTTGTTGGTTCGCCTCAGGCAGTTCTCTCGAACAAGCCGACAGCACAGAGACAGCCGATCGATCTTGCAGGAGCAACCCGGGTATCCCCCACATCCAAGATGATGTACCCTTGCCTTCACAAACTCAGGGCCATGACAGAGTGAGAGAGAGAGAGAAAGAGAGAGAGAAGAGAAGGGAAGAGAAGAGAAAGGGCCGGTCCATTGTGACCGAGCTACCATGACGAAGTCGGGCAGTAGGGAAGAATGGGGAAGATTTGGCCCCCGACTTCCTTTGAGGGGTACAACCACCGCGAAGAGGTGTCCCGGATATTGTCCATTACTGGTTTTTCACTGTGGTGCATTGTTCCTCTCAAGCTCCTGCTACTTACTCTCCAAGCTCATCCCCTCTCCTCTCCAAATCAATAATGCAGCAGTGATTGAAGCCTGACAGCTGCGGATCCATAGCTGCAAAGCTTGTCACAGGTGAGCAGCGGAAATATGGGAATGGTAAAGACAGGATCCCTTACACTTTGTGTTTCTGGAACAGACTATAACCTTCACCAGGAAGATGATTTTATTTTCACGCATTCATTTAGAGACAATTGCATTACGACAACGCCTCTCTATATATGTGAAAATTGGTACAAATGGTGGGTATTTTACTCAAAATGGAATGGAAGTTAAACTTTATTTTCCTTTTCAACCATTTTATCAATTCATCCATCCAGTGAGCATACTCTGAGAGCATCAGGGCTGCTGGGATCAATCTCTCTGCAGGGGATACACTGCCTGGTTAGTCGTTGTCTTGTTAGTGCTGCTCAGGGCAGGAATTGGTCCAGGTACTGGTGCAGAATGCCCACATCTCTTCTGAAGGTGAAGTGTGATCTTCAATGTCCACCTGTCAATGTTAGCAGATGAGGGACGACGCTTAATTCTCCTTCCTCCTCCTCCTGTACAATTGTTGTTGTTTTTTGGATGCAAGATCGAGGCTCGCGAAAGAGCTAACATCAATCACAAAAAAAACAAAAAACGAACACATAAAACATATAAGAAGGGGAGCGGGAGACAAGATGAGGAGAGAGGGGGAAGCACACAAGTACAACAGCAGAGAACAAGGACATCGTGAGATCTGTGGGAGGGAGAGGGTTTGGGGGGAGAATGGCATGGGAAAGGGGGGAGGAGTGGGAGAGGTATAAAACGCATGGACACTGCAAGGACTTCCAGGAAAGAAGTCGGTATTTCAAAAAAGTGTATCAGGTGAATTAACGGGGGTAGAAAAGATATGGGGCAAGATAAGAGATGGTGGTGAACAGCTGTTTTAAAGACCTGGAGGGAGGAGTGGGATTGAAGGGAGTGAGGGAGTTTGTTCCAGAGGCGGGAGAAAAGAGGAATGAAGGAGTGAAGGTGAGCAGAGAGTCTTGATTATGGCAGTTTAACCATAAGAGGGTTGCTGGCAGATCTTGTGTGTCCTGTAGGAATATTTGGGGGACAGAGCACAGACAGAGATGGAGGAGCAAGGCCGGAGAGGAGTCGGTAGAGAGGACCGTGGTCCTTTTTCTGCAGAACATGGCAGTTTTCGTCCAATCGGACTCCTCGGGGTAGTAAATTCGGAGGAGCAGAGTATCAATGTGGTGACACGTCACAACAGCCAGCACATGAAAACATGATGTAAGGGCAATTTTTCAGGCTCAAAATATCATTTCTAAAGGTTTTATTTCGTGAAACTCAACACATCATGGAATGTTTTTTGTTCATGAACAATGCGCAAGCTTATTAATCCTCAATGCAGACTGGCAATGCATCTGAGAAAACATCTTCCTGTTGTGCTCCCAGACTCGTGATGCGCACAAGGTGCTATTTTGTACAAAATGAAAGCACGCGAGGCACGTCGGGAAAGAAAACCTTTCCAATTAAATAGGAATGATATATCATCGGGGAACGTGTGCGGCCTCCGCCATCCATTCTCCCAAAATATCAGCCGCCAATGGACAAAACGAACACATTTTTCAGTTTCTCCTCGAACACAGAAAACAATGTGAGGCACGTCCCGTGTTCCCTGGACGAACAAATTCCACCAGACAATATCTTCAAATTTCCTCTTGATTTATGATCTTTTTGAAACCTTTGTCTGAAGAGCTGCGTCTTACAAGTGGCAAATCACAGGTATTCAGGTTATTATCGCAGAGACAGGTGAGTTCACCGCTGCGGTGCTTTATTGGCCTCAAGGTTAAGGCCTATTGATTATATCCCTGTGTCTATGCCAGCAACCATCTTGTACTATTGATAAGATTGCTAAGTACATGTTTTTGGTTTGGATTAAAACGGAACCAATCAAAAAGAAAGTCAATATGTTGGTTCCACATAAGAACATGTTAAACATGTGAAACCATTAATAATTCTCAGAACATTCATAACGAAATATTCAGCTGTTTGAGAAAATTGAGAATTGGATTGAAATGAAATTTTATCTTCATACAGACACACAAACAAACACACACACACACACACACACACACACACACACACACACACACACACACACACACAAACACATTCAAACACAAACACACCAGCATGAATTGGCTCGCATCACCACGCATCGTTACTGAGGAACGGGCTTGTTTTAACTGAGGATAATGACTGCACCTGAGTTGCTGTATTGTCATGATTTACACCAATCATAATACAAACAATTATTTTACACAAATTTATTTGTAGTGTTTGTGATATTACATTTTTATAAACAATTTAGATTGAAAAAAAAGAAACAAGAAGACGTCATGCGTAGCACGATGCTTGCAAAATCCGCCCCCCACCCCCAAGAAAAAAAATTCCATTGATACAGCAAATTTTCCATTTCATCAAGATTAAAATTGACAATCTTGATCAAAGCTCCGGTCAATAGAAGAAAAGCGGCGATTTTTCAGATTAAAAATGATGATTTTGGAAGGTTGACCTTGAGTTGAACTTTGACCTTTTGACCTCAAAAATAGCTAGTTTCCCTGTTTAGTGACTCAAAGTGCAAATGCTGTTCAATTTTCAAGTCAATCGGATGAAAATTGAGGATTTTTGAAACTTGGCCTATGTTGACCTTTTGGCCGAAGTTGACCTCAAAACTACTTGATGGTTGAATTCAGTGACGAGATATGCAAGCCCTCTTCAAATTTCAAGTCAATTGGATGAAAATTGAGGATTTTAGAAATTTGGCTTATGTTGACCTTTTGGCCTATGTTGACCTCAAGAATACTTGGTGGTTGAATTCAGTGACCAGATATGCAAGTCCTCTTCAAATTTTAAGTCAATTGGATGAAAATTGAGGATTTCTCAAATTTGGCCTATGTTGAACTTTTGGCCTATATTGACCTCAAGAATACTTCGTGGTTGAATTCAGTGACCAGACATGCAAGTCCTCTTCAAATTTCAAGTCAATTGGATGAAAATGGAGGATTTTAGAAATTTGGCCTATGTTGACCTTTTGGCCGATGTTGATGTCAAAAATACTTGGTGGTTGAATTCAGTGACCAGATATGCAAGTAGCAGGAGACAGGGTTTGGCAATCACGTGTGTGTGTCAGTCTAAGGGGGGAGGTGTGAGGGGTCGGTACTAAGTCCACTACTAGTTGTAGCTGTGATGGAGGTGCTGGCTCAGAACGTAAAGGAGGGTTTACCGTGGGAGTTGTTGTATGCAGATGATCTGGTGTTGATTGCGGAAAGTATGGATGGACTGAAGGAAAAGATGAACAAGTGGAAGGAATGTATGGAGACAAAAGGTCTGAAGGTGAATATCGGAAAGACGAAGGTGATGGCAAGTGGTACAGCATGTGGTGAGGTGGAAAGAACTGGGAAGTGGCCCTGTGCTGTGTGCAGGAAGGGTGTCGGAGTGAACTCCATTCAATGTACAATGTGCGCTGAGTGGGTTCATCAAAAATGTAGTGGTCTGAGAGGGTCATTAACCAGTGTGGCAGCTACATTCAAATGTAAGGTGTGCACAGAGGGAGCTGCACATGGAGGAAATGCTGAGTTGGATCTTGGAGACGGCGTGAAGCTGGAAGGTGTGAAAACATTTTGCTACCAAGGAGACATGCTGAATGGAGAAGGTGGATCAGACTCCGCAACGGTTGCTCGAGTGAGATGTGCATGGAAGAGGTTTCGGGAACTGAGTGGCATGCTGATGAGGAGGGGAGTGTCATTGAAGCTGAAGGGAAAGGTGTATGCTGCATGTGTGAGAAGTGTTATGATTCATGGGAGCGAGACATGGGTCATGAACGTAGAGCAGCAACGAAGGCTGGAAAGGGTGGAAATGCAAATGGTTCGATGGATGTGCGGAGTATCGTTGAGAGAGAGGAAGACAAATGATGAATTGCGAAAAATGATGAGAATAGAGCTTGTGATTGATGCTGTGAAGAGGAACAGGTTGAGATGGTTTGGTCATGTGTTGAGGAAGGATGAAAGTGACTGGTTGAAAAGAGTGATGGAAATGAATGCAGAAGGAAGCAGAGGACGGGGAAGACCGAGAAAGACTTGGCTAAAGATGGTGGAAGAAGAAATGCGGGCAAGGGGGTTAACAAGGGGAGATGCAGAAAATAGGGCAAAATGGAGAAGATTGTCATGGGGACCGCAAGGCTAACCCCCGCTCTCGCAGGGAAAATGGCCTTAAAATGCATGTTGTTGTTGTTGTTGTTGTGTGTGTCTGTCTGGGCCGTAAATTTACCATTTGAGTTTTGTCACCAAATTTTCACCAAACCTTTTTTATGATAATATAGAGAAGGCAAATTAATAATTTTGTCAAAAGGTTAAAGGTCAACGTAGCATATCATCGTCAATTTTCTTCCGATTGACCTGAAATTTTCAGAATTTGCATGTAGGATCACAGAAATGGTTCACCAATCAAAAGCTAGAAGCTGATTATTTTTTAGATGTAAAGCTCATCGGTCAAGGCCGCATAAAATCATCAATTTTCATTTTGTATTTTTTAAACTGTTCTCGTGACGTTGAATATAATACGGAAGAAGAAGAAGACGTCTGAATGAAAATGGATGCGGCCTGGCTTTGTATTTTCAGATGCTTTCTAGTTTCAATTTATTATCGACCTGAACACTGCGTGTGGTAAGCTATTCTATGAATTATACTGATATTGAATGTTATATTGATATTGAATTTTTTTGAGATATCCTGCTATGTATCGTTTTTGGCCCTATCTCCCAATGGTGAAGAATCACTTTAAAAATTAAATAATTCTCATATCCGAATCCACATTCAGATCTTCACCAAAATCGAATGTATTTGTCCTTGTTAGACACCCAACCTCTTCACCAAGTTTCGTCCAAATCCGTCCATAACTTTTTGAGATATCCTGCTACAGTCACGTGAAAAAGTAAGTACACCCCATGTAAAGTTTTGGCTTTTTCAACATATTTCAACATACAGCTATTTGATCTTCATTTCAACAATATTGATAGATAAAGGTTATATAATATAACAAATATCATGAAACATTTACATTTTGTAGTCCATTGTATAATTTAAATAAACATAAATGCAAATTTCGCACGTGGAAAAAGTAAGTACACCCCTACATTTATCACTACATCAAATACCTAAAATTAGAATCAGGTGCACCAGCTCAGGTGCAAATGATTAGAACATCGTTAGAGAGGATCTTGGAGGAACCTGTCTTATTTAAACCTCAGACATTTATTTTGGTTTGCTCTTTGTTGTTGAAGTGTGTGGCATCACCATGCCTAGATCAAAAGAGAGCTCTGAGGCCTTCAGAAAGAAGGTTATAGATGCCTACGAGTCTGGGAAGGGATTTAAAAAGATCTCCAAACAATTTGAAATCAATCATTCGACTGTCCGGTAGATCATCTACAAGTGTAGAAGATTCCAAACAACTGCCAACTTGTTCAGGCCAGGCCGCCCCAGCAAGTTCAGCCTGCGAGCAGACCTCAAGATGCTGAAAAAAAGTGTCTAAGAACCCCAGAATGTCATCACGGGGCCTACAGGTAGCTCTTGCCACTGGTGATGTCAAAGTGCACGAGTCTACCATTAGAAAGATGCTGGACAAATTTGATCTACCTGGGAGGTGTGCCAGGAGGAAACCTTTGCTGTCCAGAAAGAACATCAGGGCAAGACTAAAGTTTGCCAATGAACACCCAGGCAAAGACCAGCACTTCTGGAACAATGTGCTCTGGACAAATGAGTCAAAGGTAGAGCTATTTGGCCACAGTACCAGAAGACATGTTTGGCGAAAACCAAAGACAGCATTTGACCACAAGAACCTGATACCAACTGTAAAGCATGGTGGTGGAAATATTGGAAGGAAGGGAAGGAAGGGAGATGTGTGGAAGGGAGAGGGCTTGGGGGGAGGAGGCATGGGAAGGGGGGGGGGGGGTGGAGGGAGAAGTATAAAACACATGGACTTCCAGGACAGAAGTTGGTATTTCAAAAAAGTGGAATTGGGGTGAAATTAGCGGGGGTAGAAAAGATCAAGGTTTTGGATGGGGGAAGATAAGAGATGGTGGTGAACAGCTGTTTTAAAGACCTGGAGGGTGGAGTGGGATTGAAGAGAGTGAGGGAGTTTGTTCCAGAGGCGGGAGAAAAGAGGAATGAAGGAGTGAAGGTGAGCAGAGAGTCTTGATTTTGGCAGTTTGACCATAAGAGGGTTGCAGGCAGATCTTGTGCGACCTGTAGGAATATTTGGGGGACAGAGCACAGAGAGAGCTGGGGGAGCAAGGCCGGAGAGGAGTCGGTAGAAGATGGAAAGACCACCAACCTGCCTGCGGTGAGTGAGTGAGAGGTCCTTGGAGTTAGCTTCATCGCGGGAGATTCCAATGATTCTGAATGCTTTGGTTTCAACAGCGTGAAGACGAGCTAGGTGTGAGGCAGGAGCACGAGCCCAGAGGGGAGAGCAGTATTCCATTGAGCTGCGGATGAAAGCCTTGTATGTGGTGAGGAGCTCAGGTGTGCCAAGGAAGGACTTCGCACGACGGAGGATGCCCAGTCGGCGACTGGCTTTGGAGGCCAGATTTGAAATGTGGTTTTCCCAGGAAAGATCATGGCAGATAGAGAGACCCAAAAGCTTGAGTGACAGAACTTCTTGGAGAGGATTATTCAGAAAGTGGATGGGAGGGTTGTCCAGTCGGTCTTTTTGGAGAGACATCATAAGAGTGTGAGATTTGTGAGGATTGAAAGACATGTTCCACTTGTTTGCCCAGTCTGTGATTTTGTCCAGGTCTGCAGAGAGTGAGGAGGCAGCAGACTGCCGATCTGAGGGATGAAGAATGGAGCGACAGAGAGTAGAGTCATCAGCAAAGAGATACAGAGGATTTTCAAGAGAGTCAGAGAGATCATTGATGAAGACCAGAAAAAGCACAGGGCCTAGAACACTGCCTTGTGGAACTCCAGCCTGAACAGGAAGAGGAGATGAGAGAAACCCATTCAGGGCCACACGTTGACTACGACTAGAGAGGAAGTCCGCCAGCCATGCGTGGAGATTTCCATGGATACCAAAAGAGGAGAGTTTGGTGAGCAGAGCGGGGTGCCAGACCGTATCGAAGGCACGTGATATGTCAAGGGAGACTGCTCTAATTTCCTGTTTGGCATTGAGGACCTCCATCCATTGTTGAGAAAGCAGAAGCAGCATGTCCAGAGTAGAGTGTCCAGGTCTGAAACCAAATTGATGATCAGAGATCAAGCCATTGGAGAAGAGGAAAGATTTCATATCTGAAGCAATGATGGATTCCATGACTTTGCTGATAATTGGGAGAAGGAAGATTGGTCTGTCGTTGCTGGGATCTGTTTTTGCACCTTTTTTGTGCAAAGCGGTGATGTTGGCAGATTTCCAAGCAGATGGAAGATGATCTTGAGCAAAAGAGAGGGTGAAGAGAACAGAGAGAGGGAGTGAAAGAGCGGAAGAACAGGATTTTAGGACCCGTGGGCTGATGCCGTCAGGTCCAGTTGCAGAATCCGAGTCGAGCGTTGACAGAAACTTTTCCACCTTGTCAGGAGGAAAGGACACAGAGTCCAGGAGCAGCTGGGTACGACTGGGTACGGTGGGTACAGAGAGGGATGGGTTTGGGACACAAGATTTAGAGGCAAACACAGAGTTGAGGCATTCAGCTTTTTCACGTGCGGAGTCAGCCGTGTGGCCATTTGAGGTGAGGGAGGGGATGGAGGGGGAACAAACACCAGAAACAGATTTGACCAGACGCCACCAGGATTTGGAAGAGGGAGACAGATAAGAGAGTTCGGTCCTGAGAACGGAGAGATATTGTTTCCTGGCTCTCCTGAGGGTGGACACACACTTGTTTCGGGCTTTGTGAAAGAAAATGAGATTTCCTTCCGTTGGATTTGCTTTCCAGGAGACGAAAGCAAGTTGTTTCTGGGCAATAGCCTCACCACAAGATTCCGTGTACCATGGACGGGAGGAAGGGTATGACAACAGAAGACGAGATGGGATAAATCTGTGCATGAGAGAGAGCAGTTTGCTTTGGAAGAATTCCCAGGAAGAATTTATGTCAGAGGCAGTAGAGATGGGAGGCCAGTCCAGATGATTGATGGCTGCTTGAAGACCGTGCCAGTTGGCCTGAGTGAAATGCCAGACTCGTCGACGCTGAGGAGGCTCTCTGAGAATGGTCAGAGAGATGTCCACTTTAACAAGCACATGATCAGAAGAGCCGATTGGAGCAGAAGAAGAGCAGCAGACATTTTCAGGGAAGTTAGTCATAACCAAGTCCAGAAGAGAAGATGCTCCGTTGACTGAAATCCGGGTCGGGAAATTGACAGATTGTGTCAGTCCCAGTGAGTCACAGAAGTCCTTTGCTGAAGAGCCATGGCTGGTGAGAGAGGTACCCACACCCAGCCAACTGGCATGGTGACAGTTGAAATCACCACATATGAGGAAGAGAGAGTTGGGATGGGTAGATAGAAGTTGGTCCATATTCTCAGACAGCGAGATGTAGATGGAGTCATCACTGTTTGGTGGACGGTACAACACACATTTGAACAAAAGGTGGGAGCGAAGGGGAAGCCGTAGCCAAAGGTATTCCTGGGGGTGAGGTGGAGAGAGGGCAGTGCAGGGCGAGTGAGGAAGAGAGTTTTTTATAAAGATAGCAACCCCACCTCCAGGACGACGCTCAGGTCTATCATACCGGAGTACGGAGTAACCTGGGAGAGATACCAAGGAATCAGAGACATCATGAAGGAGGAAAGTTTCTGTTAAGCAGATCACGTCTGGTTTGTCAGAAGCAACCTGTATGGAGAGATCAGACATGTTTGAACAAAGGCCCCGGATGTTTGAGGTCCATACTGTTAAGGAAGAGGAAGGGGGAGCATCGGATACAGAACAGGGGGGGGGGGGGGAGCGGTAGGGTAAGATGTGGAAGAGGAGGAAGAGGTAGGGAGAGCTGTTGAAGGTGTGTCAGAGATTACAGAATAGCTCGGAGAAAGGGAAGGATGGGGCAGACAAAAGGTTTGATGGTGATTGGGAGAGGCGCAGTGAGGTGTTATTTGACGAGGGGGAAGAGCGAGGCAGAAGGTTGAGGGAGATGAAGGTGAAAGTTGGAAGGGGGAAGAAGCGGGGAGGACGCTTTGAGGGGGAGGGGTGAGAGGGGAGTCTAGGAGGGGAGGAGCGAGAGAGAGTCTCGGAGGGGAGGGGTGTGGGGGGAGATTCGAAAGGAATGGGTGATTGGGAAGATTTGGAGGGGAGGGGCAAGGGGGAAGATTTGAAAGAGATGGGTGATGGGGATGATTTGGAGGGGATGGGCAAGGGGGTAGATTTAGAGGGGAGGGGTGATGGGAAATGGGATTTTGGGGTGATGGGATTTTGAAAAATGTACGATTAATGGGAAACGAACATTTATTGCAAAATGAGTTTCTTGAGACATTCGAGTCAAAAATACGTTTGAGGACGCTGGAGGGAGGATGGAGTGCTGGAGAGTTTAGGGAATGAATGAAAGATGCACTATAAGAGATGGAATTTTTTTTTGGAATGAATGGATTTGGTGAGCAAGTCGAAAGCATCCTTTTATAGAAGAAGAAGAAAAAGGTGTTATAGAATACGACAGAATACAGTTCTTCAGGGGACAGATTAAACATTTTTTAACAACGTGATCACAAACAGCGTGGTCGAAGAATGAACGAACGAACAACTAAGAACGAATAAACGAATAAAAACGGAAGGAAATCTTTTTGGGTTTTTTTTTTTTTTTGAGATTTTAAAACAAGGAAGTATGGGATGAAAAGACCGTGAAAAACAGAGACCGGAAAAAAATTGCAGCGCGATCGGAGAACCGCTGAGACAAAAACAAAGCCTAAAGCCAAGGTTGGACACAGTAGCCTAGTACTACACTTAGGCCTCAGAATACACGATGAGAAAGACCGACGATTCTGTACACAGGTATGAAAAAGCAACGCCAAGAATACTATTAAAGACACCCCAATAGGTACATACAAGACCAGTTTCGACAAAAACACAATTGTGAAAAGTTACTTAACTTCGAAAGCGAGCGTGCATGGACAGCAATGGACTACAAAATGTAAATGTTTCATGATATTTGTTACATTATATCACCTTTATCTATCAATATTGTTGAAATGAAGATCAAATAGCTGTATGTTGAAATATGTTGAAAAATTCAAAACTTTGCATGGGGTGTGCTTACTTTTTCACGTGACTGTATGTATCGTTTTTGGCCCATCTCCAAATGGTGAAGAATCACCATAAAATATTTTCGAGTCTGGATCCGAATCCAAATCTCCACCAAAATTGAATCAATTCTTCCATGTCACATAGCCAATCTGTCCACCAAGTTTCGTCCAAATTCGTGATTATATTTTTGAGATATCGTGCTCACAGACAGACTGCAGACAGAGAAACAAACAGGAGTGACAGCATAACATCCGTCCACCTTTGGTGGTGGAGGTATGAAAGCTTCATGCATTATTTTCTCAATTACACAAACAATCCTGACATTTCACAAATTCATTCTTACATATGAGCATTCCTAAAACTCTAAAAAAGAAGACACGGCAATCAATTAGAATGATGCACGTTACGTACGGTATGTGCACCTGTTCCTTTCTTTCTGTCCATGTGTTTTCTGTCAGAGTAACTGAAGTTGTTCTCGGAAACAATGTACACGTGGAGCATACCTGGATTTGAGCTGTCGCGTCTGGGTTTGATTGTCGACTCGACCATAAACTGTGTCGCACGGGGGGTTTTGCATCATTGAGTACACCGTCCTTCTCATGGGGCATCAGGCTGCTGTCCCATCTGCCAGGATCGATGATACTCCCTCAGGTAGACGTTAATCGAGGTGTCCCGTTGTATGCAAGGGTTGCTTGACGTTAAAGATCCCACGGAGTCTTATCGACGAGGTATGAGCACTTTGAGCAATTGCTGAAAGATTCCTGCCCGAATTTTGAATGCATTGGTGATATAACTGAAGCTCAGTGATGAGGCAACCAGCCGGACAACTTCGTTAATTTGATTCCAGCACAACTACAACTACAACATGTATTTGAGAACGAAATGTTTCATTTTTGCAGGATTTGTGATGTGACATCATAAATTGGATAAAACGCAACCTGACACCAAAATCAAACAAACTACCAAACAGCACATTTACTCTGACTTTGTTTCACCAAAAATAAAATAAACTACAAAGTATTCATAGAATACTTACCCTGTGCATTCAACTTGGTGCGAGCCAACTATTCTGTGTTTAAGGGGTTTTTTTATCCAATATGGGTGCCAGACCACCTCAGCAATTACGTCATAAATTTATATTCTCTAAATAATTGTTGCATCGATCATGCTCAATAAATGTCACACTGATCAGACTAAGCGTTGTCCCAGTCGAATTATGACGTCATAATTACGGCACCAATGACATCATCGTTAAAAACACCTATTCCCCATGTGGAGTTCTGTACAATGAGACACGTTTCAATTTTTTCCACGGAGCGGTTTTGGAGAACAGAGGTGTAACGTTTATCGCTTTTTCCAAGATGGCGCCTGTACCACGTGACCTATGACGTCATAATTATCATTGAAATATTCTACAGGATGAGGCTCTCCGATGGTGAAAATGTCCTGTCAATCGGACCAAAAAATGCAGAGAAAAAAATTCATACTGGTCGGATGAAGAGTTATACTTGTCGAGTGATGACGTCATAACGAAGGTTACCTCACCACCACCGATGACATCATAAAAATATATTATTCCCCATGGGAGTACTTGACAATGAGCCTTGTGTGAACTTTTTCAATTGAGTGGTTTGGGCGATATAGAGGTGTAACTTTTGAATTACGTGGTGGTGAGGTGTTTTGAATTACTTGGTAGTGAGGTGTTTTTAAATGACGTGGGGGTGAGGAGTTTTAATTTCGTGGGTGTGAGGTGTTTTTATTACGTGTTTTATGGCTGTGAGGTGTTTTTATTACGTGTTTTATGGCTGTGAGGTGTTTTTATTATGTGTTTTATGGCTGTGAGGTGTTTTTATTACGTGTTTTATGGCTGTGAGGTGTTTTTATTATGTGTTTTATGGCTGTGAGGTGTTTTTAATTTCGTGGGTGTGAGGTGTTTTTATTACGTGTTTTATGGCTGTGAGGTGTTTTTAATTTTGTGGTGGTGAGGTGTTTTTATTACGTGTTTTATGGCTGTGAGGTGTTTTTATTATGTGTTTTATGGCTGTGAGGTGTTTTTAATTTCGTGGGTGTGAGGTGTTTTTATTACGTGTTTTATGGCTGTGAGGTGTTTTTAATTTCGTGGGTGTGAGGTGTTTTTATTACGTGTTTTATGGCTGTGAGGTGTTTTTAATTTCGTGGTGGTGTTGTGTTTTTATTACGTGTTTTATGGCTGTGAGGTGTTTTTATTATGTGTTTTATGGCTGTGAGGTGTTTTTATTACGTGTTTTATGGCTGTGAGGTGTTTTTATTATGTGTTTTATGGCTGTGAGGTGTTTTTATTACGTGTTTTATGGCTGTGAGGTGTTTTTAATTTCGTGGTGGTGTTGTGTTTTTATTACGTGTTTTATGGCTGTGAGGTGTTTTTATTATGTGTTTTATGGCTGTGAGGTGTTTTTATTATGTGTTTTATGGCTGTGAGGTGTTTTTATTACGTGTTTTATGGCTGTGAGGTGTTTTTAATTTTGTGGTGGTGAGGTGTTTTTATTACGTGTTTTATGGCTGTGAGGTGTTTTTATTATGTGTTTTATGGCTGTGAGGTGTTTTTAATTTCGTGGGTGTGAGGTGTTTTTATTACGTGTTTTATGGCTGTGAGGTGTTTTTAATTTCGTGGGTGTGAGGTGTTTTTATTACGTGTTTTATGGCTGTGAGGTGTTTTTAATTTCGTGGTGGTGTTGTGTTTTTATTACGTGTTTTATGGCTGTGAGGTGTTTTTATTATGTGTTTTATGGCTGTGAGGTGTTTTTATTACGTGTTTTATGGCTGTGAGGTGTTTTTATTACGTGTTTTATGGCTGTGAGGTGTTTTTAATTTTGTGGTGGTGAGGTGTTTTTATTACGTGTTTTATGGCTGTGAGGTGTTTTTATTATGTGTTTTATGGCTGTGAGGTGTTTTTATTATGTGTTTTATGGCTGTGAGGTGTTTTTATTACGTGTTTTATGGCTGTGAGGTGTTTTTAATTTTGTGGTGGTGAGGTGTTTTTATTACGTGTTTTATGGCTGTGAGGTGTTTTTAATTTCGTGGTGGTGAAGTGTTTTTATTACGTGTTTTATGGCTGTGAGGTGTTTTTATTACGTGTTTTATGGCTGTGAGGTGTTTTTATTACGTGTTTTATGGCTGTGAGGTGTTTTTATTACGTGTTTTATGGCTGTGAGGTGTTTTTAATTTTGTGGTGGTGAGGTGTTTTTATTACGTGTTTTATGGCTGTGAGGTGTTTTTATTACGTGTTTTATGGCTGTGAGGTGTTTTTATTATGTGTTTTATGGCTGTGAGGTGTTTTTATTATGTGTTTTATGGCTGTGAGGTGTTTTTATTACGTGTTTTATGGCTGTGAGGTGTTTTTAATTTTGTGGTGGTGAGGTGTTTTTATTACGTGTTTTATGGCTGTGAGGTGTTTTTAATTTCGTGGTGGTGAAGTGTTTTTATTACTTGTTTTATGGCTGTGAGGTGTTTTTATTACGTGTTTTATGGCTGAGGTGTTTTAATTTTGTGGTGGTGAGGTGTTTTTATTACATGTTTTATGGCTGTGAGGTGTTTTTATTACGTGTTTTATGGCTGTGAGGTGTTTTTATTACGTGTTTTATGGCTGTGAGGTGTTTTTATTACGTGTTCGATGGCTGTGAGGTGTTTTAAATTACTTTGTGGTGAGGTGTTTTGAATTACTTGGTGGTGAGGTGTTTTGAATTACTTGGTGGTGAGGTGTTTTGAATTACCCCGGCCCTGGGAAAGTTTAAGGCTAGGTGGCGAAACCGGTGCCCACCTCTGCCGCGCCGGGCCCATTTCGCAATTAAAAGCTGAGCTGAATTATAGTAGTCAATCCTCTACGGCCGTGAGTAAAAGCTGAATTATAGTAGTAAATTCATTCAAAAAGAACTTAAAATGTTGGGACGGCCCCCGGGAAGTTTATAGGCTAGGTGGCGAGGCCGGACGAGGCCGCATCGGCCGGGCTGGGCCCATTTCGCAATTAAAAGCTGAGCTGAATTATAGTAGTCGATGTTCTACGGCCGTGAGTAAAAGCTGAATTATCGTAGTAAATTCATTAAAAAAGAACCCGGGCAAAGCCGGGCGGTTTCGGCGAGTATATATAAACAGTATATATATACAGTCACGTGAAAAAGTAAGTACACCTGATGTAAAGTTTTGACTTTTTCAACATATTTCAACATACAGCTATTTGATCTTCATTTCAACAATATATATAGATAAAGGTGATATAATATAACAAATATCATGAAACATTTACATTTTGTTGTCCATTGTATAATTTCAATAAACATAAATGCAAATTTTGCATGTGGAAAAAGTAAGTACACCCCTACATTTATCACTACTTCAAATACCTAAAATTAGAATCAGGTGCACCAGCTCAGGTGCAAATGATTAGAACATCGTTAGAGAGGATCTTGGAGGAACCTGTCTTATTTAAACCTCAGACATTTAGTTTGGTTTGCTCTTTGTTGTTGAAGTGTGCGGTGTCACCATGCCTAGATCAAAAGAGCTCTCTGAGGCCTTCAGAAAGAAGGTTATAGATGCCAACGAGTCTGGGAAGGGATTTAAAAAGATCTCCAAACAATTTTAAATCAATCAGTTCACTGTCCGGAAGATCATCTACAAGTGGAGAAGATTCAAAACAACTGCCAACTTGTTCAGGCCAGGCCGCCCCAGCAAGTTCAGCCTGGGAGCAGACCGCAAGATGCTGAACGAAGTCTCTAAGAACCCTAGAATGTCATCACGGGACCTACAGGTAGCTCTTGCCACTGTTGATGTCAAAGTGCATGAGTCTACCATTAGAAAGAGGCTGCACAAATTTGATCTACATGGGAGGTGTGCCAGGAGGAAACATTTGCTGTCCAGAAAGAACATCAGGGCAAGACTAAAGTTTGCCTATGAACACTGAGGCAAAGACCAGCACTTCTGGAACAATGTGCTCTGAACAGATGAGTCAAAGGTAGAGCTATTTGGCTACAGTACCAGAAGACATGTTTGGCAAAAACCAAAGACAGCATTTGACCACAAGAACCTGATACCAACTGTAAAGCATGGTGGTGGAAATATTATTGTTTGGGGCAGCTTTGCTGCATCAGGGCCTGGGCAGCTCACCATCATAGAATCCACTATGAATTCTTCATTGTAACAGAGGGTGCTTGAGGATAATGTGTGGCCATCTGTCGGAAAGTTGAAGCTCAACCGAGGGTGGACCTTGCAACATGACAATGGCCCTAAACATACCAGGAAAATCCACCAAGGAATGGCTGAAAAGAAAGAAATGGATTGTTCTGGAATGGCCAAGTCAAAGCCCGGATCTAAATCGCATCGAGATGTTGTGGGGGGATTTGAAACGAGCTGTGCATGCAAGAAACCCCTCAAACATCGCACAGCTGAAAGAATGCATGGAGGAGTGGGCAAAAATTTCTCCCAGTCGATGTCAGAGACTGGTAGACAGTTAAAAGAAACGCCTACTTGAGGTCGTTTCTGCCAAAGGGGGCAATACCACCTATTAGAGCCAAGGGTGTACTTACTTTTTCCACATGCGAAATTTGCATTTATGTTTATTAACGCACAGGTTGTAAACCTGGTGCGTTATAGCGTTTGCCTGGGAATTTCTGTCTCTCCAAAAGTGAAGCTCCGTTTCTGTCGCTCAGATGTGTAGCCAGTTTCTGTCGCTCAGATGTGTAAACATGACGTCTTCAAATCTATATTTAGGCTAACCATGGGCTACCCCTTTGGCTGGTACGCGGCCGCTCGCTAGTACATAATATAGGATATATTTGTTATATGTTATGTTATAGGATATATAGGATATATGTTATATGATATAGGATATATATAGGATAGGTTATAGGATATATATGTTATAGGATAGGAATATAGGACCCAAATGACCCAGAGGACCCAAATGACCCAGAGGACCCAAATGACCCAGAGGACCCAAATGACCCAGAGGACCCAAATGACCCAGAGGACCCAAATGAACCAGAGGACCCAAATGACCCAAATGACCCAGAGGACCCAAATGACCCAGAGGACCCAAATGACCCAGAGGACCCAAATGACCCAGAGGACCCAAATGACCCAGAGGACCCAAATGACCCAGAGGACCCAAATGACCCAGAGGACCCAAATGACCCAAATGACCCAGAGGACCCAAATGACCCAGAGGACCCAAATGACCCAGAGGACCCAAATGACCCAGAGGACCCAAATGACCCAGAGGACCCAAATGACCCAGAGGACCCAAATGACCCAGAGGACCCAAATGACCCAGAGGACCCAAATGACCCAGAGGACCCAAATGACCCAGAGGACCCAGAGGACCCAAATGACCCAGAGGACCCAGAGGACCCAAATGACCCAGAGGACCCAGAGGACCCAAATGACCCAGAGGACCCAGAGGACCCAGAGGCCCCAAATGACCCAAATGACCCAGAGGACCCAGAGGACCCAAATGACCCAGAGGACCCAAATGACCCAGAGGCCCCAAATGACCCAGAGGACCCAAATGACCCAGAGGCCCCAAATGACCCAGAGGACCCAAATGACCCAGAGGACCCAAATGACCCAGAGGACCCAAATGACCCAGAGGACCCAAATGACCCAGAGGACCCAAATGACCCAGAGGACCCAAATGACCCAGAGGACCCAAATGACCCAGAGGACCCAAATGACCCAGAGGACCCAGAGGACCCAAATGACCCAGAGGACCCAAATGACCCAGAGGACCCAAATGACCCAGAGGACCCAAATGACCCAGAGGACCCAAATGACCCAGAGGACCCAAATGACCCAGAGGACCCAAATGACCCAGAGGACCCAAATGACCCAGAGGACCCAAATGACCCAGAGGACCCAAATGACCCAGAGGACCCAAATGACCCAGAGGACCCAAATGACCCAGAGGACCCAAATGACCCAGAGGACCCAAATGACCCAGAGGACCCAAATGACCCAGAGGACCCAAATGACCCAGAGGACCCAAATGACCCAGAGGACCCAAATGACCCAGAGGACCCAAATGACCCAGAGGACCCAAATGACCCAGAGGACCCAAATGACCCAGAGGACCCAAATGACCCAAATGACCCAGAGGACCCAGAGGACCCAGAGGACCCAAATGACCCAGAGGACCCAGAGGACCCAGAGGACCCAGAGGACCCAGAGGACCCAAATGACCCAGAGGACCCAAATGACCCAGAGGACCCAGAGGACCCAGAGGACCCAAATGACCCAGAGGACCCAAATGACCCAGAGGACCCAAATGACCCAGAGGACCCAAATGACCCAAATGACCCAGAGGACCCAAATGACCCAGAGGACCCAAATGACCCAGAGGACCCAAATGACCCAGAGGACCCAAATGACCCAGAGGACCCAAATGACCCAGAGGACCCAAATTCTATGTATGTTTCTATGATGATGTATGTTTTGGTGAAAGTACATAATGTGAATACTAGTAGCAATTTTACAAAAACCATGGCATAATTTCAAATCTTGACCCGAGATGATAATTATGCTACATCATAATTTCCATGTGCCAACCTGGGCGGAATCCAAGTGGATTCACTTTAGTCTAGTAGGAAGACTAGGTCCCCCTGCCCCCCCCGGAGATATACTTCTAATCAGTGTTTCTAGATTGGAAAAAATGTGTAGAAAATGACTAGCTATGGCCCCAAGCTGAAAAAATGTCCCACATACCATTTTTATGCAAATTACTGCTGCAAATTTTATGCAAAATTATGCAAATTTTATGCAAATTTTTGATGAGGAGTAGAGTTGAGGGGTCTTTGAGGGCTTCATCGAGGTGCTCTCGGTTGCAAGACTGGGTCATTCTGAGAAGCACAGCAGGGTCAGAGATCATGATGTTCTCCTCCTCAGTGAATCTCTCCATCAACAGCCTCTCCATTGCCTCACACACTGTTTTGAGGCAAAAGAGGGACTTTGCGTAGGCCTTTCCACTGAGAACACCTTTGAGAGATCCACTTGTTACTAGTTGTGCCTCAAAGAGAATCTCTGCATATCCAGAACCACGCATCTTGTGTCCAGTGAGCATCCCGATGTAGTTCATGGATGTGTGGAAGGGTCCAATCGTTACTACATGACTAGCAAATTCATTTGGCCAGCGCCAGATGATGGGAAGGGCTTTCATGCAGACACCCAGATCAAATGTATTCAGGACCCATCTCTGACCCACCTCAGCAGTTGCTGCCTCGGAACGCTTCAGTAGCTCACGAACAACTGCGTTGTCTGTGATCGGTTGGTGGATAGGCGTGCAGTAGTCGACTGTTGATTTGCTGGGTGGGGGAGAACCAGTTGCAGAGGTGAAACCCCCTAGCCCAGGCACAGGCTGCAGGCCATTGCCATGCCATGCAGGCACCAGGCACAGACCGATATTATTATTATTATTATTATATATATTATATATATTATATATATTATATATATTATATATATTATATATATTATTATTATTATTATTATTATCATTATTTTATTTTTTTTACTTTTTATTGTGACGACTGTCGAAACAATAAAGCTCAAATGGAAAGTCCTTGAAAAAAGTCTTGTGGGCGGTGTATAACGACGTTACGTTTCCATCTTTCTGTCCGTTGAATACCAAAATTACCCTTTTCGTTACAGCATACAAAAGGACATTTTTACAATTAAATATTTCAAAGAAACTGCTTTAAAGTGTACGTGCACACAACGTCTAAAAAAAGAAATATAAACTATCTGTTGGTACTTTCCCTTCTGTGTTATTTATTAACGCACAGGTTGTAAACCTGGTGCGTTATAGCGTTTGCCTGGGAATTTCTGTCTCTCCAAAAGTGAAGCTCCAACAGTGTAGACGTTTCTGTCGCTCAGATGTGTAGACAGTTTCTGTCGCTCAGATGTGTAAACATGACGTCATCAAATCTATATTTAGGCTAACCATGGGCTACCCCTTTGGCTGGTACGCGGCCGCTCGCTAGTACATAATATAGGATATATTTGTTATATGTTATGTTATAGGATATATAGGATATATGTTATATGATATAGGATATATATAGGATAGGTTATAGGATATATATGTTATAGGATAGGAATATAGGACCCAAATGACCCAGAGGACCCAAATGACCCAGAGGACCCAAATGACCCAGAGGACCCAAATGACCCAGAGGACCCAAATGACCCAGAGGACCCAAATGACCCAGAGGACCCAAATGACCCAGAGGACCCAAATGACCAAAATGACCCAGAGGACCCAAATGACCCAGAGGACCCAAATGACCCAAATGACCCAGAGGACCCAAATGACCCAGAGGACCCAAATGACCCAAATGACCCAGAGGACCCAAATGACCCAGAGGACCCAAATGACCCAGAGGACCCAAATGACCCAGAGGACCCAAATGACCCAGAGGACCCAAATGACCCAAATGACCCAAATGACCCAGAGGACCCAAATGACCCAGAGGACCCAAATGACCCAGAGGACCCAAATGACCCAGAGGACCCAAATGACCCAGAGGACCCAAATGACCCAGAGGACCCAAATGACCCAGAGGACCCAAATGACCCAGAGGACCCAAATGACCCAGAGGACCCAAATGACCCAGAGGACCCAAATGACCCAGAGGACCCAAATGACCCAGAGGACCCAAATGACCCAGAGGACCCAAATGACCCAGAGGACCCAAATGACCCAGAGGACCCAAATGACCCACAGGACCCAAATGACCCAGAGGACCCAAATGACCCAGAGGACCCAAATGACCCAGAGGACCCAAATGACCCAGAGGACCCAAATGACCCAGAGGACCCAAATGACCCAGAGGACCCAAATGACCCAGAGGACCCAAATGACCCAGAGGACCCAAATGACCCAGAGGACCCAAATGACCCAGAGGACCCAAATGACCCAGAGGACCCAGAGGACCCAAATGACCCAGAGGACCCAAATGACCCAGAGGACCCAAATGACCCAGAGGACCCAAATGACCCAGAGGACCCAAATGACCCAGAGGACCCAAATGACCCAGAGGACCCAAATGACCCAGAGGACCCAAATGACCCAGAGGACCCAAATGACCCAGAGGACCCAAATGACCCAGAGGACCCAAATGACCCAGAATTTCTGTCTCTCCAAAAGTGAAGCTCCAACAGTGTAGACGTTTCTGTCGCTCAGATGTGTAGACAGTTTCTGTCGCTCAGATGTGTAAACATGACGTCATCAAATCTATATTTAGGCTAACCATGGGCTACCCCTTTGGCTGGTACGCGGCCGCTCGCTAGTACATAATATAGGATATATTTGTTATATGTTATGTTATAGGATATATAGGATATATGTTATATGATATAGGATATATATAGGATAGGTTATAGGATATATATGTTATAGGATAGGAATATAGGACCCAAATGACCCAGAGGACCCAAATGACCCAGAGGACCCAAATGACCCAGAGGACCCAAATGACCCAGAGGACCCAAATGACCCAGAGGACCCAAATGACCCAGAGGACCCAAATGACCCAAATGACCCAAATGACCCAAATGACCCAAATGACCCAGAGGACCCAAATGACCCAGAGGACCCAAATGCCCCAGAGGACCCAAATGACCCAGAGGACCCAAATGACCCAGAGGACCCAAATGACCCAGAGGACCCAAATGACCCAGAGGACCCAAATGACCCAGAGGACCCAAATGACCCAGAGGACCCAAATGACCCAGAGGACCCAAATGACCCTCTGGGTCAATAAAAGTTGAAACTGGGCAAATGTCAATGAAAATTTGCCAGACCCAGACCAGAAAATGACCAATCTTGACCCGAGATGATAATTATGCTACATCATAATTTCCATGTGCCAACCTGGGCGGAATCCAAGTGGATTCACTTGTTCATCTTGTACTTGCACACGTGAAATACAGCTTGTTTATTAATCTTGTACTTGCACACGTGAAATACAGCTTGTTTATTAATCTTGTACTTGCACACGTGAAATACAGCCTGTTTATTAATCTTGTACTTGCACACGTGAAATACAGCTTGTTTATTCATCTTGTACTTGCACACGTGAAATACAGCTTGTTTATTAATCTTGTACTTGCACACGTGAAATACAGCTTGTTTATTAATCTTGTACTTGCACACGTGAAATACAGCTTGTTTATTAACGCACAGGTTGTAAACCTGGTGCGTTATAGCGTTTGCCTGGGAATTTCTGTCTCTCCAAAAGTGAAGCTCCGTTTCTGTCGCTCAGATGTGTAGTCAGTTTCTGTCGCTCAGATGTGTAAACATGACGTCATCAAATCTATATTTAGGCTAACCATGGGCTACCCCTTTGGCTGGTACGCGGCCGCTCGCTAGTACATAATATAGGATATATTTGTTATATGTTATGTTATAGGATATATAGGATATATGTTATATGATATAGGATATATATAGGATAGGTTATAGGATATATATGTTATAGGATAGGAATATAGGACCCAAATGACCCAGAGGACCCAAATGACCCAGAGGACCCAAATGACCCAGAGGACCCAAATGACCCAGAGGACCCAAATGAACCAGAGGACCCAAATGACCCAAATGACCCAAATGACCCAGAGGACCCAAATGACCCAGAGGACCCAAATGACCCAGAGGACCCAAATGACCCAGAGGACCCAAATGACCCAGAGGACCCAAATGACCCAGAGGACCCAAATGACCCAGATGACCCAGAGGACCCAAATGACCCAAATGACCCAGAGGACCCAAATGACCCAGAGGACCCAAATGACCCAGAGGACCCAAATGACCCAGAGGACCCAAATGACCCAGAGGACCCAAATGACCCAGAGGACCCAAATGACCCAGAGGACCCAAATGACCCAGATGACCCAAATGACCCAGAGGACCCAAATGACCCAGAGGACCCAAATGACCCAGAGGACCCAAATGACCCAGAGGACCCAAATGACCCAGAGGACCCAGAGGACCCAGAGGACCCAAATGACCCAGAGGACCCAGAGGACCCAGAGGACCCAAATGACCCAGAGGACCCAAATGACCCAGAGGCCCCAAATGACCCAGAGGACCCAAATGACCCAGAGGACCCAAATGACCCAGAGGACCCAAATGACCCAGAGGACCCAAATGACCCAGAGGACCCAAATGACCCAGAGGACCCAAATGACCCAGAGGACCCAAATGACCCAGAGGACCCAAATGACCCAGAGGACCCAAATGACCCAGAGGACCCAAATGACCCAAATGACCCAGAGGACCCAAATGACCCAGAGGACCCAAATGACCCAGAGGACCCAAATGACCCAGAGGACCCAAATGACCCAGAGGACCCAAATGACCCAGAGGACCCAAATGACCCAGAGGACCCAAATGACCCAGAGGACCCAAATGACCCAGAGGACCCAAATGACCCAGAGGACCCAAATGACCCAGAGGACCCAAATGACCCAGAGGACCCAAATGACCCAGAGGACCCAGAGGACCCAAATGACCCAGAGGACCCAAATGACCCAGAGGACCCAAATGACCCAGAGGACCCAAATGACCCAGAGGACCCAAATGACCCAGAGGACCCAAATGACCCAGAGGACCCAAATGACCCAGAGGACCCAAATGACCCAGAGGACCCAAATGACCCAGAGGACCCAAATGACCCAGAGGACCCAGAGGACCCAGAGGACCCAGAGGACCCAAATGACCCAGAGGACCCAGAGGACCCAGAGGACCCAGAGGACCCAAATGACCCAGAGGACCCAAATGACCCAGAGGACCCAAATGACCCAGAGGACCCAAATGACCCAAATGACCCAGAGGACCCAAATGACCCAGAGGACCCAAATGACCCAGAGGACCCAAATGACCCAGAGGACCCAAATGACCCAGAGGACCCAAATGACCCAGAGGACCCAAATGACCCAGAGGACCCAAATGACCCAGAGGACCCAAATTCTATGTATGTTTCTATGATGATGTATGTTTTGGTGAAAGTACATAATGTGAATATTAGTAGCAATTTTACAAAAACCATGGCATAATTTCAAATCTTGACCCGAGATGATAATTATGCTACATCATAATTTCCATGTGCCAACCTGGGCGGAATCCAAGTGGATTCACTTGTTAATCTTGTACTTGCACACGTGAAATACAGCTTGTTTATTAATCTTGTACTTGCACACGTGAAATACAGCCTGTTTATTAATCTTGTACTTGCACACGTGAAATACAGCTTGTTTATTAATCTTGTACTTGCACACGTGAAATACAGCCTGTTTATTAATCTTGTACTTGCACACGTGAAATACAGCTTGTTTATTAATCTTGTACTTGCACACGTGAAATACAGCCTGTTTATTAATCTTGTACTTGCACACGTGAAATACAGCTTGTTTATTAATCTTGTACTTGCACACGTGAAATACAGCTTGTTTATTAATCTTGTACTTGCACACGATTCAGCCTTGAAAACTCATGCGAAAACCAAAGTTTTCGAAATTAAAGACAGCAATTTTATTTCCTCTGCATTATGAAAAAGCAAATTATTTGGGCGGTGTATAATCTTTGGGCGGTGTATAAACCTTTACACAGAAATTTCAAACAATGTTGAGAGCTTTAGATTCCACAGATACTTCCATGTAAATTGTATGAGGACATGATGAGATGATGGACAAAAATACATTGTTATGTAATCGGATTTTGGGGACCACCAGCCACGGTTAACTCCGCGGTCTGGCGGGTTGCCAGTCAACCACGGAAGCCGATTGATACTACCAAACTTGGCAGGGTACTCGCTCTTTTACGAAACGTGTTACCTTCCTGGTAGGTTGGTGATGTCAATTTGGGCATGTATCCTCAGTGCGTAGTTGTCTTCTTAATCAGGTACTGTCAAGTGGAACCGTAAAGTACGTACCGGCTTAATTACGGAGCCAATCAGTGGTTCAGAACTTCCCGGCGATCTAAACTATTAAACAGTTATCGAGCCAATAGGAAATGAGACAAAATGGGCAGGATGGAAATAAACCGTTTTCCAAAGACGCACAGATATATACAATGATCAACCATGAAAGAGACACATTTATACAAGCACAATAATCAAAATGGTGAAGGAAAAAGCACATTTATTCAGTTCTTATCCTACAAATGGAACATGGCACCAGCAGAGCACACCGAGGAAGCTGGAGAGAAAGAGAGGAAGAGAGGTACCCAGCAGGGCAAGCTGGTGACCCTTCGACTCACTGCGGGCATCATTGAAGGATGTGTTCCGATCCAGATACAGGTAAGGAAGAGAGGGGGATAATGAAAGGAGGATGTGCAAATGTGGAAGTGCTAGTGCATGCGGTGTTTGCCTTAAAGCAGTGGTTCTTAACCTTTTTAAGTGCTCGTACCCCTTGAGTTTTCATAATATTACAGTACAATAACTTTTGTAGAAAAACATACTACACAGTACACACAGACACATTTCTAGTGGCTCTTTGTTGTTGTTTTTCATCAATGATGATGCTGCAACGAGGTTCTTTCTTTGAAATAGCCCCACGCATGTCATCACTTGCATCCAAACGGTTCCTAGCCTTTGTTTTGATGTGTAGGAGTGTGAAAAACCTGTCTCGCACAAATAGGTGGTCGCAAATGGCATGAGGATCTCCAGAGGTCTCTCTGCTAACTGTGGGAACGTTTTGAGTTGTGCACACCAGAAGATGTCGAGCGGCATTGATTGAAACTCCATTCGGATTATTATTTTAAAAAACACCAAACCCTTGTAATTTTTAAATAAAAACATTTTAACCCTTCTTTTTTTCTTTAAACTAGCAACGGTACCTGCCCTAGGGGTGGGCCTTCAATCGGGAGGCCCAAATGAAAAGGCAAAATATCAGAAATTTAAGGCTTTTTTTATTTTAAACGATTTATATAAACATCCGTCAAATCATATCACACGCAAATCATCAAAATCTAAACAGTATTTGTAAAATTTCAATAAAAGCCACATCACTGTTCATATCGGTAAATATTATTCCATCGTGTTTGGAAAAACTGGAAAATTTGAAAATTTTTCCTAATTGGAAAAACAATATAGTCTATTTTACTCCAGGGGGTCCCAGGATTACCCACCCAAAATTTCGTTGCGATCGGTTCAGCCGTTTTTGCCGTACCTGGGAACGGGCGGATGGACAGACCGACATTTGGTGAATTATAGTAATATACTGTTATACCTTTATTTTTGAATTTTTTTTTTTTTTTTTTTTTTTTTTTTTTTTGTATACAAGATCGAGGCTCGTGAAAGAGCGAACATTAATCACACAGAAAGACAAACCGACACATAAAACATATAACATAGGGAGCGGTAGACAAGATGGGGAGAGAGGGGGAAGGACACAAACACAACATTTGAGAGCAGGGACCGAGAGACATGGAGACATCGAGAGATCTGAGAGAGGGCGAGGGATTTGGGGGGGGGGGGGCGTGGGAAGGGGGCAGTGGGAGAGGTATAAAACAAATGGACACTGCCAGGACTTCCAGGAAAGAAGTTGGAATTTCAAACAAGGTGGATCTGGGGTGAATTAGCGGGGGTAGAAAAGATCAAGGTTTTGGATGGGGGAAGAAAGGAGATGGTGGTGAACAGCTGTTTTAAAGACCTGGAGGGAGGAGTGGGATTGAAGGGAGTGAGGGAGTTTGTTCCAGAGGCGGGAGAAAAGAGGAATGAAAGAGTGAAGGTGAGCGGAGAGCCGAGATTTCGGCAGTTTAACCATCAGAGGGTTGCTGGCAGATCTTGTGCGACCTGTAGGAATATTTGGGGGACAGAGCACAGAGAGAGCTGGGGGTGCAAGGCCGGAGAGGAGTCGGTAGAAGACAGAAAGACCACCTACCTGCCTGCGGTGAGTGAGTGAAAGGCCCTCAGAGATAGCTTCATCGCGGGAGATTCCAATAATTCTGAAAGCTTTGGTTTCAACAGCGTGAAGCCGAGCTAGGTGTGAGGCAGGAGCACCGGCCCATAGGGGAGAACAGTATTCCATTGAGCTGCGGATGAAAGCCTTGTATGTGGTGAGGAGCTCAGGTGTGCCGAGGAAGGACTTCGCACGACGGAGGATGCCCAGTCGGCGACTGGCTTTGGAGGCCAGCTTGGAAATGTGGTTTTCCCAAGAAAGATCATGGCAGATAGTGAGACCCAAAATCTTGAGCGACAGAACTTCTTGGAGAGGATTGTTGAGAAAGTAGATGGGAGGGTTGTCCAGTCGATCTTTTCGGAGAGACATAGTAAGAGTGTGAGATTTGTCAGGATTGAAAGACATGTTCCACTTGTTTGACCAGTCTGTGATTTTGTCCAGGTCTTCAGAGAGTGAGGAGGCAGCAGACTGCCGATCTGAGGGAAGAGGAATGGAGCGGCAGAGAGTGGAGTCATCAGCAAAGAGATAGAGAGGATTTTCGAGAGAGTCAGAGAGATCATTGATGAAGACCAGAAAAAGCACGGGGCCCAGAACACTGCCTTGGGGAACTCCAGCCTGAACAGGAAGAGGAGATGAGAGAAACCCATTCAGGGCCACACGTTGACGACGACTAGAGAGGAAGTCCGCCAGCCATGCGTGGAGATTTCCATGGATACCAAAGGAGGAGAGTTTGGTGAGCAGAGCGGGGTGCCAGACCGTGTCGAAGGCACGTGATATGTCGAGGGAGACAGCTCTAAAATTCTAAAAGGGAGACAGCTCTAAAATCTGCGGACAGGAATTGAAATTTATTTTGGGGGTGGCGTGTCTCGTATCCCCAGCTTGGAGGTTTTGTACCCCCAGGGGGTACAGTTACCCCCAGTTAAGAACCTTTGCCTTAGCAGAAAGGTGTGAGGTGCACGTGTAAAGCTTTGCCCAGAAGGATCAAAAGGCCAATTGTTGACAGCTCTTTGAACTTGTTGACAGCTCTTTTATGAGTCCAGGTAGACGAATGAGAAGTTTATCAGAAGGACAGCAGGAGAAAGTCGTGTATATCGGTTCTGGAGCATCAGGGACCTCCTGCCTAGTCGTCCACACGCTCTGGACCCTCCGCATCTCCAGACCCCTGTATCTAGTGTAGCTTCCTGGCAGCGTCTCTCCCTGTGGTCAGAGTGGGCAGGCAGGTCAGCTCCGGCATGAGTTACAGCAGAGTTCCGGGCGAGGTTCAACAGGTTCAGGCGAGGTTCAACGTGAAAACAATGGCAATTACTGGTGATTTGAATTCAACATGGTGGTCAATAATGTCTAAATATGCTTGAAGAGATGGAGAAACCAAATTGTTAGGCCCAGTGTGTCTAAATGTGCAATGGTAACCACCATAAATGGGCCATGAATAGCGGGTTATTGAAGGAAGAACAGGAGGAGAATTGAGGAGGGCGAAGAAGAAGACCTATCTATTACAGTCCTCACAAAGCACCTGTCCCATTTCCCATAGATCATGGGTGAGGGACCATCTAAGGACAAATACTAACGATACAACTCACTTAGGGAACCTACATGCCGTGGATGTTTGTCCACCTGCGGACAGGTTTCCATAACCATCACGATGTACTATATGGGA